>NC_048418.1:17027206-17084427 GCF_013103735.1 Etheostoma cragini
GCGAATCAGAATGCAGAGCACAATGCACCAAAAAAAAAAAAAAATGCATTATGAAAATCCGCGAAATAGCGAATCCGCAATAAGTGAACCGCGAAGTGGCGAGGGATCACTGTACTTAGTGTCTCCATTAATCATAGGTGTGTTTCGGGCATAATGTGCCATAAACCAATCAGAGTAACATCTCCCATTTCCTTTAAAAGCCAGGTGTGTTTGTACCTTGGTGCATTGCTATTATGATGTCAGATTTGCACCGCAATCTTTTTATTTATTTACTCAAAATGCAATAACAACAGAATTGAGAGATTTCCAAAACGTTCAGACTCTCATATATATGTGTGTGTGTGTGTGTGTGTGTGTGTGTGTGTGTGTGTGTGTGTGTGTGTGTGTGTGTGTGTGTGTGTGTGTGTGTGTGCGCGTGCGTATCAGTTTGTGTGGTCCTGACCTGTCCAGAGACTGTGGCTGTTGAAAGGCCAAAGTGTCTCTGTCTCTCCAGCTGACTCCACTCTGCGGTCGCCTGAGTGTGTGTGTGTGCGCCTGTGTGTCGGGATTGTCCAGGCGTGTGTTTTTGTGTGTGAGCTTGTGTGTGCGTGCATACTTTAGTGCTCTGTTTCTGAACGTGTGTGTGTGTGTTAGAGGGAGGAGAGAGTTGAAAGGTCTGTGACTCTCAGTGTCAGTAGATCTCCTGCAGACACTTCCAGCTTTGCTGTGGCAGCTTCCTGTCGCCAAGTCCAGACCAGGTAATGCTGGGAGTTACTTCTAGGTCAACTACACAACCCCTGACCCCACTGATACAGGCCATCTACACACACACACACACTCACACACTCACACAGAACTGTACTGTAGATCGTCGACATTCAACCACAGTGCTCATTACTTACAAAATCAAGTGAATTTCTTAATCCTTTTTAGTTTCCACAACCCTTAATCCTCATTTTCAAGTGTTTCAAATCAACTGGCAATTGCAATGTGAAAGCAGGCTGAAGTGTGCTACAGGTTGGCTTCTGCTTCCACTCCACTTTCATTGTGAGCCATTAGGAATGTAGAAGACAGAAAAATGATATGCACTTCTGCAGTTTCTTTGTTTTTTTATTTATTGTTCATCAGGCTAAACAGTTAAGGTTGTTAACCTTAACTGTTGTTCTTTTTTTAACATGGTTGTTTTCTAAAATATCTTAAACTGTATCCTTTTACATTCACAATGCACTACACTTCTATGTTGATTTGTTTCAGTGATGCAGTACATGTCGTTTTGCCAGTAGTTTGTTGATTGTATCGCCCTCCATTATCCATAAGTCCTCTATCCCTCCATCCATTTTAGCATATTTTCTATACTTTCTATCTATAATGTTCCTATCTTTTTCTTTCTTTGTTGAGTTTTTTTTGTTTTACTCATGAGTTTTTCTTCTTTATTTGACACTGCCCCCTCATCTCTCACTTTTTCTTTTCCTTCTTCTTTCCGTCACAGACAGAGTAAAGATGTCTCTGTCATTACGGCGGCTGGTGCTAATGGTGGGATTAGTTCTTATGCTGACAGCCTTCATCACTGGACAGGCAGATGGATACCGCACACAGACACACAAATGTGGTTGCACCCACATGCAAACACAAATGCAGACATGTTGCGTCCATGGAGGCCAGTTGATAAGACTGATGTCTGTTTTGTAGTCACTGTTTGTGGTGGAACAAATGATATGTCTATGGAATTCACAAGCTGTGTATTGAGATATCGTTTTCAAACCTAAATTGGTTTACATATTATTACATAGCTTGAATGCTGAAAATAGTTTCAGTTTATGATGGGATTATAATCTCTGGAGATTCATAGTCTAAACAAATATTCTTTCTTTTTCAGTGATGGAGAGTTTCCAAAACTCAATGATTTTGTCATTTGAGTTTTGGATATAAAGATCCAAGATTCTTCTTCTATTGTGTCATAGAGCAGTGATGTGTTTGGATCAATTCATAGGAGGGTGCTTAAAGCCAGCCTGCCTGATTATTGGTACTGGGTAAAAGAGTGAGGTACGTCATTTATGTAATATTGTGTCAGTCTCTGCCAGGAGCATAATACAAAAATGAGCCAAGCCTGGATTCAAACATATTTTGATTTTAGCACAGGTAAAAAATGGCCTTGATTTATTTTACCCACTTATTTTTGCCAGAGATATGAGCACCGACACAGGCTGAAAAATAAACGCGTCATATATGTCTTTTGTCAAGCACTTAAACGGTCCTTAATACCAAACATGGAAAAAATAAAAGTATTACCAAAGAGTTGAGCAAAATTTCAATTGCATTTAGCAATCAGTAGAAATACTATAGTGTTTTGTCTCCATAGTATCTTATATGGCAGTTTTCTGTTCTTTGGGAACTTAATTTATCTGTAACTACAGTATTTTGAACATTGATAAATCTTACTAAATTTCCTGCCGTTTATTTTCCGCCATTTCTTTGAATTCATTGCTGTGATTTTAATATACATATAGCAATATTGATACAGCTGAAAAGATGAAAAGGCAACTCGTGTTATTATTAACTGTCTTCATAGTTTAAGTCACTTTAACTCAGGCCGTGTGTGTGTGTGTGTTTGTGTGTGTGTGTGTGTGTGTGTGTGTGTTGCATGTATACAAACAATGCTAAACTTAGAAGAGCTCAATTTTGACCAACATGTATTATTTATTCATTCTCTCTCTCTGTCTTTATGTATGTCTCAAAATCCTGGTCATTGAGCCAATTTCTGTTGTGAATATTGAAAATAGCCCAGTCTAAGCTCATGTTCTGAGGTGTTTATGTGGACCAATGTCGCCACATATATTTTTGTATAGTCTAGGTGCATGCCAAGATGACTGTCATGAGTGAGCAAACCTCCCTTTATAAACATACTCAAACATTCACCCTTCAAACTATATTTCATATATTTCTGTGTTTTTATGGGCTTGTGTGTGCCTGTGTGCGCGTGTAAGCCGGGGTGACATAGGAAACGTCTTTAAAATCACAACAGGTGATTAGAACAACATAGAAACCTCTATTTGAAAGCCTGAATGATCCGATAGATTATGGTAATTGTGTTCTATCTTACTGTTACACAGTAAAAGTAATGGCTGGTTTGGATGTCTCCCTTTACTCTTTGTCTTTCCAACCTTCTCTTCAGACGGACGTCCTGGTGGTGAGCTGTGACCTGATAACAGATGTTGCCCTTCACGAGGTGGTTGATCTTTTCAGAGCCCACAATGCAACCCTGGCCATGCTAATGAGCAATGCCCATGAATTCACAGAGACAGTCCCCGGCCAGAAGGGCAAGAAAAAGACAGGTAACAGGACAAACTAATCACAGGAAATGAGACTGTTGCTGGAGACATTACATGTATGACATGATTCTGACAAAATGTATGAATGCAATTTTTACTTGTTAAATATTAAAGAAAGGAAACGGGCTTCCTCGGAAATTTATACAAAGCAAAAGTGTTGTGGAAATATTAAATGTATCACTTACTGTTACCCTTCATAGTTTTGGGTTAACATTAAATATTGTCCATTCTTTCCTTAGCTGAACAGAGAGACTTTGTCGGAGTGGATCAGTCAGGGAAGAGGCTGCTGTTCATGGCCAATGAAGCAGATCTGGAAGACGGGCTATCAATTAGGAAGTCTATCATGAGGAAGTAAGTCATTTTAAAAAGCCTGGAAAGTGGGTTCACCCAAATTATAAAAACACGTGTGTTTGTGTGCGTATATATATATATATATATATATATATATATATATATATATATAAAAATTACATTTTCTATAGGGACTTTTCCAGAAAGTGGTACAAGTGAGAACTGATTACAACAGGACATACAACAACAAATATTGTGCAATAATGTTATATTCATGGCTAAATAGTATACATATTTAATTAAAAATAATATAAGGGCTGTCAACATTAACGTGATAATAATAATCGTGGTTTTGGAAATCTGGAAGCAATTCAGCACCGCTGCACTCACCGTAGACTAATCAAAGTTACCCCGGGGTCACAGCACATTATTTACACCCAGAGTAGGAACTTCTATGCAAACTTTGACTCTATGATTATAGAGGAGAGGCATTTGGACATAAAGTGAGAACTCTGACCACTGATAGTATACGCAACATCCGCCATTTTCTATGGACAATAATGCGAGTAATCTCAATAAAATATTTTAATCAATTTACCGCCCTAAAATAATATATAAATATGTTCTGTACGTCTGTTTCTAGTTAGGTTTAGAGAATCAGTGTTTTAGGCTGAAGGTTCTGTGTGAGACGTTTGTTACAGGCAGAGTACTATAGGTAGGTTTTCTTTTCTGAGTCCTAAAATGCATGTATGTGTCAGAGCGGGTGTTTTGGGAGCTCGTAAATACTTCATGGAGCCAAAGCCACTGTAAATTCTGGCCAACAAGGGGGTGATGGGGGGGGGGGTCCAGAGCAGCTGCTAGCATGCTTCCCTGCACAGAGCAATCTTCAGACACACACATGAACACATACACACATATATATATATATATATATATATATATATATATATATATATATATATATATATATATATATATATATATATATATATATATACAAACACACACACACACACACACACACACACACACACACACACATTCTGTCTTTTTCACACATAACAGAAATGCTTATATTAACACACATAGAAACACATAACAAGACTTCAAGGTGGACATTGACGGAGAGAAAACACTCACACGTCATCAGTGAAAACACAAGCCTAAAGCTTAACATTTATGGCTTACCTTGAAGTGCTTATAACGCTTAAATCACCTCTGAGCATTTATAAACACACGTCAAATGTATTTCTCGCCTAAGGTAGTTCCAGAATAAATTCCAGAGTTGTAGATTTTGACTGCACATCAGTATCATCCTGCTTAGATGAAGCTTAGATCACATTTTTGAGGAGCATATTAACTTGCAGTGACCTTTAAGATATTGGGTCAAGACTGGGCTAACACTTCATCATGGCACATCATGCAACCACTACAGGTGCCTTCCTTTTGTAATATTTTACATCTGAACATGTGCCTTTTTCATGATTATTTGTTCTCGCCAGTGTAATCCTAACTTGGTCGTTTGCACAGAAAGTTAAATCTCCAAAGACATTTTTTGCCTCAAGTTTCAGTTCATGCTTTCAGCCATTTTCCTTGTGCTTCTGTCCATACAACTGTTTATCCAATCTTAATCCTTGTTAACTGATCCTAACTGATACCGGATTTACAGCACAGCCGCTTCACACAGCCCTCCAATGTTAAAACATCAAAAATAGTATGTCTTTGTATTTTGTCTCAGTTGTAAATCTTAGTCATTGTTCCTCTTAATTCTTTTTGAGCCATCTCTCCCTTATTCTGTGCATACCTTGGATACCATACAGCACGTCTGTTCATTCATCCTTGTTCAACCTCCTCTATTTCTCTACAGTTTCCTCATGGTTGAGGTGTGTTAGCTCAAAACATTCTGTGCAAGTGAGAATGTTTGATCTGGCAATCAATTAAATGGTGTGAAAGGAATCCAGCAGAGCTTCCCTTCGTACATTACAGCTCCAGCTGCCAGGGTCCCTTGGACGCAGGCCTGGAGGAATGGTTGACGGCGTGTCAGTTAATCATTTAGCAAAGACCATTACCAATATTGAGCCTGCATCCTGTTGTCTTGATATCCTTCCCACCCACTTCCTTAAAGAAGTCCTGCAGCTAATTTGTCCTTTTATTGTAATCATAATCATTTCCTCTCTTATTTCTGGCACTGTTCCACTTTAGCTGCAAAATATATCGTTTATTGACGCAATATCAACTTGCGCAATAAACACATTGTGAAAAACTTGACATATCGCCAAAGACACTATTAGTTGAAAGAAGATATCAGTAGACAACTGCACATTATGATGTAATTTTTTTTCTTCTTTTTTTTATTTCAACAACCAATTTGCTGTATTTTAGCAGAATACTAAAAGCAAAGAGTACCCTTTAATATCTGTTTATTTATTGCGAATTATATTGTTATTGCAATATTCAACCACGTAATTCTATATCACATATTTTACTCATATCGTGCAGCCCTACAGTCCCTTGATCA
Source organism: Etheostoma cragini (assembly GCF_013103735.1). Taxonomy (NCBI): domain Eukaryota; kingdom Metazoa; phylum Chordata; class Actinopteri; order Perciformes; family Percidae; genus Etheostoma; species Etheostoma cragini. The sequence goes on from NC_048418.1 coordinate 17,033,324, forward strand.
TTTTGAGTCTGCAATAGTCCAACTGCTTCCCAAAAAATCCTCACCGGACCCCACTATCCTTAACAACTTTATTCACATATACAAATGTCCATTCCTGACCCACGTTCTAAAAATAAATAGTCGCAGAACAGGTCAGTTTGTTCATGATTGGAAATGTTATCTTTGAAAAATTTCAGTCAGGCTTAAGGGTGTGCCAGAGCAGAGAGACTGCACTCCTTACTCCTAATTTCCACCAGTTGTGGAATGGCCGCGGCTCCGCTCCGGAATAATTTGGTTTCCATTAAAGTCAATTTGCGTTCCGACTTTGTCCCAGCTCCGGCGATCCGCTTCTAATTTTGCTGGGTGCCGAAGAGTTCCGCACCAATTCAGCACACGGCAGATTGTGCAAGACAGGAACTCAAGCACAGAAACAAAATAAAACATCCAGTTAATTTTCAAAAATAAAATAGACTGTGCTCACTGCGGATCATATTTCCCAGCACTACACCTTGAGAACACAGCACAGAGTTGTTTCCCCTGTACTCCTCTGGATGGAAACAAACTGTTGTTGGTTTTGTAGTTCTAAATGAATTTGCGAGATTTTGTGGGTTCTTGCGACTTCAGCTGTCAGTCATGGCCGCGGCTGTTCCGCAACAAATCCAGACTTGGTGGGTATTGATGGACGGCGGAGCACTGAGCCGATGTGCAGCGGAGCCGATCCGCAGTCAGTCTGCAACCGCTGGAAATTAGAAGTTAACGTACTCAACGATCTTCCTTTAGCAGTTGACTCTGGCCTCTCGTTTTTTTTAATCTTTTAAGGTCTTACTGCTGTCTTTTGATACTTTACATAATGACATTTTAATTGAGCATCTTAATAATGGGTTAAGATCTCTTTTTACGCAGATGACACATTTTTATTAGTCTTAAGACTACACCAGTAAAACTAACAAACTAACATGGTAGCGTAGCTGCTCATAATTTATTTTAGTTTTGAAGTTCAAATCCTTGTAAAAACAACCATGCAGGCAAGCTAAAAATCACATCACGTGTTTGAAACGCATATCTTAACTGCACTGACCTTTTAAGATATTGGACCAGCTTTTTTTACATCTGTTAGCAATGGTGGCACAGGACAGAGGGGCTAAAACCCACCAAATCAACACAAATACCACATGCTGTACCTTCCAAAAAATCAATAGCATCCATTGCAGTAAAGAGTGGGATTGCATTAATTCAATAACACATTTTAGAACTATGATTGTACAGTAGTAAATGTAACAAGGGCCATCAATATGCTACTAATGTATCTATAGACTGGAAGCCATAAAGGGATAGTAGGATTATTAGTAGTAGGTATTATTTTGTATTTATAAGCTCATATATGAGTTATTTTGTGCATCCGCTTTATTTGTTTTATGGATATTTGTTTACTTGCTGGCTTGTTTTTAGTATTTTGGTAAATGTCAGAACCTCTGAATCATTTGGCAAGCTTAAAAGCTAAAATCTAAGTGCTGGCATACATGGCACACTGGTTTTTATTTTCCTCTTTCTTTAGCTTGTCACTAACTTTTTGGCTATTTCAAAAAATTACCCTAATGCCCAAAACGGTTACTCAATTAGTTAGTCGGCAGTAAATAAATTAAACAATTTTGATATTTGAATAATTAGTCATTTATTAAACAAAAATGGCAAACACATGCATGTTACCGCGTCTAAAATGTGAAGATGGTAAATTATTAAATTGAATATCTTTATGCTTCTTATGGTTTGTTTGACTAAAATGCAATTTTAAGACCTGACCTTATGCTCTGAAAAACTATTTTCTGACATTTTATAGACTAAATAAGATGTGTCTATGATCTTACAAAACCGACTGTGCTGGGTAGTCATCAGAGTAATCTTACTACACCTGCATGGCCTTGTATACTTTAGGCTTATAACACAGGTTCAGGTATGTGAGTCAGCTCAATTAAGGAAGCATCCATTAGACTAGCATCGTATTAAGTAAATCACACACATTTTATTTTGGAAGCAATAGTTGCATGCCCTGAATACATCGTAAGCCCTTCAGCCCTGTTGGCTCTGTTCTAGAAACCTGACTAATGAGGGTATTAACAGTCCTTCTGCTGTGTCTGAGTCATTGTCCGCTGTGGGGTTTTAGTTGTAACTAAATAAGACATTATGCTGTGTGTGTGTTTGAGAGTGTGAGATATGTGACTCCTCTCTCCCACTGAGGACTTTAGTGGTCCTTTAGTAGTCCATGATTAATCCAAGGAGTGAGTCATCCTTGCCTACAGAGGCACTAAATTCCTGCTCCCCTAGACATTGAGCTCTACAGCACTCAAAGCAACCAGAAATCACATGATGTTGTTGGAAAAACAAGATGTTTACCCGTGTTTGGGAAATGAAAGATGTTTGATTTTGTTGGATACTGCAAAAAGTTTAAATTAATAAAGTGGCATGGGGCCAGTGCTTAGTGTTTGAATCAGTAGGACTAGCAACCCTTACAAAATACACAAAATTTTATCAGATGCGGTCATTTGGTAAAGACAATTTGGTCTAGATTGAAGATGAGAAGGCTGTGGATTTTGGTGGTTTACAGAAAATCAATATGTTAATATCAATAAATACAAAGATACTATAAAATGCGACTTTGCTTTTTAGGTTGTGTTCCATTTCTAATGTTTTAGCCTACTACGATAATTTTGATTTGTGTGCATTTTTGTTCTGATTTCACTTATGAAGACGCAGATACTACTATGATATATTCTGCGAAACAAAAGGTCATAGGTTAACTAAAGATTAGGTTAAATTAACCTTTAAATTTTGTGTTTTGTTAGGACTTGTGCAAGTAAGGCCAGTGTTGGCGTTTTCCTGATCTTGAATTGTATGTTTTGATGTGGAGTTCATAGTATTTTGAAAAAGAAATTGTTTTTTTTAGGCACATCTGTTGTATTTAACTATTGAATGAGTAATTTTTCTGACATCCTCTGAGGTGCCTTCTACTTTACCCAAACCATTTCCTACATACGGTGCAGCTCATTGTCCCCATGCATGTGACCCAGCATTATTCCATCTGCTATAATGGAGTTCTTTGACATCATAAAAACAGCCTGTGGCATAGTGTCTGATCAAACTATTCTGCTATTGTTTTGTTTTTTCAGGATATAAAAATGTTGTCTCACAGGTAATGGAGTTTACTTCTGCTGACGTAAAAAGAAACGAATACTATGGCTGGATTAATACAATAAATGGCTGTTGTCAGACGGGCTGCTGTGGTCAGAACCTCTCTCTGCTGTAAAATCTGTTTTTGTGATTAAAGAAAAGGTCTGCACTTCAGTTATACCTGTTCTTCACCCTGCTGCCCTAAACCTTTAAGGGCACCTGTTCCTACTTTTGCTCTCTCTCTCCCCTGCACTCTCTCCTGCCCACCCGCAGGTGGCAAACCGTGATGTCACATGCTGGGTGTTCCCATAAATTCCATTGTAGGCCCACAATACACACACGCAGGCACACACCTGGGAAATGTATGAATAAATACATTTGACAAACACCCACAGAGCGTGTCTGTGGGTGTATGCACATGTGTTTTATGCTTTTTAATAAAATGGCTTAACACAGATGGACACACGCAGTTTAATTTATGGCTTTCAGCATCTGGTTGTAAAATATGTGTGACCAAGCAATCCTCCTGAGTCACTCTAGTTATACTACAAGCCTGGTGAAGAGCGGGACAATTGTAGAAAGGACTTTTTGATGGAAGATACGGCAAGGGAACAAGCGGAGGAGAAGTATAGAAAGAGAAATGTTGATGTGCCATAATTTTCTTTTCAGGTCAACCATTCTCACATGCCATATCCTATCCTGTGTCACTGAAGATATTTTATTTGACAATTATTCATTATTATGAATTTCTAGGAATTTTAAGACTTAATTGTGCAAATTCAATCTTTATTTTGTGTTTTAAGAAATGTTCCACTACTTTTGAATGTGAATGTTGGCTCTCTATACAGAAGCCAAACATTGGTTAAATATACCCAGTATTGTCACTTAATCCTGTTCGTTCCTGTTTGTGTAAGCCTTTTCTATATGCTACTGGCACCACAGGTGCTGTATTGATGACTAGCTTGTTAGGGAAACCCAAAAAAAGAAGAAATTAACACCAACAACAAGATATTATATTAAAGTAAACAGTCAGTCACCGGATATATATCCAGTTAAAGAACTATAAGAGATTTGGATTGACACTTTGGACAGTGCTCTAAGCGATCATCAAAAACACAAAATAAGGCAATGTCGTTTGGAAAATTACGATTATTTCTCATGCTGAGTTCCACACACATGTACAATAAATGCCAAGAAGCGCTGAAGCCGTTCTGCTTGCTTGCAGTGGTCCACCACTTACAAATTCATGTTTTGTAGATGTTTCTACTAATTCATCAGACATTTGTATTTGATCCTGTGTTTGTCAGGCAATTGCACAACTTTGACTCGTATCTTACCATGATAATTTAGTATCCACGGTTGTTGTAGTACTTCTTTGCCAGGGGACTGTAGTCCAATACTTGGATGTGCCGGAACTTTTTTAAATTAAATGAAGGAAAAACTGAGGTGGTTGTTTTTGGAGCAAAAGAGGAACAGTTGAAAGTCTGCGCTCAGCTTCATACAACAATGTTTAAAACAACAGACAAAGCCAGACATCTTGGTGTAGTCATGGACTCTGACTTAGATTTTAACAGCCGCATTAAGAAAATTACAAAGTCACCCTATTACTCCATAAGAATATATCAAGGGTTAAAGGACTTATGTCTCAATAGGATTTGGAAAAACTTTTCCATGTGTTTATCTTCAGTTATCTTGACTACTGTAACGGTGTCTTTACAGGTCTTTCTAAAAAAATGAATCAGACAGCTGCAGCTGATTCAGAGCGCTCCTGCTCGAGTCTTTAGACTGGCTTCCAGTGCCTCAACAAATTAATTTCAAAATACTTGTGCTGGTTTATGAATCTCTAAACGAACAGTTGCTAGTAAACTATGAACTACCCAGGCCTCTCAGGTCGTCTGGGACAGGTCTGCTTTCTGTCCCCAGAGTCAGAACTAAACAGGGGGGAGCAGCGTTTAGTTTTTATGCTCCGCATATCTGGAACAAAGTCCCAGAGAACTGCAGGTCTGCTGCAACTCTCAGCTCTTTTAAATCATGGCTGAAGACCTTTCTTTTTGATGCTGCCTTTCTTTAAATGATTGCTCATTTCTTATACTGAAGTTGATTTTTGTTGAAACTGAATGACATCACCATGCGTGAGATCAAAATTAAATGACTTGATTAGACAGTGATTTGACTCTTCTGATGAACATTTCTAAACAATTAAATGACGAAAAAGACATTTTTATTATTAATGTTGGCTAAAAACAACATTCTGGGGTATTTCAGAACAGGAAACGAGTATGTGTCTGGGAATTTTTCCAATGCGGATATGACATAGATTTAATGGTAAAATCTACAAGAAACTGTTGGCGCTGTTCAGGATTTTGCAAAGTTTAAACTAAGCCTTATAGTGACGACTATATTGTAGTGTAAAGAGAAGTACTTCCACTCTTGTTTATGGGTAACCAGAGTACAAAGTCACATGATCCTGCGGGGCCCGTGGTGGATGAGAGGGTTAAGACCTATGGTTCTGCCTGTATAGAGTGCCAACCTTATTGGTCAACAAAGTTTGGGTTTTCACAAAATGGTTATTACGCCCCAATAACGTGTGTGGGGCGGCGGCTTATACACTGTCCCATACTAGCAGCCTAAAATCTCTTATTTCTCTTATTTTTTAAATTTGTTTAACTGTTTTTCTTGCTCTTTAAGGTTTTTATTTCTTATATAGCACTGCAACTTTTACTTTTTTAATCTTTTTATGTAAAGCAGTTTGAAATGCCCTGTTGCTAAAATGTGCTATACAAATAAAGTTGCCTTGCCTTCTTTGTGGGCACGAATACTTTGGTGACACCTGCAACGCCCACATGTTGTTTTTTTGGCTACCACCCATATCGTCTGTAACATAACGTAGAATCTCAGAGTTAGTTTCTATTAATTTCAGTATTAAATTCTAAATTAGCTTGCTCACATCTGAACATCACTGTAAACAGTGAACATCATGTCTGCTTTTAATTTTGTCAAAGTTATGTTATTGTTGTGTGATAACGAGACACAGGCTTTTCAGATCTATCTGATTGTACAACTTTAAAAATCGAAAGATGGTTAGCAGTGATGGAAGGAACAGTATATGTGATTTGTAGTAAATGGACTAAACATGTAAAAGAGCTGGTATGATCCTTTTAACAACCATTGCACCCTGGAGTTTTTATAATGTAATAATTAAAAGGGCAGAGGAAAAGGAGGACAGGGATAGGTAGTCAGAGAGGATAAAGGGGTAATTGTGGATTTGTTTATTGAAACCTGGAGGATGAAATGGTTTTCTTTGGCTCTCGCTTCATAAATGTCACATGTTTAAACTGGGTGTCCATGTGTGAATGAGTGGATGCATGAGTGGGTGTCTCTGTGCATGCGGCCCCCCAGTCAACATAAACCTGTCTCACTGGCAGCTGTCTCATGACAGCAGCTCTGTTGCGCGACATCCACGGTAGTTGACGGAAGACAATAGACAGATGTCACTATTCTCTGACTTTTATGTGAGCCCATGGCTGTCTGGTTTTCATCTAATGTTCCTGTCCTATGTGCAAAGCGGAGGTAAATTAAAAGGGTTTTCAGTAAATGAGAAGCAAACGTAAAACATAAAAACAGCAGGCGATGAGATGAATCAAAGCAAATTGTCCTCAAAGTAGCAGCCAGGGTTGCATAGTTTGTCATGAAATTGGTGCATATGTTCAGTGTGGTGGGACGCCACAAATCCATATCAAAAGTCAAATTTGATATTATTTTTCTCTCTTGACTTTGTTTATCTTTTATCTGCAGACATCCCAGGATGCACATCAAAACAGGCCTCGTGGACGCTCACCTCTACTGTCTGAAAAAAGCAGTGGTGGACTTTCTCGCTGACAACAAGTGAGTTCCTCATTCGTTTCTGACTATGAATATAGCAATGAACATATATAATAAAAGAATTAGCTATCCAACCTTAGATTTTAACCATAATTTCAAAATAGTTTGAAAATGACCAGTTTGTATCTGGAGGCATACACTTGGACATGAACCAACAAAGACAGGCATTCACATTTGCTGCTTAATCTGTAACAAGTGTTAAACATGGTTACATGGTGTGTAAGGCTTTGAAAGGTCCCGTTAGCAGGGTATTTCAGCGAGGTGTTAATTTGTTTTACTATGTGCCACTGTGGCAGGCTGTTAGGCCTTTAGCCTCTGAGGTAAGGCAGTGTCACAGGGACCTTCTGAAGCCGCCCTGGGAATACATGCATGCATGGTTAGAAAAATCTAAGAATCTATGTATGAGCTGTTTTTGCACTTAAAAAGGTTAGGCCAACTGTTAAGATCTAACTGATATTGCAAAACATATTTAGGGACCTCACTGTGTATTGATACATTTGTATATTGTAAAATATTACGCCACCCATCCAGGTAGACCAGGTCTTCCCTGGTCTGCCCTCTAGATAATATTTGGTCAGAGGATTTCATACCTCATTTTATTCTTAAACATTAATTGTAAAGTTTTGGGCGCACACTTGAAAAGGAGATCTAGGTTAGCACATTTAAAGACTGCTGACAAAAATATCAAGTGTGTTTGATAATGACGGGTCTAGATCCAGATGCATTCCCAACAAGATTGCAAGCTAAGGAGCAGCGTGACCCCGAGCTTCTTAAAGCAGGGTGGTAATGAGATTTTGCCAACCTGTGTATTTTAATGATTTTTTGGGAAATGGTCCCACTGAAAAGTGGGCACTGGGCTAAAGATTGTGGCTATATTTCATGGCCAAGTTTTAAATTCAAACAATTGTAAATGGAGTGTCTAGTTTTGGTTGACACATAAATAAATCAAAGGCCATGCCATGACACACAAATTCCCCAACTCCACTCCATCTCTGCTGTATATTTTGGTTTACGGCGAGAGGTACACTTCAACATTATAGGAATTTGACAGACATAAATATTACGTCATTACATTACAAATGCAATTTCTGATGCTGCCATATATCTTTCTTGTTAGATAACTATTTTCTTTCTTCAGCTTGTTTCTTGGACTTTCTTCTAACAGCTCCACTCTCTCTTCCTTTCTCCTCCATGATCGTTCTTTCTCTTGCTCTGGAAAAGAAATGGACAGAGTAACTGTTGTTTTTCTCCTGTCATTCAGATGGAAATTCTAATCCTTCTTCAAAAGAAAGTAAGAGAGGACAAGTGGAGGAGGTGGGGGGGGGGGGGGGGGGGGGGGGGGGGGGGGGGGGGGGGGGGGGGGGGGGGGGTAGCACTGAACACAGCACAGTTCAGAAAGGGGAGAAAAAAAAGAAATTAAGACGGGGAAGTTACCTCCTGGTTAACACAAAGAAAGACCTGAAGTCATCATAAGGAGCTGAGGTGGTCATTGTCATTATCTGCTTTTTAATAAAAATGTATGTTAAGCAATAATTACTGCATTAGACATCATTCACTGCATTAGTTTTCTTTTTCCATTATTACAGTAACGACACATACTGTACGCAACATTTGGCTTCCTTTTTGCAACTACTAAAAGTCATATTTTATATATATATATATATATATATATATATACATAATTGCAAAGTGACTGCAAATATGTTAACCATCTCAGCTGTCTTTTCTATGTTTTTGATGCACAGCAGCAACAGTTACGCTTTCTTTACCAAGTAACAATTAGGAAGCAAACCATTATCCGGCGATGGATTATTGGCTCTCCGTTAATGTCCGATACGGAGGACTTTGCAGGATGCTTAGCGTATGCTGCAAGTTGAAATTGTGTTTTCTCTTACCTCTTGTATCGTAGGTCTATCTCTTCCATCCGTGGTGAGTTGATACCGTATTTGGTGCGGAAGCAGTTTTCCAAAACAACCAACAGTCCAAATATCAAAGACGATGCAGAGAATCAGAACCAGAAAACAAATGACGGCTCTACAAACCACGGTCAGTGTTTGCCCTGACATATCACAAAAGTCCCATATTCGCATCAGAGAGACAGCCCCATTTTACAGCCACAGCAGGGTGACTTATTTGGAGTAGCTCTGGGTCTTATTCATATGTCATCAGCATGGAGAATATCTTTTTGCCTTTTGCTTTAAATGAACACTGACATAGAACTCATAACAAGTTGACTATTAGGACAACTTTGCCTAAACCCGAGTCAAGCTAAATCCCCCAAAACAGTGTGTATGTGTCATTATTCTAACTCCTAACTGTGCTCTTTCTGCCTTTCTTCCTGGCTGTCTATTGTCCAGAGCTCCTCATCTCATCACGAGACGAGCCTCTCCTCCAGCTGGCCCAGGAGCGCTCGTGTTGGAACGACCACCGCGGTGACATGAGCGAGGCTTACCATGGAGGAAAGCTCCGCTGCTATGTTCACATTATTGACCAGGGCCTTTGCTGCCGCGTCAACACTTTAGCTGCATACATAGAAGCAAACCGACTGGTGAGTCGGACGCCTGCTCCTGCGAGGAGTTTTGTGAAAGATGCATGTTTGAATGTGCACGTTCTGTACATATTTAAGTATGCATGTGTAATTGAGCAATTTTTGTATAGCTATATGTAGCTATCATTTTATTGCATGTAGTATTTGAACTGTAAAGATTAGTCAATTACTTTCTTTTGATAATCAATGAATCATTTAAAGCTAAAATACCAAACGTTCTCTGGTTCCAGACTCATAAATACTATAATTTGCTGTTTTTCTGTGTCACGTATCATAGTTTATTAAGTATCTTCAAGTTTTGGACGGTTATTCTTGAAAAAAATAAGTAATCACCTCTAGCTCTGGAAAATTGTGAATTCCATTTCCCCCCTAGACTAAACCATTTTAACTGAGAAAATGATCTGCAGATAAATCGATCGTGGGAAATATTCTCTCTTCCGCATTTCTTATTCCTCTCATTCTTGTGAATGTCACTGTTGTCCAAATAGCATCTAATGTTGCTTCTATTTTGCCACTTTTAAGGCCAAATTGCTTATTAGAATTCTTTGTACTTAGTCTAATACCCCAATTCCTCTATGTGACTCATTACAGTTATTAAATCATCTTTCTATTATTTTAATTTCACGTCTCACGCTCTGCTGTCTTCTTCCTAAAAGGCCCCAAAGCTGTTTGAGGACCCAGCAGTTCACCCTACAGCTGTCATTTCTGAGAGATGTCAGGTATGTAGTTGAAGTACTATTAGTCAGTATACAAGTCAGAATCATATTTGTTTTTGTTGTTGTTATCTTACATTTCCCTTTCAACTAGCAGTTTTACTCCTATGTCACAGCTCACCTGCCATCATCTCTGCCAGAGTGTAATTTGCACTTGATTGTCGTTGGAGAGGCCCGTGTATTTATTTATGTCTGAGTAATGTTAGCGTTTGTGTGTGTTGGCTCTGCCCTCAGATGGGATCAGACAGTATCATCGGAGCACTGTGCCAGGTAGCAGATAAGACTTCCATAAAGAGGTCCACCCTCGGAAACTCCACCATTGTAAAAGAGAAGGTCAAAGTCACCAACTCTATCATCATGCATGGTGTTACCATTGAGGAGGGGTGAGAACACACACATCTGTGCACACACACACATACTCGTTGATAACATGTACTTTCAAGTGCTTTTGCGAACACATTAATTTAGGCACAAAGAGAATTTTACCTTCGAGGCATGTTTATGTTTAAAGGTTTTAATGCTCACTTCAGCTTTTGTTAGGTGTTCCGTTAGTACATGCATACTGTGTGGCACGAAGCAGTGGAATTTAGTAAACAAACATTTCAAAGCAAGTTGAGTGATCTGAGGTTTCCACAAAAACACTGTCTTTACACTATCTTCTGACACTACTAACCCATCAGTAAACACTGTTTGGCTTTCACATGTTGAAGCAGTGGTATGAATAGTTATCCATCCACGGCATATCTTTTCATTTATTATTCTAGGTGCTCATGTGTGCGTGCGTGTGTGCGTGCATGCATGTGTGTTTTAGGACAAATGCTTGTGAATGTGTGTGTCCGTTGATGGGAGGTGTAACAGGTTTTGTTGTCTGTGCTCTATGGGGTCAAACAGGGAGCGCTGAGATAACAATGCATCTATTGGTGTGCAGCCAGCCAGAGACCAGTTCCAAACAAACACATAGCTGTTGTACCGAAACACACAACGTCAATATATTTCATTTAGCCGCTAATTTACTTGCTTATACCAAAGATCCTAATGGTTATGTAATTTGTGGAACATGCTGGGGGTTGAAAGGTGTATTCCAGACAGCAACAGTCTGGGCTATTTGATAATTGTCATGGAAAGTATCATTAAAATGATTAATTAATCAGTTTTGTCAATACAAGCTGATCAAATGCTTAAAAAAGGGTCAATTTTGATGATTTATAAAGTAATTTATTAGTTTTTTTTCTCCTTTTTCATTAGCTTTAAGGTTAGCAATGTGATATTTACAGCGACATATTACATTTTGTATGACTGCACCAATCCATCAAATTGAAATTCTCTAAAGGTCTTGTACATCATTTTGTCCACATTGGTATGCTACGAAACTTGAAACTTGGATATAAAGTTCTGATGCATTTGAAGAAATGTTGGCTGTACAGCATGAGTTTGTAGAGATTGGCTCACCAGGTTGGTCCGGTTTGAAGGGATATCTAGCATTTGCTTATTTAATAATTGTTTGTTTGTTATGGTGGCTAGAAACAAGCGTCTTTCACACATGAACTGCAAACCTGAAATTATCTAACCATAACTACACTGAGCTGTATGTAACACGGCAAATGTCCAAATCAGTTTGATTGGACTTCAAACGGTCTTTACCCTGCCAGCTCCCTAGACTTGTAATCCAAAGTGTTAGAATTCACAGCAAGTTTGTGGGTGTGTGATGACGTTTCTATCAGCTTTCGCCAAACTGGGAGAAATAAAACTTTCTAGGGTGAAGAAGAAGGGGGATTTATACAAAGACGGCAACTAAAATGTCTAACTGGAGAGGCTGCAAGATTCAGGAACTTCTGTCGATAAGGGCCGACGCTGAAAGCATTAGACAATATTAAGGAACGGCCATGACGCGGTGTAATCTGCATCTAAACCAAACAAAGTTTTGCCAGAAAGTGAGAACACATCTCTCTTGTTGTGTGCAACATTTGTGAACTCCTGACAATGTCAGGACTTAATTTTCAGGCTATAACAACAACAACAAAAACTACCAAAGGATGTGCTAAAAATCCTACCTATAAGCTGCTTTTCTTCTTCCAAATTCTAGAAAATGCAGGACATGGCAGATATTGTATATGCCACATTATGATTTCACTTAGGGAGGGCAAAAAGCCCCGAACTGAATAATGATGCATCATGATCAGCCAAGTTATTGCACATCACAATTGTCAAATGTTGTAAGTAGTTAAAGTGGTCAAAATTGTCTGCTTTGTTGCAACAAAAGAGGACTTGCACCAATAGCGCCAGTAGCCACTGTAGAATTAGCATGTAGATTGATCTGCTTAGTCTCCTAGCCAGAAGCTCTGATGGAAAGAGACTCATCTTGGCCTCAAGTCTGGATTTTAATGCACTCATTCACAGTCTACTTTTCTTTTATGTCAATTTTGTTCTCCTCCCTCTCTTTTCTCTCCATCACGGCCCCGGCGCCATCTCTCTCCTCTCTCTCTTTCTGTCTCTCTCCATCTCATCTTAAGCCTTTCAGGGACCCCAGCCAGCCAGCATGGGGACCCTCATCATGCCCATGTAGGTGCATGCACAAAGGCATGAAAGAGCGAGAGAGACAGGAGAAGGGAGGAAAGAAGCAAGGGCAAAGCAAGCTAGCACGCAAAAAAGAAATTGCAATTCTTTCTTTTCTTTATTTTGAGGACATAAGAAGGAAGGAGAAAGAAGGAAAGAAAGAGCCAGTGTGAGAGGATTAGCAGACCCCGGCCATGTCGCAGAAACCCCTCGCATTTCTGCTTTCTTTGTTTGGAGCTGACCAGAACTTGTTGACAAAGCGCTGCGTGTTTGGGAAGGGGGATAGTAAGGGTCAACTTTACAGGGGGGTTGGCACAGGAGGTGGGGGTTTGTCGCTGTGTGTGTGTGTGTGTGTGTGTGTGTGTGTGTGTGTGTGTGTGTGTGTGTGTGTGTGTGTGTGTGTGTGTGTGTGTGTGTGTGTGTGTGTGTGTGTGTGTGTGTGTGTGTGAGTGAGGATGGGGGTGGGGGGTCATGGCAAGGAGGAGCCCTGGTGTTAGTAATTAGTGGTGTTTCAGCTCCGAAGCTTCTTTGGTGGTCTCTCTCTCTCACCCTCTCGCTCTCTCTAATGTTACAAAACTCTGAATCTTGTAATCTCCCATCACCAACTACCACCAGCACCACCTCCTAGGTAGTCCCTTACACATACACATCCACACACTCCTTCCTCCCTCTCCCTCCAGGCCTAACCACCTGAATAGAATCGGCCAATACAAACCTGTCTGTGTGTGAGGTGCAGAGGGCCAAGTGTGTGTGCGTCACTGCCTGGGCAAGACCAACATGTGTTCTCCACAGGGCTCCCCAAGCTACTGAAGCTCACATTCTCTAACCCACGCACTTACACATACACACCCTCCACGGTTAGCCGACACAAGACACACAAGACTGTCTGTGTCTTCTCTCCAAGAATTTTATGGTCATGGTTTGGCTGAATGTGAGCATGCATGGTGGGTTGGCACTGCCTGCTCAGGTGGGACTGAAGTACAGGGCCAACAATGCCAACAATGTCTTAACGCACGCACACACACACACACACACACACACACACGCACACACATGCACAGTGCGTGGACGGCTGTTCTTCTTTAATAAAGACGCAAATTTAATGTTAAGTTGAGTTGATTGGAAGTGTTGGGAGCAGGTGGGAGGATCCCTTATAGGGAAATGAGCTGAATGTTCATACTGTCACTCTGACCTCCAGTATGGTACTCCCTCTACAACTGGGCCAGTGGAGTGGAACAGTGGTAGGGTGTGGCTGTACTGGGCAGCTCCCACTATGGATGTTCTTAGTCCCGCTTTGCCAGACCATCCACACACTGCGGAGTAGAGGAGGGTCTGGCTAGTCCACACAGCATTCCGGGAGAAAACGTGCTCTGGTTTATAGGCAGTTCTTTAAACCGATCACAATCGTCGGCGGTAAGCTCCGCAAGGAGCCGCTGTCAAATAGTCATGTGAGAGAAAACTCAGATTGGACAGCTATTCTAGTTAGCTGTCACAATTTACCCTGCAGAGATCTGAGGAGCAGTTAACCATAGAACCATAGAATACCAACATAAAGAAAGTAGAAGGAATTGGAAAATAAATGCATCCAGTTGAACTTCCTGCAACGCCGGAACAATCCCGGAAGGGGAACGTCAAAGATATAGAATAGGATGGTCTTAACTGTGTGTGTGTGTGTGTGTCCGTGTGTGTCCGTGTGCGTCCGTGTGTGTCCGTTTGTCGGGGTGAAATATGTGACCTATAAACATGATTGAATCTCCAGTGGACCCAAAGAACAAACGACAGAGTTGGAAAATCCTGTTTTAACACTACCAACCATATCCCAGCAAATTACCAATCTTTAATTACTCTTGAGTAGCTCACCACTTTCAGACCTGTATGTAATAGTTCAAAGTGTGGAGATCTTGTAGAGTGGCTGTGTTTCATTATTTATTCTTTGTACCATCAAGTTTAAACAAATATTAAACATTAAACCTTTTTGAATGATGGGTTTGTTGCAGATCTGTTGTATTAGATTGACCCTCCTGTTGTCTTCGGGTCAAATTTGACCCTTTTTCTGTATCAGAAATTTGGGTTTCTTTCAATGAAAAGTAACGTGGAGGATTCTCTACAACGCTCTTGCCATTATTATTATTAGTATTCAATTTGATAGCATTTAGACATTTAGAAAGAAAGAAATTGATAAAAGGACGTTTAAAAAAGTTGAAAAAAACGTTAAAAGGCACTGAAGAAATTGACAAAAACTGGGTGCCTGGGTGGACTGGTGGTAGAGAGAGCGCCCATATTAAGAGGCTCTAAAACAAAAGTATGAAAAAACACAACCAAAATGTGAAAAAAAAAATGAATTTTTAAACAAAATATTAATTGATGTTTGACGGGAAGACAACACAAGGGTTAAATATTTTTTTTGGTCTTTTCCTTTTTATTATACTGTGACCCCATGGGGAATCCAAACGCCCCGTTAGGTACCAATGCTATAGAAATCTAAATATAAGAAGAATGTGATTAATGTATATTGTGTGTGTGATTTCCAGGTGTAATATCCAGGGCAGCGTGATCTGCAGTAATGCTGTCATAGGCCGAGGAGCAGACCTCAAATACTGCCTGGTGGGAAACGGACAACGGATCGAACCAGAGGGTGAGCTCCACTCCCCCCCCCACACCCCCACCCCCAACATAAAAATAAAAATCTCACAGTAATTTTCAGCACATGATGCCTTGCTCAATAACCTCTCCACGCTCAAAGAGCAAGTAGCATTTTAAGCCTTTTGTTTGTAGTATAACAAACAGTAGTTGACCATTTTGCATCCCCAAATGAAATCAACTGTATACTTCAAGAAGATACACATTGAAACACCGTTTAGTACAACGACTTAACAAATAAGCAGCATCTCTAAAGCCCCTGGCCCTTCTCCTCAGTTGACTCAATTAGGGTGTTAATGTATGTGTGTGGTATCTGTTTCTAAGTAAGTGTATCTGTCTGGAGGTGCCACCTAGGAACGTTTCTTAATTCAGAAGTTTGATAGTGATAGAGAGATTTGTCGGGGAATTTTTTTATGTCTGTAATCCTCTTGTCCTCAAAGCTCTGTGCGCGCGCGCGTGCGTGCGTGCGTGTGTGCGTGCCACATTGATGGAGAGGTTAGAGAGCAGGGCCAGAACAGGACCACCCGGAATTCAACAGCAGTAGCCTCCAGCCACATCCAACACACACACACGCACGCACACACACACACACACACACACACACACACACACACACACACTCACAAATAGAGAAAGAGAGAGCAAGCCCGGCTACCAGACTGAGCAGCCTAATTGAGTGAACAACAGGGTGCTCTACGTAACAACAGCGTGAGTCTGAGCTAAACTCAACATGTTTGTGCCGTTTTGGAGCATCCAGCGGGCGGTCACTGGACGCTGGAGGCAGCGCTGCTGACTTTATGTTATTGAACCCTGAAAACTTAGAACCCAGATTGCATAATGTTTTGCATACACTGTATAGCATAAGTTACAATCTCTTTGTGTCTGATGGACAGTCTCTTTTTGTCTCACATAAAAATGTCCTCCTCACACATGCAGACACATTGTTGTTCCTATTGAATATTTTCTCTTTTATTATTATTTGATAAAATACCCTTTTGTCTCTTCAATAGGCATTTCATAAGGGATCTGCTGTAAATTGTTGATTGAAGATTATTTAAATAGCCCACAACGCAAGAGGGCTTTACAGTATGTCCAACATACAGCAGTCAATTATCCCTATTCTCAATCTGGATATAGGACACTAGCTAGCTATTTTTATATATTTGTCTCTGTTTCTGTCTGTATTGTTGTTTATGTTTAATGTTTGTTTGTATGTATGCACAAATCACCAAGGCAAATTCCACATAGGGTAACCACTGTGGCAATAACCTCATTCTGATTCTAAAATAAAAAAGGAAAAAATGTCAGGAAGAGAACTAGATGACCCTTAATCCAAGCCTGAAGGTGGGATATCACCGTATTGGTCCTTGAAGAACTAAGTTCTTCATAATTATAGACATTTGAAGCATTAACTTTCTGGCACACAGACAAGTGGTGGATACCAAATAAAAACAAACCTAAAACGAAAGACTATTGATCTTTTATTATAATCTTTGGTCATAGATACACCTGAATGGCCAGTGTCATCCTTCTCTAGAACACACTAATACTCAACTCTTTTTCCTTTTCAGCAAATAAGTAATGAGACTAGTAATGCATTCCACTGTTATCCATTTGAAAACATGCCTCAATAGTTTTTGGTCGAATCATCTGCCAGTTTGTTGATCAGATAACCGAGATTGGGTCAGATTAGATCCAAACCAGCTCTCTGGTCTACTTTATAATAAAGTGTAAGAAAGTACAGGATTGTCTCTCGCCACTTATCTAGCTGGCTGACTGTAGGCTGCGAAAGACATTACAAAGCCACTCTACTGCTGAAGCTGTTAGCAGGGATGGACCACCCTGCTAGTCAGCTGCACACACACGCGTGCACACACAGATACAGGTCTGTCAGGTGTTGATCTTTAAAAGATACATACCTCTTGTCCGGGTGCTTTGATAAATACACACACATGCATGCATTAAAACACTGGCCATACGTACATAAATACACACTGTCTCCCCTCTTCTTCACAGTGTCTTTTGGAGATGACACAGTCTTACCTAATGCTGCATCCTGAGTACATTTAACTATTTACCTGACAATCAACTATACTTAGTGTAAGAACTTGCAACATATGGCTTGTTTTTCTCATTTATTTGTTGACTTGAGGCAGAGTTGGATCTGTGTATTATCATTGGCCCAGCAGCGGAAATATGTAAATATATAGTCTCAATACATTTACAACACTGTATAAGTTACTGATGAATCAATAGAGCCAATTGAGTAACCCTTCCTCCTTCTCTCCAGTCGCTCCCTCTCCTTTCCTCATGCTTCATTTGTCCTCCCCTCCACACAGCAGTGGATAAACTCGCTCTGAGTAGCAGATTCCTTCACACTAAAACCTGTCTGTGTGGATGGAACATTAGTCTCTGCCACCGTTTGCTTTGGATCAGTACCGATGCTCGGAGATGGAGGGAGGAGTAGAAGCTGCTCTCCTCAAGCTGAACTAGCTTTGGGTTGAGAGAGATTGCGATGAAACGCTGGCAGACTCCGTTTCAAGCGTCATCTATTTCTTTTAGTAAGGTTCAGGTAGCAGTCAGGGTGACCCAACCACACTGTAGATTCTGGTAATGATTTCAAATAAATTATACTATAAAGTGGGTTTGCATGCTGTTAATTACAAATTGCGTAAATGTTTATTTCCAATTGGCCAGACAACCATTGTTTTCCATTCATATTGGTATGGAATTAAAATGAATATGCAGAAATGAATGAATCATAAACACTTTAGTGCTTTTAAATCTGTTGTAAAAGTTAGTTTATCTGTGTCATGTAATAGAGTTATGAGCAAAGGACATTTTAGAAAAAATGTGCATGAAAGTCTGACATCCAAGAGTTGACAGTCACCTGCCAAACAACAATTGTGTTCATTCCTGAAACGACCACATTTTTCAAGATTAAAGTAAAATACCTGTCTTTTTGTGTGTAAATGTATACATTTCTCTCTCATTTCAGACGAGAGGACTAACGAGGTCATTGTTGGAACGGACCAGTTGATGGAGATCTAGCACCCACAGGGGACAGAGTGCCATCATTAACCAATCGGAAGGCAGCAAAACACAGAGGACAGCTTATTCATTGGCTGACTGACCAATCAGAAGCCTGGATGCTGCTTGACTGTTCTAAACTCTCTTCTCATTTTGTACATTGTGTCCAAATAAAGACAAGTACTTAAACCCATGCATCAGCATTTCATTTGTTTTTATTTGTTCATATTTTAGTATTTTTTTTTGGGATGTGTCTTCGTCGCTTTGAGAAAATAAACAAAAATGGCGTGTTTATTTACACACTGAAAGAAATCAAAGATGTCAACTGTTTGACAGAGACAACTTAACTGTCAGTTGGAAGTGGAACTTTGTCATTTTTTGCCACACTAGTTATTATCAGACTGTTGCTATCTCCTATAATGGCAGGACTCAAATTACTCAATTTACCCTGTTTGAGGGGAAGAGAGTTGTGCACGTTTGAGTGCATGGGTGTTAACGTGCACACTGCAGCTGTGAAGACCAGAGATGGAGAGAAAAAAGATGTGGGAGGGGTGACCACAATGGCGTGGGGGTTAAGTTTATTTGTACACAAAAATGGTGTATGTGTAGGCCCCGGACCACCCAACTTGATCCTGTATCAGTTAACACAGACACCCCACCCTCTCTCTCACACACACACACACACACACACACAGAGCAGAGGAGGAAACTGACTCGCGCCTGACACTTCTTTCTTTTTTCTCCTTTTCTTGCCCTCTCTTCTCCTTTGCTGTCACAAGATTTATTGCATTCCTTCGGCAGAGCATTTCTTAAATTACAGGTTTGAAGTTCCTTAGTCACGAAGAAGGATGTCTGTGGGGGTGCTTGTGTGTGATGCTGTCCTGTTTCCTATTGTGTCTGTGGCCTTGGAGGAGTCATTAAGACCGTCTCTTGTGGCCTGTGGGTGTGTGTGTGTCAGTGAGAGAGAGACAGAGATTATGATGTCTCGTCTTCCATCTCTACTGTCCATTAGAAGAGCTTGTTAGCCTGTCAGATGGGCATGTTTGCATGATTATTCCAAATTACTGATGTGGCTTTCATCTGTGTATCGTGCACAGTATACTGCACTGAAATTGTGATAATGCCCGGAATAGACATGAACTTATAAAATCAACTCAGTAAATTATTCTTAAAGTACACTAGATTTGCTAAACACCTTTATATATCCAGTGTGTCTCACAGGTAGTATATGAGTATTCTGATGTAGGATTTTAATATTAAAGGCTTAAATGTTCAAGTAGAGCAATATTTGAAATCTTTTTCAGGCTGTTGAAGCCAGATTTTACTCTTTTTCAGGATACTGTAAAACGGAATCCTCTTGTTAAACCAGCTTCAGTCCAAGTCTGCGTGAGACATCACATGTCCAGTGTGTCACTCAGGTAATAGTGGAGCATTCTGATGTAGGATTTTAAAATTAAAGCCTTAAATGTCCAAGGAATGCTATAATTGAATTTATTTCTGGCTGATAAAGCCATATTTAACTCGATTTCAGGCTACTCTAAAAGAGAATCCTCCTGTTAAACCAGCTTCATTCCAACTCTGGGTGAGACAACACATATCCAGTGTGTTTCACAGGTAATATTTATATAGTAAATTTGCACTCCAGTATTTTCCTTCTTTCGAGGGACGAATCAGTTTACTGATATAGGTTACTACTTAGTCCGTAGAACACTTGTTAAAGGTCTTCTGTGGCTCTGAAGGAGCTTTCCGATGTCAAAGAATATAAATTGAGTTGAGATCCCTGACTGAAATAGTTTTATTGAAAATCCTTTGTTAAAGTTACGTTAATGGAACTGTAAGATGCAACAGTTTCCAACCCGTCGTCTACAAAGTAAATTCATCAATGTGTTTTTATGTTGTTTACATGATTGAATGCAAAAGAAGGAGTCGCACATCAATTTGATTCTTTTCCGTGCAAGACTATATTCCATAAATGTGGGTCTTAGACTAAAAATATGAACTGCTAAATAAACAAGGTATTCTTAATGTGTCCCCACTGCGGAATTGTCTTCTCACTGTGTTTACTCTAAATGTGGCTTCAGCTCACAGACTGAAATACTTAATTGTTCAGTACTTTTCCATGCCTCTTGTCTTAACTGTGTTCCTTTTCCTGTTCCATTGTTCCCTTTTTTGTTCACATTGTGTACTTAAGATACCTTATTTTCATGCTTGCACTGTCAATTATTACCTTCTATATTGTCAATTTGGATAGCAAAAAGCTAGTGATTTTCTTCACACGACAAGAGAGACTAGATGAGATTGTGAAAGACTACATTTGTCACCTGAGTTTTGAGCTGCAAATCGTGAAAACCACAATCAAGGTTCATTTTGTCCGTGCTTTTTGTCTTGGCTGTGTTAACCTTTTTAGCGGTCTCACACTCTGAACTCTCTCTTCAACCACATGATGAGATCTGGCAGCCGGGTGTGTTTGGGTAGAGGTTTGTATATTTGCTCTAAGACCCCTGAGTCCCCTTAATGCAACGCC
The DNA here is from genome assembly GCF_013103735.1 of Etheostoma cragini. Classification (NCBI taxonomy): domain Eukaryota; kingdom Metazoa; phylum Chordata; class Actinopteri; order Perciformes; family Percidae; genus Etheostoma; species Etheostoma cragini. Next base: position 17,054,358 of record NC_048418.1, read on the forward strand.
ACCAAGGCCGAGCCCGCTTTCCAGCACATACATGTGTTTGCTGGTGTATGTGCACACATGTGTGCAGGCGTACCTGTGTGTGACCATTGTTAATTCTCTGTCACACAAACCAGTCAATGCTGCCTCGCGCTCCTTTGAGTGAATGCACACATCCGTACACAAATGTGCATGTTTGCTTTGCAGATCTGGAGATCAGATGTCGGCAGATCATATATCAGACAGTCTGTCGGTCTTTGGTTTTGTAGCCTTGAACCGGAGAGAAAGAGAAGTGGATTGTAAAATTAAACATTTTTATGACCAGATTATCATCAGTTAACCGTTTTTCTGGCAACACATTTGCCCACAAGATTCTTTCAACAAGGATGAAATAGCATTAAGTGAAGATGCTTGTGCACATTTGCAGTGACATTTAAAAGTTGGCTACTTTTATTTTGTGTCAAAAAATATGAGCTCTAAGGTCTGTTTTAGTTGCACTTACTCAGCGTCTGAGTGTAGTTGTCTTGCGTCTGTATGCAGTGTGTGTTATGAAGAGCACTTTTTGAGGACGTTAATGTCACAGAAGTTGACAGAAGTCTGGAGATCGAAAGGCTTGTTCACAGCAGAGTTTTAAAGTCTGGCAAGGGACCCACAGCGGGTTGGGGAAAATTCCAATGGGTGTCAACATTTGGTGCTTCTAGTGGTTATAAATGTGTTACATGACACTTCTGGACATCTTATCTTGATGCTGTCTCAGGTCTCACATGCACCTCCAAAAACACTTGTTTTCTCAAATAAAATCCAGCTGGGTGTTTAGTAGTTTAAAGGGTCCGTATTCCCAAATCACATTAAGCACTAGTATAAGCATTTCTCCACTTATCCTAAGTGAGTTCTGACCACGATGTATTTCGGGACATGGGTCACGATTCTGAGATATTGGCCTCTGGGCCCAACCTGAATACAATGGAGGTGAATGGTATTGTGTTTGTGGTGCACAACGTGTTGAAAAATTGTTTTTTTTTTTAATTTCAAGTTATTCTGGATAATCCAAAAAGCCAAATATCTGGCAATAGTTTTTATTAGAACTACTTTCTACTGAGGAAGAAGCTACTATGGAGTCTGTCCAAAATAAAGTCTGTGAAAGTCAAAGAAAAGAAAGGGAGATAAAGAAAGTTGATAAAGTTGGCATTAAAAACTCAAACCTTTGCACCCAGACATTGTAATGGGGATCTCATGAACTCCAAAGATACCAAATGTGTCATGTTGGAATCTATGGGACTGGAATTAGATGGTTTTAACATTCAAAGATAAATATGGGGAAACAAAACGTGTGTTCAGGGCCTTCATACATGCTGGTCTCTGAGACATCCTCAGCGAACACACGATGTCTAGCTTTTGCTTCTCTGGAACCCTAAAGGTGAGAAATAGAAAAAGATCCATACCCCCAGATGGATGGATAGATGGCAGAAAATATATGTGCGATACATAGTCATACCCAGACGCACAGAGAGGTGGAGTGGAGTCTGAGCTCCGGGTTGGGGGGTTGGCTGAGTAGCTGGGTGGCTTCATGGCTTGAGGGCTGATCGTGGGTGAGCGAGAGACAGACAGAGAGAGAGAGAGAGAGAGAGAGAGAGCAGGCCACCCAAGTGGCAGTCAGTCAGAAACATGTGTGTCTGCTGCTGACCCCTACACATTAGCACAACACTTCCTCAATTTGTCTTCTGTGTTCTCCGGCCACAAATGAATTTCCTCCCTCCTTTTCCTCCTCCTTTTTTTTTTCTCTCCGCACATTACCTTTCAAGATGCTACCACCACCACCCACCACCCACCCCATCACAAACAACACCCCATCTCTGACTTAAACATCTGAATACTTTCACACAAACACTTGTTTTACAAGCTTTAGAGATACAACAGTTATTGCTGTTATTGCTTAGCCAACAAAGAGTGTGTGTGGAGACACAGAACCCGTGTATGGGATAACAACCTCTGTGACATGCCTTACACACACATACACAAGCACACACGCACACTAAGCCAGATATCTGTCACTGCGGAGGCCCCCAGATAATTAGCTAAACATTGACTGGGTGGTTGATTGCGATCACATCTTAAATTGCTTTTTGCCGTAAAATCACAGGATGAAGCAAAAGACTGACCTGCTTTACACCCTCAGGTTACCTTTTTCTTTTAATCTCACTAGTTAGAATGTTTATAACATCTACAGCTGTAACTGCAAACAGATTGGCATCTCCAAATCATAAAAAAAAATTCCTATCTCAAACATCCAACTATGGTTTTTGCACTGTAATTCAACTATCAGTTTCCCTTAGGATCATTTTAAACTGCTCAATTTCACACCAAAGCTACTAGCAATGAGCTAAATGGATACAAGAGCTGTTTAAAATGGAGTGATTCCTGAATTGCAAGCTATTAGATGTCATGTTATTAATGTAAAAGAGATAAAAAGAAAGAAAATGGTTAAAGAAAGTTCCTGTGTTATAAAATCAAAAGGCTAATTTTCCTTCTTTCCTACTGCAGTTCTTCAAAAATGTATTTCTGTCCATAAAAAGACAGCTGTATGTCGTCTCAAAGCAATGGGATTGGAGCGTTTCTCATAGGCCCGCTCATCGTTTGTAACTAATCACAATATTGTTGGCTTTTTTGAAAAGCTATATCGTTTCAGCTATGTTTGCTCACATATAATTACATATGCACACACACAAACAATAGCGAGGTTCTGTGCTTTCTTTTAAAGCTACAGGTCTCAGTTTGCATTACCACCTGCTAGCAGCGTCTGACAATACCTCTGTTACAATCGCACCAACAAAGACTTAAAGAAAAGTGTGTTTCTCTGTCTCTCTCTGTGTTTTGTGTGTTTTTCCCCCAGAAAGGCAACCATTCATTACGATGACAAAGGGGTAAAGAAATGCATTATCATAATTAATCTTGTGCGAGACTGTGGGTGGCAGCTCCGACTCTGCTCTGAGACTGACAGAAGTGCTCAAAGCAGAAAGTGTCTCTCTGCTACCGGGCAATTTTTTTGCCTTTTCATTGATATCTGAAGAACATGTAATTATAGACTAGCAAAGTTGGAAAAAAACTCATATGGGTTTTCCCCAACAATATGCGAGATGACTTTGTGAACTTTTAATCAAACAACCAAAAGGAAAATGTTTTATGACTGAAAAAAAGGTTTCAGTTCATCTGAAACATGGCGTGTATTTTTTCCCATCATCAAATCACACAAACAGCTTTATTTGTCTAGTCTGCCGGCCCGTAGCCAAATATTCTGTTTGGTTATCATGAAAAGGATTTGTTCATTTGGATTAGCCTTGACCCGAAATGTGTTTGGGATTTGTTATCTTTTGGGTTTTATTTCAGTCTTTTTTTAAGATCTAGATGTGATGCTCGTTAGTTATACGCTTTAAAGTGGTTTGTGTAGTGAAATTGCTGTAAATTGCCCTCACACATAGATAAGTATACACAGGGTGTAATGAGAGGGCAGAAAAATGATTATCATATGCCCTCAATCGCCTTCAGAACGCTTAGTGATTGTATAATGTTAATAGGGTCCTTATCTTTGATCCAGACCTGCATCAAACATCTTTTCTTTTCTTTCTTTTTTAGATTTTTGGGGCCGGGTAACTTTTCTCTATATAGTAGGCTAAGGCTGAATCCCATTCCTTCGTCTTACCCTAGATCTAGATCGACCTTAAATGTAGGATGGAAAAGCTTTATAACCGTGTGTAGATCTCAGTCCTCCCATTTGACTTTCTTGTATGTGTAAACACAGGCTCTGAACCTTAAGTTTTTTTTGTCATTTAGATGCTGTAATACATTTAGACAATTAATGGGCAAGTATTTAGAGGTTCTTTTATAAATACACATATCTTTGACTCTGTGTGATAGGTGTTTGTGCCAGGGACTAACCACGAGGACACATTGATAAGACACAAAGGACTAACACTAAAAGGATCCTTTTCCCTTTAGGCTTTAAAAGATAACTACTTCTGATATAATGTTTGAAAGTAAAAGTTGGATTTTCACCGCTCTACTTTTTTGTGCAACCAGTAACTTGTAACAAGAGTACATATAACATGCAACATACAGTTGCCGTGTGGCTACTCAGACATGTTTATAGACAATATGTTTCTAATTTAATCCGCTATTTTTTGGCATCTTGTTTGAAATTTCTGTCAAATATATTTCAATTCATGGGAATATCTGCCTCCTCCTTATGGCACCTCCTCAATGTTCCCCAGATACACAGCACTGTTGATTGAAATGTCATATCCCATAATGTATTTTATGGTTGCATATTAATCTCACTTCTACTGTGATTATCACTGTTGCTCCAGTAAAAAAAAAAAACATTATACGTATATCTAATTCCTCTTTGTTTCTACTCACTCATCATCTTTACTTACTTCTTATGAGAGAAAAAGAAGGAATGCAGTGGTGAGCAGTCTCTGTGCCTCTCTCTTCGATAAATAAACACTCTCTGGGCCTGAACCCTGGGCGTCTCGGCTGGTGTGCGACGGCTGAGTGCCAGAGCGGTTCCGTAGCTCTGCCTATAGCACATACAGAACCCCGGACGGACAGCCAGCCATGCATGCATGGATGAACGGATGGATGGATGGAGTCACTGGGGAGACATGAAATAGAGGAATGGAGCTAGGGGGGAGAAAGAGAAGGAGTAGAGAAGCAGATGAAAACAGAGGGGAAAGATGAAGGTGTTAAGAAAAAACTCTAAATAAAAGGCAGAGGTAGCTGAGCGTCTATGTAGCATGTCATAACCACAACGTCCCGGGTTCGATTCCAACCTCGGGGCCTTAATTGCATGTCATGCCCCTCTCTCTCCCCCATTTCGTTTGTCAAATAAAAGCAAAAGTGCCCCCAAAAATACTAATCTTAAAAAATGGAAGAGTAGAGGAGAAAAAAATGGAGAGGGTAAATAGAGGGAGGGAGGGAGGGAGGCAGAGGGACCATGTGGGACACAGGACATGGAGAAGGGAAGGAGGGAGAAAAGGCTTGGGCGTTTTGTGTTTGGAGGCCGGGGCAGCGTGATGGCAGATATCTGCACAGCGCATGGTCATCTCAGATGGTTTATTTATCCAAGGCCTCCAGACCAGGCCTCGGACCTCCCTGAGTTTGTTAGGGTTGAAGGGGCCCCCTACAACACAACCCAATTCCTCACATTCCACATTAGCTCCCATTTCCAGCTGCCTGTTTCCCTCGACCATTCAACCCGACCCAACCCAGTCCAGGAAAACTAAACCCAGGTCTAGCAAAGCAGAAAAAAAGCAGGCCCAACCAGTGAGGGGTTATAAGAACGTAAGCTCGCCTCCATTTGGGCAGATGGGTGAGGACGTATGTTGGTGTAGATATGTAGACCTGTGTGTCATTTAACTGCTACAGAGAGCTGTGGTGTGGTGGTAAATGACAAGTTTACAACGGTATCTGTGATATAAGTTCCACGTCAATAGAGAGACTGATGCAGTCAGAGGAAACATCCTGTTGATTCAAGATAAACCAAGAGATTTGAGGAGACCAGTAGAAAAGCTTGACTCCAGGATTATTTCTTTTAGACAAGTAAGGCTTTAAAACTGCATCTTTATTGCTTTTTTCCTAACCAAAGACTTAGTGTTAAAATGGAACATAGCCCTTGTCTGCCCTCATTTATTTATTTAGAGAATAGGAACGCTGAATAAGATTAAGATCTGAAATAAAAAGTTCAAAGAGGTAGTGACAGATAATAAGATAATGACAGAGAGCTGCACAGCCTTTTAATTTATTTAATAGCCCACCTAAGAAATCTTTGATTATTTAGCCAGAATGGGTACTTATAGTCTTCACTCTGACCGGTTCCTGTAAAATAAATCACACTTTTGAAGTTAACGCAAAAAAAGAAATGTAGAGCTTTACCATAATTTATTTTATAATGATTGTGAACAGTGGTTGAAGAAGTATTTGGATCCCTCACCTATATGAAAGTACCAATACAACAAAAGAAAAAGAAAATTAATGGCATACAAGTAAAAGTCCCGCATTCACAACCTTATTTAAGTATTATCAGCAAAATGTACTAAAAGCATCAAAGTAAAAGTACTTGACCCCTTTTATGTTATATCATTAAATGGTTAATACTGATACATCAATGTGTAATATGCTCATTTGAACTATTTTATCAATTTCAATCCCAAAGCCTAATCTGTAATGCTCTCTATTATATAGGGTAATTGTGTTTTTTTATATTCTAATATTCAAAGTAATTAGTATGGAAAGCTGCTCTTTACTCAGCTGAAATGAGTAAAAAGGGCAATATTTACCTCTGAAATGTTGTGGGGTAGAAGTATAAAGCAGCATAGTATTCGTTAAGTACAATACCTCAAAATAATACTGTATATTATAGTTTACCTGGTTCATTAATAATTATTTTGATTTGATTATTAGTAGAGTTACGCCGTCTTTTATGTATTGTTTACCTAGAAAAAAACTGCATATCATGTTGGACACTGTTGTTTAACTCTATGGATATTAATTTAAAAATGTACATTACACTATGTTCAATTCATAAACATCATCACTTTCATCCTGACAGTCACTTTCATACAACTTTCACAACATGTTGGACATACGCTAGCTTGGTACGTAGTACTCTAAGCACTGGACAAACATGTCAAATAAAGTACACATGGGTTAGTATAGCGAAAACATTTTATGTCAATATAACATTGTATAAAATCTATGAAAATAAGACAACACACATGAAGCCTGGCCATTTTATTTTAAACATTTTTGTGTTTTGTCATTGTAAATTGTACATCTTTGGATTTTGGAGTGTTGGATTGCCACATTGAGCTTTGGGATGTCATTAAAGACCCAGATATTTACTGCTTAATATATTTTATATATATTTATTGTATATTATAGATAAAACTACTTAGATTCTTAGTGTAAAAAGATTTCAGGTGAATGACAACTGTCAGGGAATCTGATTTAATTTGGCATTGCATGACTACAGTATAAATACTTAATTATGTACTTTCTTACTTCTTTCATTAATGTAAACAGTCTTGATGGACATAATGGATTTGAATAAACGTGCACCTACCGTAGCTGTCGCGAACAGATTGAGTTTAGAGCACGACACCTACATTCAAATTGCTTTACACAACTACAAATTGTTTTACAATCGCCCAAAGGGCCTCACATTAGCACCAGCCACCTGCCACATGTTCTACACAGCAGCAGGTTGGTGTTTAGGCAGAGAACGTAATCTGGCAAAGTGTTTCTTCTTCACCCCCATACTGTCACGAGTGGGGCCAAAAGGTACTTACATTAGCAAACCACCAAGACACTCATACTCCTTCACTTATTTTTTTTTTCCCTCCGAGAGATTAGAAACCGTCAGGTCTGAGAACCCCCTTTTCTTTCTTTCAGTCTTTCTGTCTTTTTCTTTCATTTTCAAATGTTTTTCTTAGGTGAACTGCTCTCTGAACTCGTGAAATCATGCATCGCAAGACATGGAAACTTTCCAAAAGTCTCCACTGAGATAAGGGTGTCACACTGAACCAGGCAGCTCCCCAAGGTGTGGTTATATTTTCGAGGGTGTAAGGAGGCCTATCAACCTACTTTTAGAAGCTTTTGGCCACACGAGTTGAGGTTGCAGCTGTTTGCGCTAAAAAACCTACACACACACGCACACACACACACACTCACTTCTTTTCACAGCTGCCTATAACACACTGCACTGGCAGCAAAGACATAAGAGGGTAAAACAAATAGTTTGGGGTGTCAAATGTGAGGCTCCAAAAGATGGCCTAAAGTGATATAAAAAGTGCTTAAAGACGTGTAATTCTCCCACACAACAAAAGTGAATCACGTTTCCGTTCTTGTATAAAAAGCTGAATTAAACTCTTCGTTTTTCTTACACTGATTGAACTTTGCTGATGATACAATACTACTGGATGTGTGTGTGTGTGTGTGTGTGTTTGTGTGTGTGTGTGTGCGTGCGCGCGCGCGTGCGTGTCTGTGACATCAATAGATGGCATGTGCGATTGCTTCCAACAAACTGGAGGGCCCGGCCGCTGGGAATAATGTCCACAGAGCAAGTGAGGCGGGCAGGCAGCAAGCTGTGTGCGCGTATGTGCGTAGGTGCGTGGGTGCGTGCGCGGCTGTGCAGAGTTTATTGAAAGAGTTCCTCTCTCCCTACCCCTCCTCCTCCTCCTCCTCCCCCGCCCTCCTCCCCTCCCTCCCTCCCTCCAGCCCAGGCAGCAGCAGCCTGGGTGGTCCCCCTCTCTCTCCACTTTGGTGAGCTGTTGCTTAGCAGCTAATAATAGGCGATGTTTGCAAAGTAATTTGCCTCTTCCTTGGCCAATGGGAGCCGGAGCACTTTTCCATCAAACCTCCCTTTTCAGGATTTGCCGAGAGGCGAACTTCTCCAAATGTTACCGCTACAGGATCGGAGTTAGACTTGACACGGACGGCTCAGACCGAGGCTACTACTACTACTACTACTACTACTACTACAACTACTCCTAGCAACTACAACTACCACTACTCCTGTCTGAGACCTCGTTTCATAAACTATCGGGACGAATGAAGACTGAAGGATTTATACGGATTTCGGCGCATAATGTTGGGATGGAGTTTCGAGACTTGTTTGGCTCCAAGGAAGACTAGAAAACGTCTCTCTAATTTGTCTCCGGCGGTGCTGGATGCGCTCCTCTTCTATGTTGGATTATTGTCGTTTTTTCTGAACTCGCACCGATTCTCTGTCGCTTCGCTCTGCGCCCCGTTCACCCTCTTTGGACTATGGCCTCGGATGGCGGGGTCCCAGGGGCCGGCGTCTATGGAGATTTACCCCCGAGTTATACGCGCTCCCAGCAGCCTGCGAACCAAGACGTACTCCGGAGACCCAGCTACTGCCACGCTGCTTTCGCACTTAAACAGATCTCAAAGGTGACACAATGCTCGCGGTAAAGTGTTGGCTGACTATGAAGGCAGCTTTCATTCAGTCGGCAAATATGAATGAAAAGTCTTCAAAGGCAGCTTTTGATTTAGCCGTGATCTAATCGAGAGTTGAGGGCGCATGAGGGAATGTAGGGTAGGCTGAAGAAGCAGCTCCCGAACCGGGGTCCGGAGGACCAGCAGAGCTCCCCCGAGGGACACGACAGGGAAATCGGGAGTCTTTCACTTTGACTATTTATTATTTGGCGAAGAAAAAAAGAAGTTTTAAAATTGGTCATCAGAGGGTAAAATATAGGCGAGACAACAGAAAAGTTATGCTTAATGCAACAAAACCTGTTAGATGTCCGAGCTCGCATGACACTTTGGGAACACTGTTTAGCAAAGTGTTTTTTATTTATTTATTTGGCAGCTTGTTAACTATGCTGTTTGTTTGAATGGACACCAGGCTCCCATTCATTTATGTTGCTAAAGCCAACGGGAGGGAGTGAGTGAGGGGTTTGTTCCCATATCCCAGTCGTGTTGTGCGTGTTTTTGGCATTGTGCAGGCAGCCGAGAGCGCACTGGCCCGGGGTCTGTTTGGAAATGTGGTGGGTCCTGTAAAGGAATTCACTGATTGAGTTTGATCTGACAAAGCATCTTTGGACCGCCCGGATGCTTGGACGTGTTTCAGCACTGCTGAGAGAAACCACAACACCAGTGCAATGTTGTCTGCAGAAGTGACATTTGTAGCACAGGAACTGAATTTTTAGCCTCAAACTCGAGATTCTAACAGATATTTTACAAATTAGAGGGGGAAAAACTGTAGAATACTGCGGAGAAATAGATGTCAGATGGAACTTTATTTATCACCAGCTCATTTTGTTAGTATTAGTTTAGATTGAGCAAGGCTTCCACTATAACCACATGTTGGAGAATAGAAGCAGTTAACTACCAGTATTCTGTTCACTTTCTCAGCACACATATGTTGATAGCTTTGTATTCCATTCTCACTAAAGACCAGATTCAGATAAGGTGTCTCATATAGAGGGACACCTTTTCGATAAGGTTGATAAGGCTCCGACTGCCACCATGTTCTGAGTTTTAACAATTACTTAAGCTTCCATTAAGTCCCCGGTTTGCTCTGTATTGATGAAAACTGTGTTTTTAAAGCTCTTTTTCATTGCTGTTTCTCTTGACTATGTACATTTAAACTATTAGGAGCTAGTTTCCCACTGAAGACTTAACATTAGATAGATAGATAGACAGTTAGATAGATAGATAATTTATTCATCCAGAGGGAAATTTTAGGCATCTAGTAGTTTAAACAACAATAACACAACAAACACATACACACATATATCTCACATACACAAAAATCACTCACAGAAATGCACAGTTAAAGGTGCTTAGGTAGACTAGTCCACACAGACTAGAAGTTAGTGCAAATCATTGCCACAACTGTGCAGATTAAATCATCTCAGATGTGGGGTGCCAGGTCTGGACTCAGTTCAAGAAATAGACATGAGGTTTTAGCAGGATTGTGACAGCACACGCTGTTGGTAGGACAGATCTGTGGTCAGCTAGTTAGCACCTTGACACCTCCTTATACAAAGTGTCACCTGAAATTCCACAGAAAGACTCTCTGAATAAAGATGCATGCGTTTTCCAGTGTATTGGATTTAAGTTGTCATTGTGCTTCAGATATTTGTCCCACTTGAAACACATATAGAGATCCAAACTATGAAACCTGCCTTTGTGGAGAGTTGTGCGGTGATGCATTATTTATGTGTGGTAACACAGTGATGTTAACTCTGTCCTTTTCTCGCCCTCCCTCCTGCTTTTGAACTAGGGCAAGGCGGTAGGTCAGAAAGCTCCTCTGTGGATCCGGGCGAGGTTCCAGGCCCTCCTGTTCTCTCTGGGCTGCCACATCCAGAGGCACTGTGGGAAGGTCCTCTTTATTGGACTCTTAGTATTCGGGGCTCTGTCTGTGGGACTCCGAGTCGCAGCCATCGAAACGGACATCGAACAGCTATGGGTGGAAGGTGAGTCTGAGAGATTTCCATCGGTCCTTTAAGCAATGTTCTTATGACGCAGCAGTCTCTGGTTTTGTTACTGCTTCTCACACAAATACTACATCACTCATCCTTCAGGTGGCATCATTCTGTGAGTTTCGGTTTTAGGCCCATGGTTGTCAGTCCTTTTCTTGGACTGATGAAGAGTCAGCTGAGGCTTGTTTTCCCCCCGCTGGGTTTAAATTGAGGTTGAATGACAACAGTGGCTGGTGGGAGATGCAGGGTGGCCATGATTAGTCATCTCATGGGTGGGTTGTTCAGTGACTGATAGACTTACTGCTCTACAGTCCAAAATCAAGGATTAAGATAAGGAGGAGCTAGTTTCAAGTTGTTTCTCTGTATGATCAAATCTGTCATCACTGTATAGAAGGAATGCTTGAACCGAATAGCTAGTAGATGAAGTATTAAGTTCCTTTTGAACAGTAGTCCATGTCTCTGTTTCCTGCGTGTTGTGAATGGGGAATATAGTGTATGTTGTATTAGACAGTGTTCTCAGTGTTGTTCGCTCACGTCTGTTCATGTCTTAAAAAGTCACACTTTACTTAAGAACACACACTTCTATTACTAGTATATAGTAATAGTCTATCTCCCTCTTATGTCATACAGACGCGGACTATCTGTCACTTGTCCGTGAGACGTAACTGTGTTTGTGATTCAATGCTGACTCACAAAACTTTAGATTTGACAGTGCTCTCTTCTCCACTCTTTCTGTGCATTTTTAGATCCAGGTTATCTGTACATTTTCAGGGCTAGATGCAGCTTTATTTGGTTTTTCGCACTGGCCAAATTCCTTTTAAACCCCCAGGCTTTCAGTGCAGGGGCTGATCCCCGCAGCAGATGGACTGTGTGAATGGTTAGCCATCTTTGAGGGCTCTGACCCCTCCCCCCCTCGGCTCCCTGTGTGGTCTCTAACTATTCTTGGATTCCATTCAACAAGAGGCAAGCAGGCAGGCAGGCAAGCAGGCACCACCTCCCTAAAACCCCCTCCCTCCTCCTCCTCGCTAGAAGAAAAAAATATAAGTGAATGCAGCTGAAGTTTACCCACCTGTTTTGCACACTCTAAAAGCGCTACAGCAGTTGGTGAATATAAACAGACTGTATGGGGTTGTTTAAGCCCACCATGTCACTAGTGGATGGGGACAGGCAGCTCCCACAGGAGCTGTGTGGAGGTGTTTGAGAAATCACACGCTGCTGGTGTCAGGAGAAATGTTTTGAGGCTGTGCGCTTCACTTACACAGGAATTTAAATAAGTTCCTGTATCAGGCACAATTAGAAGAAAAAAAACAATCTTGTGTAAATGTAGTCACTGAAATCATTAGCTCGATGCTACAAAAGCCTGGATTTGCAACAAAAGCAGGAGTTTGCATTTCCACAGTCTCTTTTTTCCCTTTGGTTTCATTTTGGTTAGTGTAAAGCTTCAGGATTACCTCTTGAGCTAATTGGCAGATCCATCTCTTAAAGGAGATGTTTAGATGTTTGTGTGCCAGTTGTTTTGCTGTGGGATTGAGAGAGTTGAACTGGGGGGGGGGGTGCTGAAAAGGAATGCTGTGCCTTTAAGAGGCCGTGGCCATGTTTCTAAAGTTTCTGCCTGCCTTGTTTCCACCAATAGCCCATTGACAAAGCTGCTAGGGCCTCAATGGAGAGTAAAGTGGTTTGGTAACAAGGAGAGGTTAGCTCTCTCTCCCTCTCTCTCTCTCTCTCTCTCTCTCTCTCTCTCTCTCTCTCTCCCTTCTCTCTCTCCCTAATAAGACAGCTGATTTCATATTAAGGGTATCTTTTTTCTACATTAGTTTTTAAGTTTAATTTTACTGTTTCTGTGCATATTTCTTAACTTAGAAGAAATTGCAGCATAAACAAAGCTTTCCCACTTGTATCCTCATTTGTTCAGAATAAACCAGCTGTGAACTGACACTGTATGTGTTAACACTGCCATGGTGTGAGCTGTGTGTGGGTTTGTTGTGTGTGTATGTAAGGGGCATATGCTTTCCATCATATATTCATACTAGAGGCCGCCCCCACACTACTCACACATAGGACACAAACACACACACTTGTCATCTTGGCCACCTTTGGTGTGTACACCCCTGCCCAGCCGTCTGTCTGCCTGCCAGAATTTCCTGACTGCGTGCCCGTCTGTCTGCCTATGCTTTGTGTGTGTATGGCTGTTTACATTTCTACCTGTCTGTCTGCCTGCTCTGTGAAGTCAGGCCACCAGGGCTTTTTTAATTGCTTCCTCCCCTCCTACTTCAAAACAGTGTGAAGCAGAGCACAGCAGTGGAGTCTGTCTAGAGAGACTAGACAGGGAGGTCGGTAAAGTTAGTGTCTCTGCTGTGTGTACCTGCCCTGCAAAGCAAATATACCTCCACTGTATACAGCCTTTATTTCCTTTCATTTCTGTTTGCCCTAAGGATACTTGTGCATTTTCAGGGGGGGGGGGGGGCATGCAACAAAAGAGTAAAAGGGTTAATCATGTCTTCAGTCCTCACACCTGTACAGGTAAGAGTAAAAACCACAGTATCAGGGTGTTTAGTCTGACAGTGGGATTAAGGACCATTTCTGGTTACTGCTCAGTGACTGAGACAGACATCCCCCATCCAAATACCTTCATTTATTAAAACATTGGATCAGAGAGTAGTGTATTTCTTTAGGAAGTGTCTGTAGACCTGAGGACAATACTACATTGATGGACACTATGTGAAGATGTTTTCATTATTTCTTCAGCATCATATTTGAGTAAAAAGTGCCTGGATTACATATATAATTTCACCATTTCTGTTATTTCTCAGTAAATGAAGCTTTGCATTCTGTAAACACACATTATCCTATATGATTTATATTTATTATACAGCCCTCCCACCTTTGAGAGAGGGGAAGTTGGTGTGAGCTGAGCAACGTATGACCCAGTCTGGGTGTTGTGTTGTCCACAAGCAGAAAAGAGAGCGAGAGATCGTAAAAAGAGGCGCAGGAAGAAGAGAAGGATGAGAGCAGACATTGGGGGGTTGGGGCAGGAACAAGGAGGAAGGTTTACAGCTAGCTGACACCTTTTTTTGCCGTTTTTTTTTTTTTACCTTCCCTTGTCTTACTTGAACAAACATCAAGTGTGAGACTGTCTGAGGCATGTTGTTCTTCCACCCTAAAGGACTGCGAGAGTTTGGGTTTGTAGAAGAAACAAGTTGCTTGCTTTAGCTTGAAATTTTTACTAAAATCTGATTTAATTTTGCAATGTGTGTAATTGTTTTAAGTCTTGCCTTTTTAAGACTTTTCAGCTCCGATTATTCCCCTTTTACAAAGGCCCATTTGAAAAAGCTTGTTTGGGAAAAGAGAGGAAAGAAATGGCCTCATAGCCACATTAACTAAACTCATCCTTCTTGGCAAAGTTTAGGTCAGGCATGACAGACATGTACACAGACTCAAGCTGTCCAAATATGAGTGCAGTGAGACAGGACCTATCCGGATAGAAGGCACACCACATGTCCCATAAAGAGGCCATGTAGAAAGAGGATAGGAAACGGGGAGGCAAAGACCATACACTGTCCACATTGCATGAATGCATAGAGACCGAAGTGCTAGCTTAGCCAGCTATCAATGAATCAGACCGAGAAACAGATTGATTAAAAGAGAGCCTGGGTGAGAGAAAAGACGTCTGAGTCTGCGTAAACGAGCGATTGCACACGTGGGCAATTTGGTGTTTGGAGGAGTTTTTCTAAACAAACCTCAGAGCGGCACAGCAGGTAAATGCTATAATTCATCGGAGCGCACACAGCGCCCCAGTTCAGACAGAGAAAGGGAGCTCTATGAGGCATTATTGGAGGTGAATAGCGCACGGTGGTGCCCCAGCTAGATAAATAAACTCCCAGCGCTCAGGGCCCAGGACCTCACTGGTAGAGAGAACAAACAAGACCAGAGTCAACCTGGGTCACTTCTAAATGTTTATTTCACCCCCCCCCTCCCGCCATCCTTCAATCCAGGTCTCCCTCATTCCATCCCCGTTTTCAACATCCCCCCCCCCACACACACACACGCACACACACCCTCTTTAACATACAGACCAAGACCACCCTCCAACAAATAAACACACATTGAGGAGCTATAGATACATATTACAGACACATGGTCTTCATGACACAGAAACACAGACTGCTCCTACCTGTCTTTTTGAAGCAGCAATTTTAAAACAAAAGTATTCATCATGGTAATTTCAAACATATCTTTATACTGTTATTTTGGTGCCAACACTTTTATAAAAAGGGCACCGGACTATCAGTCGTTGCAACATTGAATGCAAAGTACTGAGAAAGGGTGCATTGCAATTGAAAATGCGATAATGAAAACTCAATCAATATAGTGTGGCACCCTTTCTTTCCTAGCTGAAGAGCAACCTTTGTCTTTGGTCTGCGCGAAATAAAGTGCCACCAGTCACCCTTGAGTTTGCACCATTTTGCCTCTGTCTTTACATCATGCACGTATAAAAAGTAAAGGGAGAGGGAGAAAGGCTGAACATTTTCTTGGTACTTGGGAGGGAAAAAAGAAATGGTTCTTGGGCTCAATAAATTCATTTCTCGTCTGAATGAGACCAGCAACGTGGAAAAATTTTGCCTTTCAGGCAGGGATGAATGTATGTTTCAACCACACATTAAGCAGTATTAGCGGTCAGTGGAGTGTCTAATGTGACTATTTTTCACAGTGGCCAACTCTGCCCATGATTAGCATAATTAGCAGAGGCAAGCCTATACATATGGAAATAGAAAGTGCCTAAATGCCAACCCTGGTGGAAATTTATGTGTGGTGGCTAACACCACTGGCACATCTGAATAGAATGTAAGTGAAACTGATTTTTCCTTTTTTTTTTTTTTTGTTTTATACTGTTTTTAAGGTGTGATCTCAGTTTTTTTTTCATGATGGTGGAAGCTGCAGGATTTAAACACATTGAAACTGGTACATTTTGATTTTTCGTGTTCACACATTAATTAGGATTTCCTCCTACTCAACAAACCCAACTGTCTCTGACGATTAATGACCACATAGGCTAGCGCGTGCATGTGAAGACAAAAACACACACACACTGTATTTCTATAGGTAAGATACCAAAGTGCCAGCTTCTCTTTCTTGCCCCCAGCCTCACCCTCCCACCGCCGGCTCTGGCATTGTTTTACAGGCTGGGAAAGTTTTGGTCCATTTGCTTTATTTTATTCTGCTGTTTGTTGGGAAACATCTGAAAGAAATTGAAGGGTTGAATGACTAAAGGGGTCTGCATTCAGTCTGCACTGCTGCTGCACTGAAGGACTGTATGGAGGAACGGCCCATCTGCTGGGGGCAGCCTAGTTCAGGCGGTGCCCTGGCGAGGGAATGCCATGGGGCAGCCTGGGCCGAGGACCCAAAGTGAAGCACAGTCCTCATTCTGGTAGGTTCACATGTGACAAAAGGAAGTTTTTTCTTGTGATGCTGGGTGCCAGGCCAGGAGAATAAGTTTGTCATTTGGCTCCTTTGCTGAAAATCAAAAGAAATAAAGGACCTCTATTGGAGGACATTGTAAAAAAAAAGAAACGGCTAAAAGAAAAAGTAAATGATGGATAGAAGATGGCAGCCAAGGGATTGCTTTATGTCTTTTTTTTTTATTGTTGCTACTCCGTGGAGGCCAGTGGCTGTTCATTACTCATTACTCATAACATATTACTCATATGTTGCTATGCCGTGTAAATCCGGAAAGGGTAACTTCCAATGCACTTTGTTGCAGGTAAAAGCATACATGTCACTTTCAGCCCTGTTCGTCTCGGGTCTTCCTCCATAGCAGCGTGGGGCCTTTCAGAGGCCCCCTAATCCAGCTAATCTACCACACTGAACTTTGAAGGTGGCCTGGTCTGACCTAGCATGGCCTGGAACTGGGACTAGGCCTGTAAACCATGAAGACAACATAGAGTAGAATAGAATAGAATAGAATAGAATAAATTTGAAGCACAGCACTTTAAAGATGGCCTTGCCTCTGCCCTAGAAGCCAGATGTGAGAAGCAAAGCCACACGTATTTCACAGAGTAAGGGGATTCTGTGTGTTCGCCTTTGGAGGATCAGGTGAAGAGGAAATGACAGGGTCCAGTGTTTGAACCAGTGTACACACACACACACACACACACACACACTCACACACACACACACACAGACACACACACAGAGGCACATGTACACACATTCATACAAATATTACATTTGTACACAAAGCCATGAAACCATGTCAAGGCTTGTTGTGACATTTTTCATTTGCTTTTCACTTTCCCAAAGGCGTAGCTGTTGTGAAATTGCTTTTAGTGGTAAAGCTAGTAAATGAATTCAGATGTTGCATACAGCAAAGTTGAGTTTTTTGCTAAAATGTGTAAAATGGTGGTCGAGTTTCTCAAAAACATCCAGAACTGTTGAAGTGATTTAGAAGGAGTTGTGATCATTTAATGATTCCGTTTTTGCTACTTTTTCATTTTTTATCATGTTGCCAAACAAGGACTAATATTTCATTTTACAAAAATTTGCTAATGTACTAAAATTAGCAGCCACTGGGGTCTTGAAACCCTGGGTTTCCACAGTCAAAGGCGCTTTCTTCCTAGGGTGGGAAATGTTTCGAGAACTGTCTCTTTAAGGCTGTGTGGAGCGCAGGCTGAGTGCAAGGAGAGGGTAGGGGGGATTGAAAAAGAGTGAGAATGAAGTAGAAAATGAGAAAGAAGGAGTAAAGGAGAAGAGAACCCAGGACATAGAAAGAAAGACAGATAGGAAAAGAAAGGACAAGGTTCCCTCTTGAGTGTGCGTTGAGCTGAACTGAGCGGAGTGGCTGCAAAGCTGAGAGTTGGGTGGTTGGGGCCGGACCAGGGGTTGAGGAGAGAAGGCGAGAAAGAGAGAGAGAGAGAAGAGAGAGGACTGACTGGCTGCCTGGGTGGTCCAGATGGGAGGAACGAGACACAAATAGCTATAATTTACTTCAGGAGGCCTGTAATTACAGAGCCAGAGTCTCTCCGAGCCACCCAGTTCCTGTTGGGATCAAAACCCCACGCTGCAGAGGTTAACATACGAAATGTCAAAAAAGGTTTATCAGATGTCAAAGAGGTCCACGAACGGAAAGGGTTCCATTTTGTAGTAGCCTTTTTTGATTGGAAATCTGTGTGGCAAGGAAACTGGGTGGAGTTGGGTCCAACTGTACCTCTGAGCGCGGTTTTTACACCGAGTCAGATTCTTCGTACATGCACTTGACAGTGTGAAAATGGTTAAATAAAAGCCAAACAAACATCTTTATTTTCTCAACTACAGAGGTCTTGAGGACATTATTATGTTGGTTGTTGTGGCTCCCTTGGAAAAAAAAGATTTATAAAAAATGCTCAACTTTAAAAATGTTGTACGACCAGATGTGCAAAGGATCCATCCAGCGAGAACATTTTGAGGTTTTTCTTTTTCTTTTTGGGATGCACTGAGCCAGACACTCCAAAAAACTAAGAGACCCCTGACTGCAGAACGAGGTGACCTAATATTCTGAAGCCCCTGTGTAGGTAATTAAAACCTTGAAAGCAAAGAAATATTGGACGGTGTCTCTAAGGCTCGGAGTTCTAACCTGATCTCACACTTTTGCAGCGTAGGCTAAATAGTTTGTTTTTTCTTTTCTCCCCATCAATTATAGGAGCCTGCTCCAGGCTGGGGGGAGGTGCAGAGAGCATGAGGGGAAGAGAGAAAGAAAGAAAGAAAGAAAGATGGAGACAGACAGAGAGAAAGACGGAGGCAGGAGCTATAGAGTATAAAGAGTATGAGAGGAATAGATGCAGTCAGGATGGAGTGCAGCGTAGGGAAAGTGAGTAAAAGAGTGACGAGAGTTAGACTTAAGAAGGAGGTAGCCCTTGTTTCCCAACTCCCCCCTTTCCCTCCCTCTCTTTCTCTCTCTGGGTTGTCATGTAGTGGGACAGCGAGAGGGGCAGACGGGCCCTCTGTGATCCAGCGCGGCATGTTTCATGTCCACTTGGCACAGGCACAGATCCCCCCGGCTGGCAAACTCTTTTCAGGGCAACCTCCTGTAATTAGGGGGCTGGAGTCTACCGCAACGCACAACATAGCTCGCTCCCTCTCTCTCTGATATTTTTTCATCCTCTTTCTATCTGTTTTTTTGTTCATCACCACCTCTGACATCTAATATCTCTCTCTATGAATCTATTTCCTATTCTTTTTGATGTCTTTTACCCCAACTTTTGGTGTGCCATTTAAACACCACCACTTGCTGTCCCCCTTAACCAACTCTTCTCTTCTCTTCTCATCATGATCTTTTATCATGCACTCAACACGACTAAATCAATATCTGCTGCCCTGAGCAGAGTGGCAGAGGGTTTTGGGGCATCAGAGCGTTGGTTTTCCATATTAATAGGGCACATCTGTTTCGCAGAAGGAGCCAATGAGAAGCTGTATTAGTCATTTCTCTTGGCCAGACGCTGGCTTGTGTGAAGTGCCTTCAAAACCAACACTGGCAATGGCTAAGGGCGTTGGTCGATATATGTGTGTGTTCTTGTGTAAGTGTGCAACACACTTTGTTATAGGATCCAAATGTGTGTGTGGGTATGTGTTTCTTTGTATGAGCGTCATAAATTCTGTGCTAATGTATGACTAATATACAGTATCTAGCTATCTAGATATCTAGCTATCTAGCTATCTCGGTATTCATCTGTCCTTTATTCTTTGTTTTCTAGCTGGTAGTCGAGTGAGCACGGAGCTTCGCTACACCAAGGAAAAGCAGGGAGAGGAGTCAGTATTTACCTCACAGATTTTTATCCAGACCCCCAAAGAAGAGGGCACCAATATTCTTACCCAGGAGGCTTTGCTGGTTCATATGGAAGCCGCTCTGTCTGCCAGCAAGGTCCAGGTGTCACTGTTTGGAAAGTAAGTGGACCACAGACATGTTATGTGAAAAAGTTTGTAGTCGACAATAAAGTAGTTGTAAATTAAACATGGTTTTCTCTCTTGTAGGTCGTGGGATCTTAACAAAATATGCTATAAATCAGGAGTTCCTATTATAGAAAATGTCATGATTGAAAGGGTAAGTTCAAAAGAAATTGATCTGTTATTCCTATATTTAAATATTTTCCATGATTTGAAATCTTTAATCATGCTTCCTTTCTATTTCCTGATCCCAGATGATTGACAAGCTATTCCCCTGTATGATAATCACCCCATTGGACTGTTTTTGGGAAGGGGCCAAACTACAGGGAGGCTCCGCCTATTTACCGTAAGTCTTTGAATATTTGACCCAACTTACATTTTCTTTTTGCATATTAAAACATTGAATTGAAAGTCTTGGCTCTCCCTTTGCTGTCATTGCTTCCATCTGACTTGCGTTGTAGACTAGAGCTTTTGGAGGGGTCCGTAACTTTTAACACATGCTCGATGGAGACATACAGTTGGGCTTTCAGTATTCTGTCAGTGGGTGCTGTGACTGACAGCGGCGGTCAGTAATAGAGTTCTTTTAGGGCCCAGAGAGGGACTGGAGGGGGGTGTCCTGACAGAGAAATTCAAAGAGAGAAAGTGAGGGAGAGATGCAGCAAGGGAGGGATGGAGAGAGAGAGAGAGAGAGAGAAAGAGAGAGAGGAGGATGGCTGCAACAGCAACTGGGTGGTGGGTTGGTAGAACGGAGGGCGGGGAGGCGGCGGCGGTGGTGGCAGGGGAGCCCTTTGGGTCAGACAATGGTAAGCATTCTTTCAGTTTACGAGTGAGTGTCCATCAGTGCAGAGGCCCCGGAGGAGGGAGGGGGGCCGGCTTTGTCAGCTCACGGCTAACACTCGGCATTCTCATGGTAATGCCCCGGGCTCCCAGCTCCCGAGTTGTCCAACAAATAAAATGGGCAGTATTCATGCCTCAAGTCCCTCGAGAAAGACAGAGAGAGGCTACAAGACGGTTAACAGTGGAGTCTGGGCGTATTTGGCCATTTGCGGATTCAGTTTTTTTTTCTTCTCCTTTTTTCAGGACAAAGTTCTCTTGAGAAATTAAGTCACTGAAAGAGAGCTTTTTTTGGTCGACAGGATTGATATTTCAATTGAGTCCTTAGTTTATAAAAGATAGTTTAGATGGTAGCAGATGTTCCTTTGCAAAACAAATTATTTGTTTATATTTCGGTCTCAAGCTGACAGCGGTATGTTGCATGACAAGCCAGCACATACAGAAACAAACACAAGTTTCCCATCCTTAGCATCTCCCGGTTGGTTTATGTGAGCCACAGAGAGGGAAAAGGGGGTCTTTGATGATTCACACGTCTTCCAAGGATTCCTGTAAATCACACAGTGTTTGGCATCTGTTGTTATTTATTAATCGTTTTCTTTACTCGTTTTTCAAGTGGAGTTGAAGGGAACTTGTGGTGCTCTGAGGCCCGTGTCCCCCTCAGCTTCTGCTTCACTTCAGCTCTGGTTTTAAATGCAAAAAAGAAGGGTGAGATGGAGAGAGAGAAAGGGAAAAAGGGATAGAGGCAGATTGGGAAAGAGAGTGAGGAATAGTGAGTGTGTGCAAGAGAGAGAGAGAGAGAGAGAGAGAGAGAAAACTTGAGAGAACAAAGAGCAGCAATCTATGAAAAAACAAAAGGGCCCAAGCCCAGCTCACTCAAGCAAAAACTAGCTGATAAAGGAGTGTGTCTTTGCGAACAGCAGCAAAAGGGACCCTGGTATGTGGGAATAGGAGAGGAGCTCTCTTCATGAGCCATTGGAGGGAGATTGGCCCCAGAGTTGAGATACTTTAGGATTCTTTTATTTCCATCTCTTTATGTCTCTTCTTTCTTACTTTGTCTCACTTTCTTGAAAATGTCCATCTTAAGTGTTTTCTTGCACTGAATCAAAAAATCTTGCCAATAATGTAGCATGTTATTTACTTTTTTGCTTATGTAATTTTAAGTTCCAGCAAACACTACTGTTAAAGTGGATTGATTCATTTTCTGAAGGATAAATAAAATGGTAAAAATGTTGTTGTTTTTTACAATTTACCAGTAGGATATTTAGCTTTAAATTGATGCTAACTTATTGGTCAATACTTTAGATAGATAGTGCCTTCAGCAAGTAGGCTATAAAGGTCAAAACCACGAGAAAGCTATTCATTTAAATAGATTAGAGTAGATTTATAGAATTAATTACAGAGCAAATTATGAATATATCTCAAGGAGGAGGATGGTGATACAAGTGATGCTCAGCATTGAGTTTATTTGTCTGTGAACATCACACAACAAACGGTGTGAGAGCCCCCCCTTTGTTTATCCTCTTATTCCCCACCTATATCCCTACCATCCATCCTCCCAACCTTCCCCCTTCCCTCCCTCCTTATCAAGACGTTTGGGAGGCAAAGGTAATCGTTATGACTAAGTGCAGGACATTGAGGAATGGAAGTGAGCAGGCAGCCACTGTGCCTTTTCCGCGGGCATTGTGGCAGCGTGAAACAGGATAATAAACGCTATTTTATCCTGTATCTGCAGCTAGCCTCCTGCATAGCCCGGCTCAACCAGGGAGACAGAATTAAAGAATCATAGTTTTTCTGCTCACAGTAAAGAATAGCAGGAATGCAGAGCCATGCAGACTTGCGGGCACACAGTGAAAACGTTATTTTTGCAGTTACTTCTTCAAATTATTGTCATCGGATGCTCATCATATGTGTGTCTTTGTTCTCCAGGGGTATGCCAGATATTCAGTGGATGAATCTAGATCCAGTCAAGCTGATGGAGGAGCTGAGTCAGTTCACTTCCCTGGAAGGATTTAAGGAGATGTTGGACAAAGCCCAGGTGGGACACACATATACAGACTTGCTGAATGATGGACTACTCTTATGAAAAATTGCAGTTTTTTTTGTACTGAGACTTTTTATAACGTTGTTTCATTCCTTAGGTGGGACATGCCTACATGAACAGGCCATGTCTAGACCCATCAGACCCTGACTGCCCTCTCAGTGCACCCAACAAGGAGCAAGGAGAGGTAATAACTCACACATAAGAAGTCAAGTTATTATATACAAGAAGTCGTACGTAGGTAAAAGTAGCACTCATAACTGAAATAGCACCTAACATGTTTCTCTTTGGTTTTCTGTCTTTACCTCTGCTCCTCGTCCATTCAGAGTCCTGACATTGCTGGGCGTCTCCAGGGTGGTTGCCATGGTTTCAGTCGGAAGTTCATGCACTGGCAGGAGGAGCTGATCCTCGGAGGGCGGGTCAAGAGCAGCCAGGAGATTCTGCTGAGGTGTGTATTTCTCATGACATGTAAAGAAAGATGAGATGGGATTTTACAGAGTACGTCATGTCTGATTGGAGGATGTGATTGTAAAGGGGGCTGTGTCATCACCGCCAGCTGAGCAGGCAGCCAGTCAGCTTGTGAGCCGCTGTGATGGTGGAATCTGTGTAACCTTTAATAACCTAACAGACACATGCTAGGAATGCCTGGTACTGAGAGGGATCGGTTTCCTGCATGACCCCAGTCCAGGATAGGCCAATTAAAGATGATTGACAGTCACAAAAAGCCCCCTTACCCTGTTACACATTTGTTGTGTAAGGGACCAAAAAAGAAGAAGTGGGGAAAAACACTTCAAATTATTCTGAAGCTGACCTGCTTTTAAACGTGACACTCTCCAGAGTTTAGTTTTTTCCTTTTGACTTCAACTGGATTTAAAAGCATGGCCAATAAACATGGAGTGACAGTATTGGGTCAAAGCCCAAATCATGACCCACACAGGCCCAGAGCCTTGAATGAAAGAGGATTCCAGTCCCATCTGAAAGAGCCGCACTAACTTACACTCTTGGATCTGATTTATGATCGTTTCTTTCACATTTTGAGCAGTGCTGCTGTTCACTGTGTTGTGCCAAGAAAACCTAAGGACATCTGGGATCGCAGCCGGGAGACCGGCAGAAAGGCCGACTAGATAACACCTGCTTTTAGGTGCTTACATTGGCAGACAGACAACAAGCAGGCAGGCAGGCAGTCAGGTTGACAAGTCCTCCAAGAAAAGGCACCTGCCTCTAGTCATTTACAGAAAGGCATGTTCCTGTGTAGGTAAAGGGATACCAATACCTAAAACAGTCTAACTGGATGATTTCTAATGTGCTAGTCATGAGATGGATGTTGGAGTTGAGGTTTTCACTCAGCTCAACACACAATAAACCATGTTTGCAGGAGGAGCCAGACATCTCTGAGGTGTCCTAAGCTTAGATTTGTGTATTTTTCAGTGCGGAGGCTCTCCAAACCATGTTCCTGTTGATGAGTCCTAAGCAGCTGTACGAGCACTTTAAAGACGACTACGAGATCCATGACATAAACTGGAATGTAGAAAAGGCCACCGCCATCCTCGAGTCCTGGCAGAGGAAGTTTGTGGAGGTGTGAACATACATCACACATTTCATGTTCATATTCAAAATTCTCACATACATACACAAACAAAAGGAGGCATTTCCTTGTCCCTGTGCAGTCTTGTTTTGCTTTGGCACACACACACACACACACACACACACACACACACACACACACACACACACACATACACACACACACTCATTGGGACTTATATTGCAGTGTCTGAATTCCTTCAGTCTTCAGCTCCATGTAAAGCAAATCATGGAGCAGACCAGGGCAATAGGTGTGTTTGTGTGTGTGTGTGTGTGTGTGTGTGTGTGTGTGTGTGTGTGTGTGTGTGTGTGTGTGTGTGTAGGCCAGCCATCTCTCTGTCAGAGCCCTAGTTATAGGAACAAGCTGTTGCTCTGATAGCTGACACCCACCACGGTGAGGGTAAGGAGAGAGGGGGGAGGGAGGAGAGTATGAGACATATTCAAGCGAGGTGGGGCAACAAACTCAAACGTAAACTGACAGAGACATGACACCTTGTCCTGAAACATTAAAGAACAAGACGAGATCTATTTGAGATTGCGAGCGATGACTAAATGCGGACAGGTTAATTGCCTTAGGGGAGCTTTGGTCCATTCGTGGCACAGAGCGGAGAGAGCAGCCTCCCAAGCCATGTGATCCCGTTCCTTTCACCTTTGACCTCCCAACCTCTGGCATCTGTGCTCATTACTCCTCAGTTGTCATACATACGCACACTCTCGCACACATGCTGGCATATCTAAAAACCCACACACACACATTTCAAAGTGACAGGGTGCTTTTTCTGTTAGAAGGCTCTGAAATATGGTGCTGTAGCAGAAGCTTAAGGTAGCATTGGTCAGAGGGAGGAAATGTGTTTGAATGTAAAATAAAAGTTACTCAGCATGTTGTAGTACATGAAAGTAATAATGCAGTGCTTTCAGTATCTTCTTTTTGTCAATGTTATTGATAAATATTTAGTTAATCTGGTGATGATTTTATAATTTGGTAACCATTTATAATTTTGATCTTTATCTTTTAGGTGGTCCACCAGAGTATGCCATCTAACTCCAGCCAGTCCCTCCATGCTTTCTCCACCACCACCCTTAACGACATCATGAAATCTTTCTCCGATGTCAGCGTCATCAGGGTGGCTGGAGGATACCTGCTCATGGTGAGCGTAATATATGATTAAAGTCAATCAATTATGGATAGTAAGTTCATGAAATTTTTTTAACTTTACTGTGAAATAACTAATATTAAATATGGACATTTCCTCTCTAGCTGGCCTATGCCTGTGTGACCATGCTAAGGTGGGACTGTGCCAAGTCCCAGGGGGCCGTGGGGCTGGCCGGGGTGCTGTTAGTGGCTCTATCAGTGGCTGCAGGACTGGGTCTCTGCTCCCTGCTTGGCCTCTCTTTCAATGCTGCCACCACACAGGTACGACGCAATCTGCAACATTTTCTGTTACATTACTGTAAGGCTGATATTTAAAGGGGGGTCTTTCTATGAGTTAAAGCCCAGATTTTGTATGTGTGATATTCATTTTGACTCTTTCCCATCCCAGGTGCTTCCCTTCTTGGCACTAGGGATCGGTGTGGATGACATGTTTCTTCTAGCTCATTCCTTCACAGAAGCTGGAAGTAACATCCCCTTTAAGGTACTTTTAAGAATCTCATCTCCTCTCCTCTCATCTCCTTCCTCTCCTCTGCTCTCCTCTCTTCTCTAAACGTTATCTGTTTTTGTTTTAAAGGACAGGACAGGAGACTGTTTGCGTCGCACCGGCACCAGTGTGGCTCTGACTTCCATCAACAATATGATTGCATTCTTCATGGCTGCTCTCGTACCCATTCCTGCCTTGCGAGCTTTCTCTCTGCAGGTATGTTTTGCACACACCCTCACACGCATGCGGACAGACATAAACATGTGTACACAATTGCACACTGAGAGGCCAGAGGCTCCTTTGAAAATGAAAGAGATAACTTAAGAGAGGTGACAGTCATTCAGAGCGAGGAAAGCCTTTGTTCCCAGTTTTATTGCCGCTGCACCTACAGGGCCATTTTTTGTGTTTGCGTGTCTCTGCGTGTGTGTGTATGTGCACGTGTGTGTGTGTGTGTGTGTGTGTGTGTGTGTGTGTGTGTGTGCATTTGTATAACGTGGAATAATCAGAGCAAAGAGAGTGATAAACAGACAGAGAGAGAACAAGAAGGAGAGGGAGGGAGGAGCGGATCAGTATATCACTGGCCCGTCAAGCCAGTTTGCTCTGATCTGTGAGTAACTGTGGGTGGTCTGAAACACACAAGCAAACACACACATAGATGCACACATCACACATACTTGAAACCACAGTCAGTTAGAATATCAACTTCAGGGCGAGGGGGAGGCCGCGACGGTGGTGCTGAAGGGTGATGGTTTTGCTCAGACTCGCAACATATATATTAAAATATATATATTCATATATATGTATATATATATATATATATATATATATTCCCTTCCTGCTCCTCTCTCTCAGTCTTTCTAGTAGTTCTTTCATTCTGGCCCTCTTTTCTCCTTCCTTCTGGCTTGCTTAGTATTCCTGGCTGGTGATTTAGAGTACAAGGCCTTTCTTTACTTTCTGGGCTGTGGTCTGAGACACTAAAAACGAATTTAAAAAAGGAGCCCTGACTCTCCCCAGCTGGATTAGGGTGTCTGTAATTTCACATACTGTTCTCTGTCTTTTCTCACTTTGTTTTTCTCATTTGGTCTCTCTGTGTTTCCTTCCCTAGGCGGCCATTGTGGTCGTGTTTAACTTCGCCATGGTGCTGCTCATCTTCCCTGCCATCCTCAGTTTGGACCTCCACAGACGTGAGGATAAGCGTTTGGATATTCTCTGCTGCCTGTACAGCCCCTGCTCCGACCGCGTCATCCACCTTTCTTCGCACGAGCTGTCAGACTCTGGGGAGCAGCCGCACACGCCTACGACGGCAACGGCGCACACGCACCAGTATTCGGCGGGATCAACAATCACCACCAGCACCCAAATCACCACCACAGTGCAGGCATTCACGCAGTGTGACGCAGCCGGCCAGCATATTGTCACAATCCTACCACCTACCTCACAGATCTCCACCAGCCCGCCGTCCATCATCGTCTGCCCCACTTCACAGCCACAAGGTAAATATTGCTATATTAAGATCCCAACGATTATGTTGTTGTGTACACATCGCTTTCTAAAGTCAGAATGACTCACTAATTTCTTGCTTGTATTTCCTATCCCTAGCCATCACACCTCCCCCCACCACCACCTCTGTGCAGGACCCCTATGGCTCCCAGCTCTTCACGCCTACCTCCAGCTCCACACGGGACCTCCTAGCTCAGGTGGAGGATTCCAAATCGGGAAAGAAGTGCGTCCCACTCCCTTTCCTGCACTGGAACTTGTCCAGCTTTGCCAGGGAGAAATACGCCCCTCTGCTCCTAAAACCTAAAAGCAAAGTCATCGTGGTGGTTCTCTTTCTGGGTCTCCTGGGCCTCAGCCTGTATGGGACCACCATGGTGCACGACGGCCTCTACCTAACCGACGTTGTGCCACGGGACACCAAGGAGTATGATTTCATCGACGCCCAGTTCAAGTATTTCTCCTTCTACAACATGTATCTGGTGACCATGGATGGATTTGATTACGCCCGGTCACAGAGGCTGCTGATCCAGCTGCACAACGCCTTCAACTCTGTTAAATACGTGGTCAGAGACAGCGACAACAAACTGCCCCGAATGTGGCTGCACTACTTCCAGGACTGGCTAAAAGGTAAGAATCCGGGCTCAGAAATATCTTTTGTTTTTTTTGAGTGAGTCAGGTAATACATTCCTCCCTGTCAGCCTGGGAGTTTTTGATAATTATATCAGAATCCAGTAGAGGGTGGTACAGGTTTTTTCAGGTGTGCTTCTTTTACTAAGAACAGAAGTTAATGTGTGTGTGTGTGTGTGTGTGTGTGTGTGTGTGTGTGTGTGTGTGTGTGTGTGTGTGTGTGCGTAGAGGTGAGAATGTGTCAAGGGTGAATAAAAGTTCAGTCACTCTGTTAACCCCCATCCACCTGGGCTCAGGGGTGGTGCAGTAGACGGGTTGGGTCATAGGTTATCTTTGCGTGTGTGTGTGTGTGTGTGTGTGGGTGTGGGTGTCCTCAGGCCAGAACTTGTCAGAGGCCCAGTCAGGAGGAAGTGATAACCAACAGGTCAATTAGAGCCAGCTGAAAATGCCCCAAAAAAAAGAAATGGAAGAGGAAACTTGATATTTCACATTTTTAACTTCACTGCTCACACACACAAACACACAAGAAAGCTCCTATAATTTTTGTGATAATATAAATCATAATATTTAATAATGACAACCACTTTAATCTTTTATCTTCTTTTGTGTGGGTTTCACCTCAAAGGTCTTCAGGCTGCTTTTGATGCTGACTGGCAGGCAGGCAGGATTACCTCTGACAGCTATCGTAACGGCACAGAGGACGGAGCGCTGGCGTATAAGCTCCTCATCCAGACTGGCTCCAAGAAAGAGCCTTTTAACTACAGCCAGGTATGTCTACAAGAGCTACACAAAATATTTTAAAACAGAATCCACATGCAATTCTTACAACTCTGAGGACTACCTTATCAGCCGTCTTTTTACCATTTGTTCTGACAAAAGCTCAACACATGAGTGGCCTTTTAATTTTAGAATTTTTAAAATCTCTCTAGCTGACTTCTCGTCGGCTGGTGGATGCAGAGGGTTTGATCCCGGCGGAGGTGTTTTACATTTACCTGACCGTCTGGGTCAGCAACGATCCTCTGGGCTATGCTGCCTCCCAGGCCAATTTCTACCCCCATCCTAGAGAGTGGATTCACGACAAGTATGACACTACAGGGGAGAATCTGCGCAGTAAGTGTCTTATGGTAACGCATTATTCAGGCGAGAGTGGATACACCTGTAAATACCATGCAGTACAAACAGCAAATGATCTCAATTCTCACCTTTTAGCTCTTCTTCTCTTGCAGTCCCAGCTGCCGAGCCCCTGGAGTTTGCCCAGTTCCCCTTCTACCTGAATGGCCTTCGCCAGGCCAGCGACTTTGTGGAGGCCATCGAGAGTGTGCGCTCCATCTGCGACGAGTTTACTCGCAAGGGCATTTTAAACTACCCTAACGGATACCCCTTCCTGTTCTGGGAGCAGTACATCGGCCTCAGACACTGGTTCCTGCTGGCGATCAGCGTGGTGCTGGCCTGCACCTTCCTGGTCTGTGCCATTCTCCTGCTCAACCCCTGGACTGCCGGCATCATTGTGAGCAATTTTTAAGTTGTTTGCCTGAGAACTCTTCACCCTACCTCTTCCTCATCTTCATCCTTCCTATTGCTCCTACATTCTGTACCTCATGCTACCTCAACAACATCATTAGCCCCTTCCTGCTCTCACTTTCTTCTCACCCTTCTCAGCACAGCTCAATAACACTGTCTAGGGGGCCCCTTTCTCTCTGTGGAGGGCCAATATGCACACATTCACACACACACATACACACACACACAGACCTTTGTCATTCTAATGTAGGCTGGGCCGCCCTTAGAAAAGGAAATGCAAAGGAGCAAGAAAGGCTTTGCCCTCCTGAAGCCTCTACCTCCAACTCCCTCATTGCTTTTGTCAGAGGGAGAGGGAGAGACTTTGGGACAGGACAGATCTGCTCAGTTGCGACCTTGGCCTGCTCAACCCATCCATCAGGGATATGTGTGTGTGTGTGTGT
>NC_048418.1:17084437-17086547 GCF_013103735.1 Etheostoma cragini
GTGTGTGTGTGTGTGTGTGTGAGAGAGAGAGAGAGAGAAAAAGAGACAGTCTGAGTGTTCAGCGATTGGAAAACATTTCATACACAAGCTGGTGGGACCGGTGGTCCTTAAGGGCCCCCCGAACAGACACACACACACACACACAAATCCACATATCCCCAACCACTTGGGGGGCTGCAGTGTAGCACAACAACAGTGCCAGTTTCAGTTGGAATGTGTTTAATTTAAGTAGGGGGTCCGTAGCAGCACTGATTGAGACAGCGACATAGCACAGACTCTTCAGACAGAGAGAGAGGCACAGCTACATGCATGTACTGTTTTCTAAGCATGAGCCTGCCTCTGGAGGTTTCACTGTATGTGGTCGAGCAGTAAAACAGCTTTTATCATTTCCAATTTAACCGTGCCCGGGCTCGCAGCCCCTGCTGGGATCAAAAGCTCCAGTTGGCCAGAAACCGTTTTCTCCTCCTTCTTTTCTAAGACTGGTTGTTGTTGTTGTTTGCATTGCGGTTTACAATAACGTCGCACTTTTACTATTAGGACATTAGTAAACCGAAACACTAAATTACACAGCAAGATGTTGCATTAAAATATCGGAAACAATAAAATAAACTGCTATCTCATGAAAAACATGATCATTTGTTTTCCCTAAACCCGGACAGATGTTTATGATGTTTTGATGGTGACAGAGTGCCCACACTCTGTTGTCTCAGGCGCTGTCAATCATTTCCACAACCTCTGAGAAAGAAGAGGAGAAAGAGAATGAGGGAGGGAGGGAGGAGGGGAAGGTATTAGCCTTAGGGTGGGTAATTTGATGCCATGTGGTGGAGACCCTGAGCTCAGGGTCAAACATTGTGTGGGGTGAAGAGGCAAAAGGGCTCAACTCAGTCACTAAGGAAGGCATTTTCACTTTTATTGTTAACATGCTTTATTTTTGTTTCTTAGTCGTTCCACTAACTGGCTGTTAGAAACGATTCACTTTGTAACACTTTCTTTCCATCCGTTTTTTTGTAATTTTATTTCAGGTGTTTATCTTGGCCATGATGACAGTGGAGTTGTTTGGCATCATGGGTCTGATTGGCATCAAGCTGAGCGCCATCCCTGTAGTCATTCTGATCGCCTCTGTGGGCATTGGGGTGGAGTTCACCGTTCACATCGCACTGGTAAGTCGAGACTCAGCCCAAAGCAAGAAAACACACATGGATTAACTGTTAGGGGGACTAAGCTCCTACAATTAAACACCTATTTTACTTGAAACCTGATGCTTTGGTCTAAATAATAAATACCTAGTACAGTCTTAGACATATGATCATATTAATTGCCTACCTTTGGCAAAAATTAAATTTAACAGGTAATAATATTTTGTATTTTTTTTTGAATTATTGATTAACTGTTTTTTCTCGCTAAAAGGATTTTTAATTGACATTTTATAACAGCAATAAGCTGCATTGCAAACATTTGTTTTACAATCAGTGCAAAACATAGACTCCTTTAGCTCATTGCCTAAAATGGAAAGTGGAACAGGTAAAATAGGTGTCATTAAAGATTTACAAGGAAACTTTTGGCGTCCTAGTTTATGCTGGCAGCTTTTCAGCATATTGTACTGTCTTGTAGTGTAGCGTCGTGATTCCAAAAAAAAAACAAATGCAGGAATGCCAAGCCTTGCCGCAAGCACACGTTTTGTGTGGTAGGCAAGATTTCCAACTAATTTCTCCTCTCCTCCGCCGCAGGGCTTCCTGACAGCGATTGGCAACAGAAACAAGCGCTCGGCCGTGGCTCTGGAGCACATGTTTGCCCCTGTGGTCGACGGAGCGATCTCCACACTGCTGAGCGTTCTCATGCTGGCAGGGTCAGAGTTTGACTTCATCATGAGGTGAGATGCTGTGTGTGCTGCAGCTGTGTGTGTGTGTGTGTGTGTGTGTGGCGATGTATGTGCTAACTTTGTGCTTCCGTGTGAGACACAGTGAGTGACAGTATTCACTCACACAGCAATGGTGTCTGCACCCTCCTCAGCCCATTTGTTGCCTTCAGAAGTAGCAGTGTTTTGGTTGTATGACATTGGTGTGTGTGTGTGTGTGTGTGTGTGTGTGTGTGTGTGTGTGTGTGTGTGAAG
>NC_048418.1:17086647-17091958 GCF_013103735.1 Etheostoma cragini
TCTCTCTCTCTCTCTCTCTCTCTCTCTCTCTCTCTCTCTCTCTCTCTCTTTCACACACACATACAAAAGGCAATTGGTAAAAATTCCTATCATCCCTTTGGCCTTCTGTCCCTCCACGTTGGGTGCTAAAGTGGAGCTAAATTTGAAGTGGTCAGCCAGTCAGATGGTCTGATGCTCACCATCACTCCCCTATGTGTGTGTGTGTGTGTGTGTGTGTGTGTGTGTGTGTGTGTGGGCGTGTGTGCGTGTGTGTGTGTGTGTGTGTGCGTACGTAGGAGTGTGCATGTGCATGCATTTAAATTGTGTGTACTTGTGTGTGCATGTGTTTTCTACCACTGTTTCATGGTCAACGTGGAAAAAAGGCAAATAGCTCGTAGAATGTTTTTCAGCCAAACGTGGTCTAGGCCCAAACCCCAAACCACAACCTTGAGCTCACAGACTGCAACAGGCCTCCATGGCATACAAAGCACAGTTTTTCTGCAGAAACAGTGACAGAAGCGAAGAAAAACGAGGAGAAATTCTCTGATGGTGGCTTCCTTGGAAGGCTAAGAAGTTCTGGTGGGTGGGTAGATTAACGGATCCTCCACAGTGTCGAATTGGAAAGATAAAGAGGTGGAAAAATTGAGAGGAAATGGGAAGTAGGACTGGGAAGAAGGAAGTCAGAGAGAACATTTTTTAGCATGTTGTTTTACGTCTTTTCTCCCATGGTTGTGTTCTAGATAATAAAAGGGGGGGTGGTGAAGTATCTCTGTTGGAGGTCTTGTTTAGCTGTTGCTGTAGCTGTGGTCGGGTGAATGGGGCAAGCCAGAGCTGGCTAGCTGGGGAGTAGCATAAATATACCGCTGTAAACATCCCCTGGCCTTGTGATGCACTGAATAAACAGCAGGCCTAATTCAGCTCGGCTCAGGGTCCTCTCCCTCATGCACACACATGCGCGGCACATATAAGTGCACACATACACACACGAGGAGAAAGGCACATATGAGCAGGCATGTAAACACTTACGCTCTCTTTTTTCTCACACACATACACACACGGCTCCCCAGGCCCTGACAGCGAATGGAAAGGATTACAGTTTATATAAACAAGAGAATTCCTAACAGTGAGACACTGTTGGAGGTCCCAACAATGTCTCACTTTTCTCTTTTTTTCACCATGTAAAGAAGTTATTTGTAGTGAAATAAGCAAGTGAGCAAAAGAGTGGCGGCCAATGCACTGCCGTCCATGCTTTAATTCAATAAAGTGTACAGATTAAATATCTGAGTGTGGTGTCGTTGGCTTGAGCACACAGCAAGAAATTGAAAATATTTCCCTGTGGAGATATTTTTAACCATCCTAAGTAGTTAGGTTGACATGCTTTATGGATAGGTTGAAGAAGAAAATATACCAGCGAGGTTGGGGGGGTGGGCTGACGGATAAGAGTTGTGAAATAACACCCAATATGCAAACCAGGAATGTTTTCCCGAAGAGTGAACTTTGTTAATTGAAGTAGTAGTAATGATCTTTGTAGTAGTCCATTCCGAGGACAGAAGCGTATTTCCAGAACACCATGCAGCTATTATCCCTGTCCTTGTCCGCTTTTTTTTTTTCATTCCAACAATCATTTTTTTCCTCGCCCTTTATTTTAACTCTTTAAGTCTAGTGGTTAGCATCTCACTGTCTCTCTCTCGCTCTGCTTTCTCTTAGTGTTTAATTGGAGTCCTCTCTAATTTTCTTGGGAAGCTCTTTCTTGTGGCCTGCCTCCACCCCTGGCCTCCTTAGAGCTCCACTGAGAAGCACGCGTGCACACACACACACACACACACACACACTAATACACACACACACACACACACACACACACACACACACACATACACATATGCACACAGTGGGAGTGAAAAACAGAGCGAGAGAAAGTCTTGTAGCAGCAGCAGTAGAGGCATCAAAGCATGTTTTAGTTGGACTGAGCTGGGAATCAGATTTGCCCTCCCTGCCTTTGATACACAAACACCGGGCTTTCCCTGACTTCTTCCCCTGAGCTACTTCCCTTCCTCATGTGCCAACTGTGTTTATGTGTGTTTGGGGTTGTGCACGGCCATGTGTGTTTGTGTGTTCTTGTCCATACAGAACATCAGACCACTATGGTCTTGTCAATTTATGTGTGTGTTTGTTTGTGTGTGTGTGTGTGTGTGTGTGTGTGTGTGTGTGTGTGTGTGTGTGTGTGTTTGTGTGTGTGTGTGAGTGATCTTGCTGATACAGGCAATAGGCCAGAAAGGAAGTGTCAGGCAGACCTGTTTATTCTAAACACAGAGGTGCTTTGGTATAGCCAAACCTAACTAGCCTATTTACTAAAGTCCAATTTAGTTAACAATTAGTAACTAGTTTTAACTAGTTTCTTCTTCGCACTAACTTTATCGTCTTTTGGTTACTGTTCAAACTAACGTATACCCCTTTTCTCCATTGTTCAGGTATTTCTTTGCTGTGTTGGCTATCCTCACTGTATTGGGGATGCTGAATGGCTTGGTTCTCCTGCCCGTCCTCCTGTCCATGATGGGCCCTCCAGCTGAGGTCACCCCTGTTGACAATGCCAGCCGCCAGTCGACGCCGTCCCCTGAACCCCCACTGCCTCCACCCATGACCCACCATGGCTACTACACGGGCCACCACAACCCACGGTTGTCTCGTCAACAGGCCTTTTCCGAGTCCTCGGACTCTGAGTATTACTCGGAGATGACCACCACGTCAGGGATCGGGGAGGAGGAGTATAAGTACTGTGACCAGAACGCGTACATAGCATCGCAGACCAGCGTTCCACCTGCAACATCTCACATACTGCTGGAAGCCAGCAAGAATCCCAGCTTCCCCAAGCTCACGGTACGCTGCATGACCACACTGATAAGATTGAAACCCTTCATGTATGTTCCAATATTCTTCATATTTGTGTTTTTCTGCAAGTGAACAATGAAACATCCTGTGTTGTAGGTGGTGAAGCCATTCAGAGAAAATGTAACAGGCACCGGTGGAAGGATAGAACCATTAAATGAATCCTCACACAACGCACAGTCACCTCTCGGCTCCCAGGTTACGTGTTGGGATGGAAACAAGCAGCAGCCGGGCCTCCAGAGGCCCCAGGCACAACACTTACCCAGCGACAGAGCTAACTTCCCTGGGAGGACTTGTCAAAGTGGCCCCAGGCTACAGAACGCCAGAGGGCCTC
Organism: Etheostoma cragini; assembly: GCF_013103735.1. Taxonomy (NCBI): domain Eukaryota; kingdom Metazoa; phylum Chordata; class Actinopteri; order Perciformes; family Percidae; genus Etheostoma; species Etheostoma cragini. The sequence goes on from NC_048418.1 coordinate 17,089,847, forward strand.
AGCCAAACAGGACTAAAGGGCCGAGCTATAGCAATAGCAACTCCGCCCTGCCGACAGGCTGCACAGGGGGACCTGTTACCATGGTAACAGCCACAGCCTCTGTGACGGTGGCTGTGCATCCAACCTTGCCAGGGGCGGCATACCAAGGCTACATGCATGAAGGTTTTGACACGGACAGTGAGTCGGACTGTTTCGAGGCTGCTAAGAGGACTGGTGACAAAACAAACTTTTCTTCATGTAAGAGAGACTCTTTAGAGCTCCAGGACTTGGATGTAACACATTTCCAGACAGAGCATCAACTCAGCAAGACACAAGGTGAGTTTGTAACCAGTCAATCTCACATTTGACCTAACTTTTAATCTTCTAAAAATGCATATTGAGAGCTGACATTTAACCTAAGAACAAATCAAGGAATACATGTACATTTCTAACCAGATTTCCATTCTTTCTAGCCTTCATTATTCTTTCTTGAAATTGAAATTCATTCCTTTCTCTGTTTTTAGGTGGGTTGAGGATCCAGGCAGCCAAAGATTGCTAGACTGTCTCACACACCCTGCCTTCTATCTTTGAGTCTCTGGCTGCTTCTCCAGAGCACCTTGGCGCCTCACGTGGCATCACATCACGTGTCAAACTCTCAACTGTACATAGACTTCACACAAAAATGAGAGGATTTATTTCGAGGACATATTAAGAGAAAATGATGTTTTAAGAATTATATAAATCTATGAGTATATATTTTAATACTAAAAAAGAAGGAAGCTATTTAAAAGAGTACTGTATAACTTGGGTATACTCTTGTGTAAAAGTTCAGATGTAAAAGATTATTTTTTTTTTGTGGGGCGGATGATTGTTTTTCCCCCCACAGTGTATAGAATAAGAAATGTGCTATATGTAAAAAGTGTCCAGAAAGAGTGAGATGTTATTAAGATATTAGGCTATTGAACATACATGGTCAGTGTTTCATTTCTATTTGTATTATGTTCTTTTTTTTTGCTGCTACACACTACAACATTTTAAGTGATTTGCCTTAAAAAATGCAGTACCCCCTCTTCCCCCTTCTGGTTTTACAGTGTTTTACTGTTATTCTGCATCTGAAATACTCCCTGTTAGTTTAATGGTAGATGCTCCCTTTCTCAGTGTGCACTGTAGAAAAAAAGAAAGACAAAAAAGCAGAGAATTACTCAGCAGATACTGTTTTCTTAACAGTAGAAACCGTCGTGCCTTCAATTTGTGTCCTTATCCTTGTCATCACAGCATTCAGTGCTCAGTATTATGTCCTTGCTTTGGTGTATATATGTTTTGTCTCATCCAGACACAGAATGTTTGTCAAGAAGCAGTAGTAGACTGACGTTTGTTACCATTATCTGTCCATCTATCTGAATATTGCTGAATGTGATTAGTCAGCTGACATGCTGACAGAGTCACACCTAACTCATTTTTCATGTTAAATCTTTGTCCGGGTGTCCCAACGTCTTCTGCAGTTTTAAACTACTTGAAGGAGCTGTGATAAAAAAAAAAATGTTTAAGCTCTACAGTGGGTGAATTAACATTCGTCACTTAGTTTTTGACAAGTGTTCACCTTCTTGTAATATTTTGAAAGGGAATTATAAAATCCAATGCAAAGGGAGGGATTTTATTATATTATTTTTATTTTGCTGGCTGCTTTAGCGTTCACGTTGTTTTGACCCTGTGCAAATATTACATGGTGTAAACTGGTTCAGTCTTTCTAATGCTCCAACCTGGAGCTAATGTCTCACTCTTCTTGCTAATTCAAACCTCATATATGCCACATTACACTTTCCTTCATTCTTAGGATCTTCATGTAATTTGCTTTACAAAGTTTCTGTTGTTGTTCAGTATTGGTCTCATCACTGCCGGGTTAAATTGCAGGGAAAAAACTTGCGGATCTATTTTTTCCGTTCATTTTGTAAGTGGCAGCTTTGGTTTCTTTTGTACATATGAAAGAAGAGTTGAGTAGCTACTGTGCAGTTGTGAATTATTCAGCAAAATGAGCAAAGCAGCATTTACAGTTTGATCAGAGCATAGACCGCCAGCAGGTGTTGTCAGACAGTGGTGAGGAGTTTAAAAGGGAGGGGGGGGGGGGGGGGGGGG
>NC_048418.1:17091991-17095120 GCF_013103735.1 Etheostoma cragini
GGGGGGAGCTCCTGCATTGATTTGTAGTTTATTTCAAAAAAAATAAAAACGTTAATGTCATGCCATATAAATTATTTATATTAAAATTTTATTTTTGTAGTTTGTACAGATGTTAGTATCTAGACTGAAGTTCTATTTTTAAAGAGTGAATATATATATATTATATATAAATATATCTATTTGTTGCCGAGTTTGTTTGTATTTGGGGAAGGGGGGCGGGGGTGGGGGGGGGGGGGTATGGGAGGGAGAGGTTGACAACACTTTAGAGCAGAGACCTTTTTTTTTTTTTTTGGTGGAGAAAAGGGGGCAGATGAAGGACCGTGAAGGAGAAGGTGTGCAGGATTGTGTCATTACACCATGTTTTTACATTTCCTCTTGACCCTTCCTTCTTCATTGTCTTTTTTTGTCCATGTCTAAAACACTGTGACTTCTGAAAACTATGCTCAAGAAAACCCTTGTGTGACCGTTATGTTCCCTCACTTGCTATAGAAATTTAACTAACAAAATAAATTGAATGGAAAAAGTGTTTCTGTGGTCTGTGGCCAGTTTTCTTGCTTTTTGATTGTGGGTTTGTGTCTGTTACCCTGCAAAAATTGAGGATCAGGACTGTAAAACTGGAAAAAACTAAATTACAAACTGACAGTGTTTACTGCTTAACATAGTGGTTAAATAGGTCTACTCTATCATGCATTAAGGTGTCAAACAAAAGTTTGGATTTTCACTATGTTATGTAAATACTTTAAACCCACCAGTATGTATCCCTGAATCAAATACAATTTTTTTTAGGCCTAAATCTCATTGAAACAATGAAATTGGCTAGATTCTCAAAACTCTTACCATGATCTCTCAGCCTCATTAATCATAGAAAAACATAATTATTTCCAGTCAAGAGACGTTATACAGGATAAATCACATATGCACATGTTACAATCAGTAGGCCGTCATTATAAAAGTATTACTGCGGCAAAGATTGAAAGGACATCCTTGATAGGACATTATGTCATTGATACATGCTATTATAAAGTTAAACACATAGTGGAGAATGAGTTTTAGACCCAGTTCACAAAGTTTACCAAAAACAACTGAATTTCTGAAATCAGCATTGATTAGGAATCCCCTGATACATCAAATCCATTTAAAAATATGAAACTGTAACTCAGTCATGTGTAACCTATTACATTCAGTGTGCAATGACTGGTTCATGTTGTGTACATCGGTCAAAATTTAAACTATGAGATGCTAATGATGTCCAAGATAATCCAAAATTCAGCTCTCATGCAAGCCGTTTTAGAAAGTCTCTGCCTGAACTTAAACATTTGACCCACAAATACTCAAAAAGCATTGCTTAATTAACAGACTTGATCATACAGTATGTCTTATATCCCCCAACTAGCACCCAGACACACAAGATGACGTTGTCAGTTAGTCCATTCGTCAGCATCTTTCCTACAGAACGTTCTGTTTTTGACAGCTGATATGGAGGTTTAGCATGGTGCCCAAAGGATGATCCTGGTAACTTCTTTGACATTTTTGAGCCGTCAAGTGCTACTATCAAAATGTTTTCAAAAAATTTATTCTGAAAATGGGTCAATTTGTCAAAAGTGCTCTTTGGTGACATGGTTGACTACTTTAGTTGATCATCTGTCCATCATTGAATAAAGCCCACCATGACTATTTGATTGGTCCGAACAGCTCTGGTTCGAGCACAGTTGCTCCACAACGGATCCAGATGAACCTTCCTGATCTCAAATGTCCTGGGCTGGGTCAAGTTTGGCTGGCATCCGGGCTAACTTTGACCTGTACCAAGTTGTCTCCAAATGTAAAGTTGGATTTCTCAAAAAATTTGCCGCTGGCATCCACAGTCACCAAATAATTAACCATTTCAGTCTGTTGACTTTCCTCTAGCGCCACTCTTAGGTATAAAATGTCAACCTTCTCTAACTCCACCATCTGGACACATCTCATATTTATAATCATATTCATTTGCTGACTCTTTTGTATAACTTAAAGAGTTTTATTGGTATTGCCTAAGCCCTATCCTTTTTATGAAGTAAATAGATCCTACTCAAATTAATTTTTTATTCCAGGGTAGACCACATTTGCTTTTAGTTTGGGTTTTATTGTTGTTCCATCATGCCTGAGGTACGTGTTTCTATACTGTGCAACACTGCTTCCTGTCAATCACCTGACACCCACTGAAAGACCCACAACGTTTGGGAAATATTCCCTAAAAATATGTTAATTTACACACTCACATTCCCGCATGTTTGATAGGATTTCTTTTTGCATTGTTGGATGCAAACATTTGGCAATATTTGTTATCTTACTGCAGAGTTTAAAATGTCCCCACTTGATGAACAATCAAGTGACAGTGAGAACCACTGAACTGGAGCGTTAAACCACCTGGAAAGTGTCTGGGATCACTGGCTTCTTGGATCATTGTTGTGACTCGTCTGTCTAAATCTCTGCCATTGAGAATGCACACACACACACACACACACACTCACATTGGCACACACATCACTACTGTGCTTATGTGCACTACACATTCTTAAAAACTGAAGTCTCAAACACAAAACAACTACATACTCACACGCATACACTTATATACACCCCCTTGCCTCCTCATACACAAATGTACACACATGCAGACACACACACACACACATACTGGCCCACCTGTGTAGATGAAAGGTAGATGCTGTAAATTCCTTTGCTTCTCACACAACAGCTCCTCGTTTGTCAGCCCAAGCAAAGCAGCCCATGTCTGAATCTGATACCTCGGCCTTTTGAAGTTACTGTCATGCACGTCCACCTCTAAACCAAACCACACACACACACACACACACACACACAAACAACTCTCACAGTAAACACTGTTAATACCTAGCTGTGTATGCAATCTCACATCACACACAACCTAAAGTAGTGAACCATACTGTCCAAATTGATTTAGTTTTAAAGTTGTAGGTTAATGAGAACTAATTTGCCCCCTGTGTGATGTCATCCTGGGAGCACATGTTGCATTTACAGTTTTTTTCAGTCGCTAATAAGCGTTTGTCGAACCAGTTGTCACATTTTCAAAACTCTAAACACAATTAGCACAGCATCGGTCTTTTGTGGCCATAC
>NC_048418.1:17095220-17169847 GCF_013103735.1 Etheostoma cragini
GTGAGTCTGTGTTAAGAGTTTAGAAAAAGTATCTGAAGTATGGGTGAGCGCTTGTTAGCGATTGAAAAAAACTGTAATGTTACAGCTCGGTGACAAGAAAATGAAAACATGCTGTCCAGTTATGGGTCACAGCAGGACTGGAGCCTATCCCAGCACGCATTTGGTGGAAATCAGCTAAACAACTGTTCAGAATAATATTCACAGCTATGAACAAAGGAGCATGTAAGAAGGACGTAAAATGCAACCTTCACCAAAAAAGGCAACCTTACTTCCTTGCTAATCACTAAGCCACTGTACCACATCGTTATAATCTAAATTACTTATTGCATTTAATGTGGTTGTAATGTTAAAACATTCTTATTTAAGAATACGCCATGGCAAGACATACCGTTTTTAAATGCACCCACCTATTTTCCTGTAAATGCCCCAGAAAGAAAATGAAGTAAACAGAAACAAATGTGATGACACAGGCTGGTTTCAATAGACATACACACACACACACACACACACACACACAAAAACACAAACACAAACACAAATCTTTGGTGTATTTTAGTTTCTCACAGCTATTAGGCATTGTACAGAGGTGTATCAGATAAGAAAAGAGAGCTTACTTTACTTTTGTAAGTGATTTTTTCTTTATGTTTTGTTATAGAAGAAGGATGTTTAGGGTTTTGATAGGTATGTGACAACAAGATGGTGTAAAGAGCATGGAAAGACCCAACCAAAAGACTATGATTTGACCGGAAAAAAACTGACACCAACCTCACCCACTCCAGGGGTGTTGTTCTTTACGTCTGATTCTGACCTCTGACCTTCGTGTAAAGGGATTGGATTGTAAAAAAAAACAAATCAATAGAGGAACAATTTTATGTTTTACATTAGTTTAAAAAAATGAAGTAAACGATTGGTGTGACAGTATTGAACTTCCAGTCCCCTTGCTTGATTACTGTCTGACAAAAAATAAATGAAAGACCTTGTAAAAAACTCATCACATTATTGTATACATCCATGGAATTAATTCACTTGATTGAGCAGTGCAACAGCAATTCAATATCATTTTCTATCTTGGCATCTTTTCCGTCTTTGTCTCTCTAATCTGTCTCCTCTATTATTGGAAAAATTTAAAACACTTTAGCCAAGAAACAGAATTAAGTGATGTACAGCAGGTTAATAATTGCACTTTCTGGGGCTCCAGCTTCTTTGAAACACCCCAAGGCACATTATTGGACATTCTTCTTAGAAGTAAAATTAGGGTAACAGAGAGAAGTGAAATAACATAAAACAACAACAATGGAACATTACAGTCTACAGTGTAGCATTATACTATCACAGGCAGCATGAACAATAAACCTTACGCTAATTCTACATGAGTGAGAGAGTAGTGGCTGTGGCTGTGATTTATGGAGCTAGCTCCCTCTTTTCTGTCGGTGAGTGCAGTGTGTGGGCCCAGATAGCAGCTGATAGTCCAGATAACACGATCTCTCCCAGTGCCAACTCCTGACCTGTGTGTGAAGGTGAGATCAATGAAGGAAAGGAAAACACAATGAAGGAACAAAAGAGTGAACTTGTGATCTGGTGATGCTGGTGTTTGTGTGTATGCATGTGTATGTGAGTGTGTTCACTGCTTGGGTGGCCCAAGGATGAGTGGCCATTGTTGCTGGAATTCAATAGGGCTGATTAGTGGAAGAAAAGTGAAGAAAAGTGTGTGCATCTGTGTGTGTGGGTTTGTGTGTGTGTGTGTGTGTGTGTGTGTGTGTGTGTGTGTGTGTTTGTGTGTGTGTGTGTGTGTTTGTGTAAAAACATGCACTGGCATGCGTGTCTGTGTGAAGCAGGGGGTGGTGTATGTGTTTGTACTTTTGCACTAAGCGCAGCAGAGAAGAATGGGGGAATTAGCCATAAAGCCAGTGAGAAAGCAGACTTCAGGGTGACATACCACACAAATCCAAGGAATGGGGATTGTTTCTCTCCACATCCACAGCAATGCTTTGTTTCAATACAAAAACTCTCTTGCAGGACTCCATACAGTGATAAATCATATTTTTTTTGAAACAATATGAATATTTTTTGAATGCTGTCAGTCAGCTAGCGATGTCTATGATTGCAGTGAAAAATAGCTTAAGGCATCGGTCACTTTAACCTACGTAACTTTCTGTTATCAAGCCACTTGAAGCCATATTTAATGAATCATTCTAAACCATCTACTGTTAGATCTTTTAACTAAAAGCATGCACATGTTAATTTCACTGCAATCATTTGCTCTCTCGCCATTTTGTGAATGTTCTCTTGAATGAAAAAACACCTTTGAGAGTATAGTTTCTCTACTGCTGCCTATATATATATACTGTATATATATATAAATATATATACTGGTTATGTGTTCCAGCTGTGATTGCACATTGCACCGGATTGTTGCTCTGAGTTCTTCTAATCATCTCTCACAGAAACAGAGGAAGAACGAGATCAATATTTGTTGAAAACGCTCTTTAACATAACAAATGTGTTTGTAATCTATACTCTGTGTGTGTGTGTGTGTGTGTGTGTGTGTGTTTGTGTGTGTGCGTGTGTGTGCGTGTGTGTGTGTGTGTGTGTGCGTGCGTGCATGTGTGTGTGTGTTTGTGTGTGTGTGTGTGTGTGTGTGTTTGTGTGTGTGTGTGTGTGTGTGTGTGTGAGATCACTTGATGATATACCTTGGCCGTGACGGGGCCTATTGAGGGGTGGCAGGAGGAGGAGGAGGAATACGAAGTTCCAGGCAATCATGCAGACAGGCGGGAGGGCCCGAATAGTGTAAACATGTTTTAAATAAACAGGAACCAGCGTAATGCCCTTTTAATTGATTCATTCTGTGCTTTGCTGTTTACAGAAGGGCCTAAATATGAGCCTCGTAAGGCAGGGGCCTTGTGTAGTTTGTTTAGTTCAAACAATAACAGTTTGAACACCAGACGCAGTTGTGGATCAGTCAAGATGCGTTGTGCTGTACCGCTCTGCGGCATTGCATTTTCTGTTGTGTTTTTCATGTTGCCTCTCTCTCTTCTCATCACTCTCTTTGTGTGTGTTTCCATTTAAGAACTCCATTTTAGGGGAGAAGAAAGGAGCTAAATCAGCTCTCTAGAGTACCCCACTGTCTCCTCTTTACAATTTGCTGGCCAGCCAGGGTATGTTGGTCTGTGTGTGTGTGTGTGTGTGTGTGTGTGTGTGTGTGTGTGTGTGTGACTGAAGTTTAAATTGTAGCCACAGTGTAATGATATGGTGGCACAGCATTGAGGGGTACTCCAAAGGGAGGGCGGGGGTTGGTAATTAAACATATGCAGACACAGACACATACAGAGTGTGACACACACACACACACACACAGTCAGACACACAGAGAGGCAAAGAAAGAAAGCAAAGCTAAACACATCCAAGTGGGGTAGTAAAAGCTAATGAAGGCTCAGCGCTAGGCTGGCACACACAGCCATTTCATGTGGTGAAGAGGAGAGGAGGAGGAGGAGGAAGAGGAGGAGGAGGAGGAGGATGACCGGGGCAGGCTGGGGAGTAATAAGGCAGAGCCTTACTCTAAAGCAAGTTAGGCAAACCAGAGGATCAACTGTAATTGACACCATGCATAAGCGTGTTTTTTTAATATTGTTTGCAGGGTCTGCCAAATGCTCGTCTATGCAATGAAAAAGGCAAACAATGGCATTAACACATTTGTGGAGCACTAACGATAAAACTATTAGTGTCTCATTAAAGTACTGTAAGGGTATGGCTAACAAGCACAGTTCCACTTTATGAAGTTGACTACCCAGTAACAATCACGAACAAGAGAAGTTGACTGTGCTGTTTGGAAACTTAGTACATTTGGAAATAATATAGGAAAATTGTTTTATTCAATAAAGCATTTAACTTTGCACACTACATCAATATATGTATGCTGCCGTGATACACATCACTAAAATGATTGTGTCACTGTAAGGTGTGAGTGGCAATGTGCAAAATTACTATTTCCAGTCTTTTGTTTTTGATGATGGCGACAGCTTTGATGATAAACCAAAGTTTGCTGTGGGTTTTTTTTAACCACAACTCAGAACTCACAGTGTGGCCAGTGCTGTGGTTTCTTTATTGCTGTATTTTTTTATTTACAGTTTGACTTTCTATGTTTTTTTTACCCCTATGTCAGTTCAGCTTTCTCGATCACGGTAAATGTGAGAGCCAATTAGTGCCCCTAGTATAAATAATTTTTCGGGTGCAACCCAGAAGCACATACAGTTTTTGACCACACGGCGACACACACACACACACACACACACACACACACACACACACACACACACACACACACACACACACACACACGGACACACGCATAGCAACACCACATAAACGTACAACATACATAAAAGCAGTAATTCGTCTGGACTATGGACCTATAGCTCATGGAAATAAATAGAACCAATGGTGTTAATTGCACTTTATTGATCAAAAAAGGTAAAAAGTGTGTTAATTCCTCTACCCGTGGAAAGGCACCTCAGGGGCTTGGAGCTTGGGCTTAGCCTCCACAGTAAGTATGGGCTTCCATTTGTCTCAAACTGAAGGCTAGCTGACTTTCTTGATAAATAGCACATTACTTATGATGAGCCAAGGTAGTCTTGCCAAAAAATATGCAGCTAATTATAAATGCAGACAACTTTTATCACAAAGCTAAATGAGTCCTTTTTGGAAAAGGTGACCCTTAGATTTAATTCCACAACATAACAACATTTTCTCTGGGTGTGTATAGGATCATTTAGCATTTATCGCACCGCACTGGCAGATTTATTCTCTTAATGTAGGAAAATTAAGTTTTTAGGAATTAGTGATACACACAAATGACTTGATAAGATGGTAATGTTTGCATCTCATCATCATGGTTTCAGGGAAGGCTGTAAAACTGGGAATGTGAGTATTTTTTTTTGAGCACTTGGAGTCTACATGTTGTTCTCTGCACTATGCAAGCAAACACATATAAATTCTCTGGTGAGTCCCGTAAAAGACGAAACAAAAAAAACAATGGTGGGTTTTGAGGATTAATTTCAAAAGCACACTAACACATTTCTGCGCTATTCATGGTTTGTGGTTATGACTGGTGTTCCCTCAAAGAGGTTGTGTGCAGGCCTGCAGTGTCTCAACCTTTATCGTTCACATGAAGAAACTGATTGAATTCAAGAATAGAATTTATGGGCTAATTTCATAGTCAAGATACAAATTTGTTTCAGATGCATTTTATTTTTTCACTAAAGTTTCAAAGAAAACGTTTAAAGTCGTAGTCTCATTTTTCTTTCTTATTTTTTTTAGCAGAGAAGCAGCCTTCTCTGGGCTCAATGGTTTGAAATGGAAAACTGATGAAGACCAACATGGAAATTGTGAGTGACAGACTGGCCCTGTGGACCAGTTACTGACCAAATTGAGAAACAGAGAAACCAAGAGCTGCACTCTGTGACTGAACATGTGTGTGTGTGTGTGTGTGTGTGTGTGTGTGTGTGTGTGTGTGTGTGTGTGTGTGTGTGCGTGGCTGTGTTGTGTGTGTGTGTGTGTGTGTGTGTGTGTGTGGCTGGCTGTGGGTGTAAAGCAATAACACTAATGGCCTTCAATACTGTAACACACAAGACCTTAATGTCCTAAAAGACCCTAAAAGTGTCTTATGTGTCTTAATATTTACTAAACATGTCAGATCATATCACTTTAAATAGCAAAACTGGTGTTGCCAATTCTGTAATTGGTTATAAAAGTTCTTCTTACTAGTGCAAATATTGATTTTTAGACATAAGTATATTTTCATATATTTTATGGTTTTTTGGGGAATCAGTCTTGCATTGCCAGACCTTCGTCCACAGTGCTGTGGCGGAGGGTGCTGCTAGTCCACACAGCCTCTGGTTTGTTGGCATTTCTTTAGACCAATCGCAATAGTCTTGGGTGGTGCTGAGCACCAAGCGGCGCAACGGTGCCGCTGCAAAATAGCATCAGGGAGGAACTTGTTTTGGTGGAACGTGTGTACGTTCAAAAGTTGTTTTAGTCATGCAGCCGAAAACTCAGGATTGGATTTACCCTGCAGAGATCTGAGGAGCATGGACATGAATCAATTGGGCTACACAATGCTGTTATGATCATGTCCTCCAAAATCTGCAACGTGCTGTGACCAACAGGGGGCATAGTCAAGCTAAACAAATATTGCAATTGTTGATGGTCTGTAATAAAAAAACATACACAAACATTGGATATATTTATTGAAATTAAAGGTGGTCAGTTAGTCAATCAAAAATGTATTTAATGCTGCTTGTATTAAATGAACATGAAGACCAGAGAGGAGGATTGATCACGGCCGCGGTCAGACTCTTCAACACCTGCACTACCTGATAATGTTGTAATTTCCATTCCTGTATTTCATTTACTCCACACAGCCTGAATATCTTTTCTATCTTTATTTATATATTTTTTTAGTTACAAGTACTTACTTTTTTAACATTATTTATGGTTACCTACTTTTGCTAAACTATTTTAATTACATATTCAATTTAATTTAATTTAACGTCAATCACTTACACTGCATTATTGTTTTTCTGTACCATTGCAACCGCACTTTACGAAACCTTTATTTGATGTCACTTACATTCAGCCATACCTTCTGCTCACTGTCTGCTGTTTGCTTGTTGTGTGTTTACTTGTGTATCTGGTTGTTTTTGCTCTTATTGTAGAAAATGCTGCTACTGTAATAAGGAAATGTCCCCGCCGTGGGACGAATAAAGTATAAAGTATAAGTAGTATCATTGAGGATTAGCAGGTTTTGAAATTGGTCGCAGGCGCTGACCAACAAAAACATATTAAATATCACAGTGTGGTGGTCTCTAACGTGCAGAAGTTAGTCTGCATCATTCCTTACTTCTGATTAACAAAATTTTCCTTCACTTAGTCCACACACTATTTTGCTGCTTACTGTGATTTAAGGCTGTGTGATCTTAAATGTATTGCTAGAAAATCATTGACACAAACACTGTTCTCTGCATCAACTAAATTCTTATTGGTTTAGTCAATGTATTAACTTTGGTATGACACAGTTTTAAATGATTGCTATCAGTAAGAATGGGTGGTACAGCAGAAGTAACCAACCTGTAGACAGACAAGCCATTGCCACACTGTAACTGAAGCTGTGTGCACTATCTAGACCGTTCTTCACTGCTTACCAAATAAATAAAAAGCATTATAAAAATAACAAATCAAATATGCCAGCTGGGCTAACTGGGGCCTGGTCTGTGTGACAGAGCATACTGAACTACTTCACTGCTTTCATGTGTTTGAAGAGTAAGCTCAGTCCATATGTCAGCTTTTTTTCAAATGATGGGCCATGCACCAGAATGGGTCACTGGCATGTTTCAGTGGATCCCCACATGCCAAGAATACTAACATGCTTTAATGACTGAAAGGTCCCGATTCACTCAGTATTTGCTCAGTTTGGCTCCTTGGCCTAAGTTTGGTTATGAAACATTAATCACACCAGACCATCAACTGGTTGACACTATAGAAAAATACACATATAAAACTTATATTCTGATATTGGCCCAGTTTATGCTTTTATTTCCAAGTCCAGAGATTGCCGTCACTGCCTGCATGTTGCTCTTTGTGTTTGTAGCTATATTGCTCTCTGCTGGCCATGTTGTATAACCCAACAAAGACATCCTAATGTCCTAATATGTGAGATAGGGGCTCCTTTAAATGAGATTCAAACTATTTGGTAGAAAACTAACTTTTTACTTTTACCATTTATTTTCAAGCTGAACAACATACACGTTCTGTATTTAATCTTTCCCTAACCATCCTGTTGGTCTGTATTTCAGCATCACTGCTGTAAAAAATCAACATGGTGCATTTAAGAGTTTCTCCATGATCCACAATGACTAATGATGAACTACCCCTTTTTGGAACCCCACATATGAAAGCCATTCTAGAGACGTAAATTATGGATATCAAATGCTATGTTTGTCCAAAATTGCGTAATTTAAAAAAACAATTGACAGGAGAGTATGAGAATTGGTACTCTTCTCAACCCTTTCTTCTTCTTTGTTCCTCTCACTGCTTCTCTCAGTCTGTCAGCCGTCCTGGGTGGTTCAGAAGTGTGCTCAGCTCACGTACTGTATGCATGCGTGTGTTTGTTTAGTCTGCATAGGGGAACAGAGCCCTGGCCTCTGCCAATTTTCTATACACTGAGAAAATATGCTTTTGGACAGATGGAAAAAGGGGAGCAGTTAAACAGACTCAGGGCCAACAGATACAAGGCCCCTCCTTCCTAAAAAATCAACCACCAAGACTCTCCAGACTGAGAAACAAGCACCTCAAAATTGTGCTGCTGCTTTTCCATGACTGCAATATCCACACAGCATGCTGGTGCAGGGACTAAAGAGACTACCATTTAGGAAGAACGTCTTCCCAGTGAAGTTGAATCATTGTCAGCATCGTGTCACTGAGTTTGTCTGAAGGAAATTAAATTTCATCCATTGTGCAGTGATAATTTTAATTTATAACATGCTGAGCAAGCTGTCAAGATCTTCTGCCATTCCCAATGAATGCACACAAAAACTAACAAAACCAAAAGCTACAGCTGTTGTGGTTGCTCTGACATCTAGCACAAATATATACATGCTCATTGTCTTATACAACTGAGAAGACTAACTAAAACATTCATCATCACTATAATGGCTGCCACCTCACATTGTGTGTCCCTATGACCTGGCCTTCATGTAAAAAGATGTCAATAGGTAAAGACCACCAGAATACTCAGATGTGATATAGACTTATCAGAGACAGACATACACGGAGACAGAGTTAAATGACTAACTTGAACCCAATAAAGATATAATGAGTAAGTACATGAATTCAAATAGAATTCTTCTAAATAGCATAGAAGTTCAAAGCATCATAACAACATTAAAGGATACACACATCCACTGCTGTTTAGTCTCCCTCTTTGTAGACTACAATTCAAAACGTTAAAAAGTTTCACTACTACCAGATTTACTATTTCAAAGAGACATATAAAAAGAGAAAAATATAGTGGCTCAAGTGCCCACATGGCATTATTTGAAACAATGTCATCGCAATTAATGTCATTATAGAGATGACACATGTCAAAAAACACGCAGACGGGACCATGTCAACACACAGACACAGAAGAAACAAGAAGATCAATACTGCAAGGGGATGTAGCCAAGTGGTGTCCCATTTCATAGGGGTCTGTTTTCACCCCTAGCGGTAGGGATAAGGCGTAAGGGGTAGGGGTAAGATGGAGAAATGGGATTCAGTTTTAACCTGCTCCATCCCCTCTGAGGACTCCATCCACTCTGAGGAAGTGTTAAGCCTCAGACTGAAGCTGTAAGAATGGATGGACTGACTGACTGGAGGGGAGGAAAAGGTGGGAGGAGCACTCGAAGTAAAGAAGGGTAGAGGAGGGATTGACGGAGAGAGAGGAGGAGGGTGTTGGAGTTTTGGGGGATGTGAGGAAAAGAAGGAGGAGGGGAATACCACCCACTAAGCAAGTTGTGGAGAGGTTCTGGGGGTTGGGCCGCTCACAGGAAACAGTTGTGGCTCCTTCCCAGGCCTCACACCGAGCAGCCCTGGGCCACCCAGTCATCGACAGACAGACCTACCAAATGGCCTGGCTGGGCCAAACCGACAGGGATTTGTTTATTTTTCATCCTTTGGTGGTGGGGGGGAAATTGTTCAGCACAAGCTGTTTATTAGACCTTTGATTTGTCATGTGTCAGCGTTCACTTGCGGGGAATGTGTATACATAAGTCCGGCTTGTGTATAGTTAGGAGGTTTGGAGGCTTAGAGGGTGTGGGCATGGAGGAGTGAAGGAGGCTGGGGGGCAAAAAGAAAAGAGGAAAAATGGAAAGCCTCCCACGTTGAAGGCAAGTCTGAACTACATTATGGGTCATTCTCCAGCTGTCCCTGATTGTTGATGTCATGGGGGACTGAACTGTTGTGCCTGGTTTGCAGTGGGTGTGGGAAGAGAAGGAGCATGTGGACAAACACAGAATTCTGCTCACATGGATGAAAAGCAATAAGCTAAATAGATCAGAATTTAGCAGCTGTGGTCTGATTAGGAAGCAGTTAAAAGTTACTGTGTAAGTAACAGTCATGGAACAGCAGTTCACAGCTGATTTGTAACATTGCCCTCAGTGACCTACAATGACGAATATTAAAATAAGGGAGGGATACAGTACCTTTTTGTGGTATAGTAATACCACTGACACATTTCTATTGTCTCACAGTACATATCACCCAACCATAAATATAAGTCAGCAGGGATTTATGTACACAATACCTTTTTTATTGTTATGAAAATGTGAATAGGCTACTACAATGTGTGTGCTTTTTTGATTACAACTGCCAATGGCAAAATATTAAGAAACAGCACACTTAACTGTGCAATAAAAAACTCAATATGAGAAATTACATTAGGTAATGATGTAATAAATGAGAAAAAGCCCTTGCGATGCAAGACAAAGTTAATATCAATACTATTTAATAAATGTACTACATGGGAAATTGCTACTATACTTATCTACATTAACGTTTTGTAATGTTGTTCTTACACTTTTAAATGTGTGGTTCTCGTGGCATAATTATGTAATTATGTATGTTATTCACTTGATCTGAAAACTGTAATATCTCATATAGTCGGGCTGCAATTTAGGACAGGGCATTCAGTAAAAAAGCATTATTTTCAGATAAATATTTCCCCAAAACCCATTTCAATTGGGTTAAACTCTATCATTTCTATCATCTATCAAGCTCTTATATGTAAATGTATTATATTCTACCATTGGCATCGCATTACTGTTACTCCTTGATTTTAAATAAGAGAAGTTTACAATATGTTAATCAAACATAGCAGCTGTAAAAAGTATTTTAATGTTGTGAGAAATGTACTCACTAGGCTACATATGGTGGCAAGTAGCCTATACATTATTCAGAGTGCAATAGATATTATAAGTGCACCATATCTTTTTGCAGATAAACTCTGTCTGCAAAGTGGTGACATAAAAGTGTACTATGCTTCTCTCTGAAGTGTAACCTTGCGGTGCAAAAGTATGATGTCACAAAAATAGCTTTCTCAAAATTATTTCTAATGGCCTACACATAAACCCACAGAGCCTACTAGTTATACGCAAGTTGCATGCAATAAAGAATACTATATACTGAATTGTGAGTAGCAATTAACAATGGATTTTTTTAGCAGATGTCGTTCCTTACTGATCCAGGTAGTGGCAGCATAACGCCAATTTGGAATTTACATTTGAAAAAAAGCCATAGAAGAAGAAGGCCGCTGAGGACCAATCAGATCCTCAAGGACCCGGAACACCACTTTCAAACTTTGGCGGCGTTGAAGTTGGCACGTATGCTAGGTAAGTGTGTTTTTTGACGTTAGTTGGCGTGAAAAGGTTAACAGATAAGATTATTATTTTATTTATCAACGAAAGGAATAAACAGTTTTAGTAGCGCAAGTTAACATAACGTTAGCTTGTTTTCAAAAGTTTAGCTAGCTAATGATACCAGGATTTTAATTTCTCCGCTAACGTTACAGCCCAAAAAAAAACTACAATGGAGGCCAACCTTTCCAGGCTTCTTGTTGGACTCTCAGTGAAAATCAGTCGCAGTGATGGTGAGCTGGTGTTGTTTTCTATTGCAATTTGTGCCCTAAATAATAAAGCTGTTTTTCGTAAACACACATGGCGGTGACTTGGTGTTTGTCTGTCTGTAAACCAGGTCGAGTCCATCTGGCGACGGTGAAGTCCACGGATACCGTCAAGTCTACTATTATGGTGGAATGGAACGAAAGGAATATCTGCCGAGGAAAGGAGGTACGTATGTCAAAATACATGGAAAAGACGTTTGTTAACCTGAGGTTACATCGGTTTTGTTGTTGTGAAACCAGCCAGGGACGCTGGAAGTCGATTAACGTTAGTTGGGGGCGCTGAGAGAAAATCAGTCTATATAATAATAATAATAATAATAATAATAATATGAATGTAATTCAACTCGTCCATGTGAAACAGCCATCACTCTGTTTGTAATGTATTAAGCAAGTTGACATCTAATCTAAATTTGTTTGATTTTAGGTGGATTTGAGTGAGTTGTGTACACTCAATCCAGAGCTTTTGGACCATATAAAGACAGTCACAAACCCCGCTTCTGACCCAGCCCCTCCTGCTCCGGACAAGGTAAGCCACCTTCATTTTCCACACAACAACGAACTAAAGCAGCTTGTTGTCAGTGCCAACAGGCGAGGACATATTTCATTCAAGAATTGGAACTTCACAGTTGTAACCAATAATCCTGTCTGAGCTGCTTCCTTTTTTTGTCTCTCCTACAACAATTCTATTCTAAATAAATGTCAAAGTTGAATGGTTATTTTGAATTATAGGGTTCAACATTAGTCCTGGATGGAAACATTGTAAATCATCTAAATAACTGATGACTTGAGCACTTTCTCTCTCTCATTCTCACTCTTTGTCTTTCTATAGAAGTATGAGGGTCGACTGCGCTCATCCAGAATTCCTGCCCCTACCTCCTGTGTGTAAATATATTGTACTATTTCTTTGTTTTAGATTTCCATATTGTGTAATTCGGCTCCTAACAGCTTTTTTCCTTCCAAAAGTCTCTGCTCCAACAGTCACCCCAGCTGAAGAGTCAGGTCGGCATGACATGCATGTTCCTCTCTCTGAAGCACATTACCCTTAATTTCTTTTACTCTATTGCCAATGGGATTAGGGTGTAAATGCTAAACATTCCACAATCCTTGGAGAGCACAACTCAGGCCTGGCCACTGGTTATTCATTAAAAAAAATCATCTACTTCAGTTTAACGATTGGGGCATAGGGTTGCAAATGGATATCTTTGGCTATTGGGTAATTTTGGGCATGCACTACTATATTTTTGACCATTAATCTGCTCTAAATTCTGGGTGGGAATAAAGAGGAGGGGAAAGGATTGCTCCATATCATCACTTATAACAAAGGTACAGCATTTGTACATGCTTTTTTTATCCATTTGTGATAGAGTGGACTGTTATAATACAATGCACTGCTTTTTCTTACAATTTAAGTAAAATAACAGTTTAATTCAGTCAGTAATATTTACATATGGAAAAATAATCAAATAATTAAATACCTGCTGCACTTTAGTTTCCACTTTTCTGCACCTGTCAAATTACTTCTGTCACTCTGGGTCTCTGAAGGTATTTTTTTTCAAAATGGCAAATTTGTTTCTGTAGTCCCTCTTCGTTTGGCAGACTCCAGTCATGTACAGTGTATCCTTCTTTTGTCCCATGGTTTGGATTACATTTACCAGGAAAACCATGCTAGCTATACTTAATTTAAGACACTGATACTCATACTACAGCTGCTTGACTTGGATTTGTCTTACTTTCAGTTGCCAATCGGTCTCAGACTAGGCAGACGTGTTTGTTCCAGGCCCCGACCCCTGTTGCAGCATCAGTCCCGAGCTCCGACTCATCTCAGGCAAGCCTAGAGATGGTCCACCCTAGTCTCCCCTCTTCATCATCGCTCCTCACAAACTCTGGTTGGTATTTATCTACTGAAAAACTTAAAAATTAGAACCTTGTCCCAAAAACATGAGAGAAACTGAGGCAAGACAACATTTGGGTACTACTGTTCTCAGAGACAGGTCATTGCAGGACCTGCCCATACATGACACGTGACACATTAGCAGTAGTATCCCAAAATGTGGAATGTGTTGTTGCATAGACTAGAGTAGATTTTAAGGTGTTTTCTAGGTGCAACTTAATCCTTTTAATGCTGTCTTTGTTCAGTAATTTCCAAATATTTTGTACTTTATAATTTTATGTCTTTACTAAACTGTGCACGCTTTCGCCTTATCTAGCAATTCATAATCGGCGCAATGGAAAGAATGAGCCCAAACCAGCACATTCGCTTCCTTTTGTCCGTGAGGCAATAAAGGAAAATGAACCTGAGATAACGCTTCCTCCGCCTGCAGTCAAAGGTTGGTTACACATTTTACATGAACATGACATCATGGTTAGTTATTGGATCACTTGGTTCCATAGCCTACCCCATACAAAGATAGAAAGCTCTACACATGAATGTCACAAGTGCAGCCTCCCTTTTCTCCTTTTTGTTTTATTAATATTTTAATGTTAAGGCACACATAGATTGTATCAACTCCATTTTCTCTGAGAAGTATAAACAGGTAGTTTAATAATCTGGTACATACAAGGAATTCTGTAACTAGATTTGTTGGATGTTGCGGTGATGAGAATGAGATTTGTATTCATTACTAGTTTATTTTTGCTCTAACAAAAAGGAAAGTATACATCATCTCTATGCACTTCAGGCAGAAGAAAATCTGTGGTTTCCAAAGAGCCAAACAAAGGCAACAAAAGGCTGTCTACTGTTGTAAAGCCTCACGACACACAGACCAAGAGGGGAAAGGTGAGCTTTGTTCTTTCTTTTTTTAAAACCTATTCTGCCATTTCTATCTTAGTTTTTAATTGGTAGAAACCTTTATACCCAGAAGGTCCATCTGTCATTGTATTTTCGTTCCCTTTGTTTCCTTTTTAGTTTGGAGAGGCTCCCCGACCAAACCAGAAGTTCTATGAGATGATCCAAGACTTCAGAGAGACCTTGGAAATAACCCCCATATCAACAAATGAGCATGTATGTTTGGACTCAAGAATGATTGGCCTTCGATGAAGTTGTATCGCGATACTTACAGCACATGTTGTGTTTTTACAGATTGAACCTCACAGGATTTGTGTGTGCGTTCGCAAGCGCCCCCTTAACAAACAAGGTATGTGATTTCTAACATCCTGTATACAGTATCACGTGTAAAAATATTTCCCTTAAGATTTTTTTTGTTTTTAATTGCTGAATTAGACATTTGTGTGTATTCCAGAGACTAATAAAAAGGAGATAGATGTCGTGTCTGTACCTGGAAATGGTACTCTGATTGCCCATGAGCCAAAGCAGAAGGTGGACCTCACCAAGTACTTGGAGAACCAAATATTCCACTTTGACTACTCCTTTAATGAGACCGCCACCAACGACCTGGTTTACAAGTAATGTCCTCATTTGTCCTGTTATTTAGCAACAATGTAGTCTCACAGGAACGTCTGGCTAGTCACACAACATTCCTTGAAAAACATTCTCTGGGTCATTGGTATTTGTTTAAAACAATCACAATCGTCTTGGGCTTTGCTAAGCGCCGAACGAGATATGGTGCCTCTGCAAAATAGCCTTGGGGAGGAACTTGGTTTGGTTGAGAATTTTCACATAGGGAGGCGAGCTCTGGAATGGCTGTCAAATATGTGATGAGAATTTTACTCCAAAGATAAATATAATTGGATAGCCGTTTCTAGTTTGAGTATGTTTTCCTGAATCAACAGGAGTTTAGAAAGTTGCAAACAAACTCCCTTCATTCATTTTGCCCAATGATGGTCTAGTACTAAAAATGTCACCTACTATTACATTTATTTAAGTTAGACAGAATGCAAGAGTTTCTTTGCAACTTTTGACTGACATATCCCCCTCCGAGTATTTTTGTGTACTGAAAACACTTTAAAGAAATTAACAATAATTTGGAGGCCCCCCTGAAGTAACTGTCCCCGGACCCCCTGATTTAAGGAATCTTTTGAGGGAGTTGTTTTCCAAAGCTGTAAATAACACGGGCATTAAAAGTGTAAATAGTAGTGTTTGGTGAAGTGTTGATTAGGAGGAAAACCTTTTGGAAAACTCAAGGTGTAATATCTAAACATGCAATTGCCGTCTTTTTCTTGGAGTTTACAAGTGTTCAATTTATGACAAATGCTATGTTTTTCCCTCAGGTTCACAGCCAAACCTTTGGTGCATTCCATTTTTGAAGGTGGAATGGCAACTTGTTTCGCCTACGGCCAGACTGGGAGTGGGAAGACTCATGTAAGCCTCCGCTTGCTGTTTTGTATTGACCTGTCTTGAAGCAGCATTTTTAAAATGTATATTTATTTATTTTTTTGCTTGTTTGGCACATTTTCTGCCTAGACTATGGGAGGTGATTTCACAGGGAAGCAGCAGAACAGCGCTAAAGGAATCTACGCCTTGGCAGGTAGGGCCGTAACCATCCACCCAGTGGATCAACATCGGCTTGCATAAGTTTACACGCCCATGCTAAAGTTGCAGAAAAAGAGGAATAAAAAGACAACTTTTGGAAATTGATCTTAATGCCTTAATACAAAAATCCAACCTTTTTAAGGATACCAATTTTCTTTATGAATGAATAATGTATTGTAAATAAATGTTCTTCCTTAAAATACAGGGGGCATAAGTATAGAGCCCTATGTTAAATTCTCATAGAAGCAGGCACATTTTTATTTTTAAAGACCAGTTATTACATGGATCAGGATATTATGCATCCTGACAAAGTTCTTTGGCCTTTGGAATTAAAATAGCCCCCCATCATCACATACCCTTCACCATACCTAGAGATTGGCATGGGGAACTTTCCATAAGATCATTGCTCAACCAGCTATTAAGCTAACTGAAATAATACCATGCCATAACAAAAATGTGCTTGCTTCTATGGGAATTTAACATAGGAGTGTGTATACTCATGTCCCCGGTATTTTAAGGAAGAACATTAATTTATTTACAATAAATTATTATTTCACAAAGAAAATTGGTGTCCTTAAAAGTTTGGATTTTCCAAAATGTTTTGAATAAGGCATTAAGATCAAGATTTTTTAAAATATATATATATATATATATATTGCTCTTTTTAATAAACTTTAGAATGGATGTGTACACTTATCCAGGCTACTGTACATGCACTTTGTGTTGAAGGAAATACTAAATCGGGGTTTTCACTTTAAGATAATTAATGTGAATCAATCAATCAAATCAGTATGATTTTGTATTTGTTTGAGTTAACTGAGATATGAGTCTCATTGCATCTCCATTTGTTTTCTCTTTAAACTACACTCAGGATTGTCTAAAACTGGCCTTTTACATGCTAACTTGATTTTGAATAATTTGAGTCTTTCCCTTCTAGCCCAGGATGTTTTTACCTATCTGAACCACCGGAGATATGCTCACCTGGACGTCTCTGCTTATGTCAGCTTCTTTGAGATTTACAATGGAAAAGTAAGAATAAAAAACTTCTACCGTCATGAACTTTTATTAAACGGTAACAAAAACAAACTGTGCCCACCTGCACCACAAAACATAAGTCTACCAGCGTTCCAGCCAATAACGGGCAAGAAGGGGTTGGGGGCCTAGTGCACGGAAGGAAAGGGAGGTGATGGGAGTAGCAGGAGTGATCTTGCCTTTTTTTTATAAATACTTTGAACGTCAACAAGAAGTGCTGTCCCCCATTATTTTTTAGAGCACCTTTTAAAAGTGAAATCTGCTTTTTGGATTCAGGTGTATGACCTGCTGAATAAGAAGAACATGCTCCGTGTTCTGGAGGACGACCGACAGCAGGTTCAGGTGGTTGGCCTGGAGGAGGTCTATGTGTCCAACGCAGAAGAGGTCATCAAGATGATCCAGCAGGGCAGTGCATGCAGGTACTTCTGTCTTAAGAACGTTTATGTTGCAACGTCAAAGACAAAGCATTCTTGGCTGTAGGTCAATGTTTTTTGCACAAAGCAATGGTGCTACAGAGGTTGAAAGGTGTGTAGCAAAGGCAAGAAGTATCAAATAAGTAAAAAAAAAAAAAAAGTCATTTCTTGACCTTTAAAATGAACACAGTACATTTTTTTATTAATCACATTTGTTGCTCGCATCCAGCGCAAAAAAAGCTGTTTTGCTCATGTGCTGGTGCGATGATTTCACTCATTGCACAGACAGATTTTTGTGAAGCGTATCGCACTGTCCAGCCCTGAACATGCAATCGTTAACTTAAGAATCAGAAATATAAAACATATATACTACCGGTACATTAACCTGGCTGCTTTCCCTTCCCTTCTGTCCTGCTGTCTCTCCAGAACATCTGGCCAGACCTCTGCCAACGCCAACTCATCCCGCTCTCATGCCATCCTTCAGATCATCCTGCGGCGTAATGACCGCGCCACCACGCTGCATGGCAAATTCTCACTGATTGACTTGGCTGGCAATGAGCGCGGCACCGACGTCAGTAGCAATGACCGCAGCACTTTAGTGGAGACTGCCGAGATCAACCGCAGCCTGCTGGCTCTAAAGGTAGACTGGCACGCACACGCCAGATACATGCTGTATTTGTGGATGAAAAGTGAGAAGAGCCTGTTTTCTCTCTGACACCTCAGCTAGATGCCATGTAACCATGGCTCTCAAATTGAGACCGTAAAGAAGAGTAAAATGCTTAACTCCTGGCATTTCCAGAGCTCTGTCCAAATGTTAAGTATGCATGCAAATCACCTAATAAGATATGGAAAATTACACCTAACGTGTCTGTGTGTCCACTCCTGTGTCCTTTAGGAGTGTATTCGCTCACTGGGAATGAACAGCGATCACATTCCTTTCCGAATGAGCACTTTGACCAAAGTCCTCAGGGACTCCTTCGTTGGAGAAAAGTCCAAGACCTGCATGGTACGTTAAAACACCATGACTGACTGACTTTGAGTTTGGCATACAGCGTATTATGCTTTGTATACATTGTAATGGTTGATGCAGATTCACACCGAACAAGCACTAACTCTGTTTTGAATAATGTGTGGGTTTAAGTACAGAACGTATATACACATACTTTTCCTTCTCTTATTTGATAGATTGCCATGGTGTCTCCAGGCATGACTTCATGTGAATACACGATGAACACACTACGTTATGCTGACAGGTACATATTTATCCTATCGTAGGAGTTTGACTTAATTCCAGTGATGTGTTTTGTGTGAAAGAAACTCCTACATTTTAACATGAAAAGAATATCATGCCCGGAAAGATGAAACTTGAAACAAATGTTCCAATCTTTGGCAGAGTGAAGGAACTGAATGGCAAATCCAAGGTCAACAGAGAAGCTAAGGCACAAGAGCCTTTAAATAGCTCCACAGAAGAGGTCAGCTTGCACAAAATTATAATTAATATTTGTGTGTGGGTGGGGGTGGGGGTTGGGGGTGGGTGGGTGTATAATTTGCTAAGGTGTTTTGCTTGTGTGTGTTGTAGGAGTCTGTTGTGGATACCAGTGTATATGATGCAATATCTCAAGTGGCAGAGCTGGAGGAGAAGGTTTTTGTACAGTTCCAGGTAATTTTCTTATGTCGGCTCTTCTTTACAGTATACAGGAATAGTGATGATCTTTTCTTATTTTTTAGATCAACTTTTTAAGTCCTCAATCTTTTGTTTCTCAGAGGGCCAATGAACTCTTCAAGGCAATGAGCCAAACCTCTTACAATGTTGAGGAAGGACTCCCCGACCTGGTGGATAATGCAAAGAAATTAATGGGTTTGTTCAAACCACGGTTTGATCTTGTTTATGTTTGTCTGTTTATCAATTTACTACAAAATAAATCAAATGTAACCTCATTTGGGGGGGTTAAATTAAACAACAACAAAACAAAAAGTTAAGATAAATGTTTGGGTATGAGCATTTCCTTGATTTAAATGGAGGCTATGTAGTAGTTTGGGAGCAATGGTGGTCTGTATGGCCTTTTTTCAAAGAGTTTATCTTGCAAACCGATGATTGCTGCATCCTGACCAGGGGAAACGCAGGAGAAACATTGTGCTGACTAGATCACATGTCAGGAGATCAAGTGCCAGGACACAACTGCATTAATAAAGGTCCAAACTCTGGCTGGATACATGTTTCACCTTCTTATTTATTCTGTTTTATCTTTCATCCACAGACACAGTACAGGCCTTGCAAACTGCTGTGGAACAGGAGAGCATGGCAAGGCAAAGATACTGAGAAGAACCGACTTACTCACAAAGTGTGTTTATTAGAAATGTCTGTTTTTGAAGAGCTTGGTTTTAATGTTTTAACAACTGTATTAAATAAAATGTATTGCAACACTATTTCAATAAAAATGTTTCAAGTCTTGTAAGAAACTAGTTTAGGAACTACTTGTTTATATTGTTAGATGCAGCACTTTTTCACTGTGGGTGTTTTCATCATCACCAGGACTAGTCATGCACCCAAAACAATGACCACATTTTTTTACACTAATGTAAAATTCAGACAACTAAGAACATTACTCAAGTACTTTACTTAAGTACAATTTTGAGGTACTTTGCTTTATTTTAATTTCCTGCTACTTTACACTTCTACTCACTTTGTATGTCTTATTCCACAGCATTGGTCAACTATAGTTAATTTACATGTTTACATACAAATAAAGGATGGGGTAATAATATAGATAAAAATTAAATGTATCTGGTCCCTGGGGGAAATGTTCAAGCTACACAGCAGTTACGGTAGTTAAAATAAACGTACCTTTACCAACTTTAACATTAAAAGGATATATGCATTATGCATAAATTGTTATAATCTGAAACTCTGCTTAATAAATTATTTAAGTACATATCAATATAATTTAAACTGTTTAATCCCCAGTGGGGAAATTACTATTCACTGTTTTTTGATAGTAATCCCTACACACATCTATATAAACAGTTTGGTCTGAGTAAATTAACATTTCAGATACAGAATTTACAGAAATTAGTATTTTGTTACATGGAAAAGAAGGCCATGTCCTTCAGTAGAACAATGGGTAATTGCATCTCCCGTTAACTTGTTTAATTGAACTAAAAATAAAATGCTGATTTGTCGTGTGATATAGTTTATAGTTTGTCATAGAACTCCATAGGCGTTGCAAATAATACACTCAGGAAAGTATACTCGAATTTCTTACTCTGTTGACTTCAATGATACTATGCCAGCTAGTGTTTTGGTTGTACTTTACCATTCAATATGGGTTCTGAGGGTGCTTGATATGTATTTATAATAACTATATTTTTGGTTTGTTTGAGAGGAAATAACTTCATGCTAACAAAAAGCAATGTGTCATTATTTATTTAAAGCTCTTCAATGTAGCTAGCTACATTTCCAACACATAATTCTACACAACACAAGCTCCAATCTGTAACAACATGAGACGGTTATGCTGTAACAGCCAGAGCAATAGGTGGTGCTAAAGATGTTGGCCAGTTGTGTTTTGAAATACAAGATTAGAGCAAGAGGAAAAGGAGGGCGGGACCATAGACAGTGGACAGGACGTAGCTAGCTAGCTACAGATTAACCTGCGGCCTGCTTCTCCTTTTAGTGAGGAAGCAAACCACGGAACGGTTTGCGATGAAGTGGTTACGCTTTTCGCTCCTCGTTTTGGGGGTTTTCTCGCTCTGCTGCGCCACATCTGGTGACATCAGCGGCGTGAAGAAGATGAAGATGCAGTTTGCTACGGGACCCCTCCTAAAGTTTCAAATTTGGTAAGCAAATAAGCAAAAACCTGGCGAGTCATTGTAAGCTAGCTAGCTAATGTGAAACACCCCGGATAACGAAGTAGGCCGAACATAACTAACAGGAGGATGACGTTAACGGTATTGGACCTGGAGCGTTAACTAATTAAGCTCATTATTTAGGAACGAATTTACTCAACCATATTCAAACTCTGTGACAATAAATGTTGTGTAAATTCTGTAATTTTGACTCTTCTCATGAACACTTCCTCGAAAACATGAACCCCGCTTACAACGCTTGAATTAGCTCCCGATTCGCATCCTCCAGTTGGGCAGTTAAGAGGAAATTTAACGCTGAAAACTTCTGATTCGGCATTGCTTAGCGAGTGAACCTACGTGTTTGGCAACTAGCTATGTTGTTAAAGCGT
This sequence comes from Etheostoma cragini, assembly GCF_013103735.1. Classification (NCBI taxonomy): domain Eukaryota; kingdom Metazoa; phylum Chordata; class Actinopteri; order Perciformes; family Percidae; genus Etheostoma; species Etheostoma cragini. The sequence goes on from NC_048418.1 coordinate 17,117,037, forward strand.
GCATGCTAGTAACGTTAGACGTTTTGCTAGGTAACGGTAAAGCATTAAATCTGTCGTCTTTGACTAAAAAGTGTTTTTTTTGTTTTGTTATTATCAAGACTTGGTCTAATGTGTTACATACACGTGAAAAATAAAGTGAAATCTACCGTTATTGCATTTTCACAAATAAAATTAACGCTAGCTAGCTAGTTAGCTATGTTTTTACAAATCTGAAAACAGTTTTATGTGAATATTTAACCTAGCCTCTCTGGGATAATGTAACGTTAGTCCTGATTTGACAAGTCTAGCTAGGCATATAGCTAGTTGTTTTGTGGAAGTTACTTTTGACACTTTTTATGAACAGTTCGTCATAAACACAGCCTGTCTCTTAAGCAAACATATCTATGCCACAAACGGGCATGTAGCATTGGCATTTAAAGTAGGCTAAAGTGCTACTGTGGTATGTCACACTAAACCACTTAAAAAAAAAAAAAAAAAACACTAAACGTTTTTCGCCAAGAAGAAAAACGATCTACAGATGGGATTTACATGTGCCAGATCTCAAGGCTATATTCGCAAAGTCCCCTAGAGATCATTGTAATGCTGTGACTGTCTTTAGCCAATAGTTGATGTTGTATCTGCACACCGTGTATGTCTTTCTAACAGCGTGTTTGTCTTTGCGCAGCATTTCCTGAGGGTACAAGCGGGTGTTTGAGGAGTACACGCAGGCCTTGTACCAGCGGTACCCAGACATCCGTATTGAAGGGGAGAATTATCTTCCTGTGCCCCTCTATAGGTAAGAGAGAGATTGTTTGCCTAGTTACAAGTGGGTTTAATGCAGCTTTATTAAAGCAGCCTGAAAGCTGCTTTGAGTTAGCTGGGATTTGACAGAAGAAATGGAATTCTCATGCATATCTGCCCATGGATTTGTATTTGGTAGTTGTATAGACGTAAGTCCAACACGACGAGGCGAGTTGAAACTTGGCCGGTCTGCAACCTGCCAGTTCACACCAATGCAAATTATCGTCGCAAGATTATAACACCGCATTTGCCTGACGTGGCGGTTCACTTTCCCAAAACCATCAGGCAACCCTTATTGTTAAACCCTTCTTAAACTGTAACAAGTTAATTGTGAATGTATTGTATAGAATGTTTTCTTCTTCTTTTCTTTTTGTAAAATAAGTACGTGACCTGTTTTGACCCAGCGCTTCAAATCTAAACAATACCCAACCCTAGAACCACTGGCTACAAATGAAAAATGTAGGTCATGGGTACACCATGTTATTAGTATGGATTAATAATTGGTTACTTGTCCACTATGGATAAACAATGTAATACAATAACACCACAACATTCATAAACTCAATACTTGAACTATACATTATCAATAGAAATTATTTCAGCCTCAGTTCTTTTAAATCAAGTCTGAAGACCATTCTTTTTGATATATATATTTTTTTTAAATGGTTGTTCATTTCTTTAATGTTTAATTTCTTATACGGCACTGTAACTTTCCTTGTGTTTTATGTTTTTATTTTGTAACTGTTTTTGTGTGAAGAACTTTGATTTGCCCTGTTGCTGAATTGGGCTCTACAACTAAAGCTGCCTTGCCATGCCTTATAACAACTATATAAATCTAAAATAACACAAACTACTCACTAACACTGGAGACAATCATAAAAGGATAATCGGAAAACTGCATAATTAATTTAATTATGATAAAAATACGTAGTTCTTTGTTTGGATGACTTACTGTTTAAAGGAATATTTTTTACCGGATCTGTTGCCACTTGTAGGCAGGGCTTTTAGATGAACGGTGTATGGCTCTCCATGGCGCAAGCATAGGTGCCAATTTATGTTTTCCTCCATGGGCACACACCCTTAAGAAAAAAAAAAAAGTAAATAAGTATTTGAATGTTTGTATTTTAGAACCTTGGTAAATAGACAGTGGCTGACACGAACCCACGTGTCTATTAACTCAATAATAATCTTTCAACTCCGGACAGTGCCACTTCTCACAAAAACAGATAGGACTGGAGATGAAAGGGTTAACAGACAAGTAACTGCAATCAGATTTGTGGGAAATTAAGAATCGATACCACCTGTCTAGTAGCCTAGCAACATAACCAATCACACTATGACAGACGCTCCACTTAACACCAACTGCAATGTTTAACTTAAAATGATTGTAGCTTACTAGCAGTCTGGCACACATGGGTGCTCAGTTTTTTAGAAAATCGGCGCAAGTGCCTATGGGCGCACGTGCATGGAGCTGCAGACGTCTGACGAGGTGCATTTCTCGTCTTCTGGCAGATCTGCTCTGCGGGGAGCTCTGTGCTCTACCGTCACAGAAGAAAGCCAAACACTGTTCTTCTTAACACACTTCTTCAACTCTGGGATTTCTTTTTTACTTTGGAACAAAAGGTCTAAGTAAGAGGCCTATAATCTAGCCGCTGAGTCACTTGTGTGTGATAATTGCATTTGTCCCAGGTGTTGTAGTTAAAGGCGTGGTGTCACTAAAACCCTGAGGTCCTCATCAGTTGCACTTCTAATAAACACACCAGAGATTAGCTCCATTTAAAGAAAATACTGTATCACAACCTGGGTTTCAAATTCTCCAGTAATATTCTTTAGTTTTTGCCGTTTCTATCTCTGGTTCCATCACTGGGAGAATAACCATGTGTCCGCTGACAGGATGTAGTTTACCCACCTCGAAGGTAGTAAAACCAAACGGGATTCAGGCTCTGTGTTACAGGTTAAGTGTTGTCTCGCAATGCCAGATCTATCCATCCACATTGCTGAAGAGGAAGATCTGGCTACTCCACAAATACATTCTGAGATAAGAAAAAAAAATGCTCTGGGTTGTCTGCATTTCCTCAAACCAATTCCAAGTTTCTGGGGCAGCGCTAAGCTGCGGACGCAGCGACGTTGTCTCTGTTTTGATGGAACATTTGCACCCCACAAAAGAGAACTCCATTGACAATATTAAACAAGGTTTAAGTCAGTGCTGCAGTTGACTCCATTTCCTCGTTTATGCAACACAATGGAACTTAATTTGTGTAAATCACGGTCCCCCCTTTTCCCTCGGCACAGTATACAACTAACGTTACAATTGCCTCAGAAGTGAAACCGTATTTTGTGTTTATTGAACATGACTAACGTCCTCTAAGACAAACTACAGACTCTCATTTCTCCAGATAACCGTAATATATCTCTAACAATCTTTTGTTGTCTAGGAATTGTATTAAAAGCCAGTTTCTTGTTCTTCTTTTTTCCTCAGACACGTTGCTTCCTTCCTGTCTGTGTTCAAACTGTTGGTGATTGGACTGATTATAATCGGCAGGGACCCATTCGCCCTTTTTGGCATGCAAGCCCCAGGCATCTGGGAGTGGGGCCAGGGAAATAAGGTAAGGGTTAGGTAGGGAATTATAGGATTCGTAAAAGGTTGGATCCTTTTGGTGAATATGCACTGTTTCAGCTGAGCATTTATTTTGCTTTTCATCACCAAAGCTATTGCACAGAAGCATATGATTCTTATAAATGGAGGAAAGTGGGCTTTAGTTTGACTGTGTTAATCTAATTCAGTTGTACATAAACACTGACTCAAACCCCTGGGGTTTAATTAGCTCATTCAGAGTCTTCAGGTTGTGTTTTTAGTTATTGTTTTGCTTGAATCTGTTATCCCCACAGATAGATTTGATATTTTCCAACAAAACAGAAAACTGAGGCTAATTAAATAAAATGGTTTTTTTTATGTACAGTGGGGAAAATAAGTATTTGAACACCCTGCTATTTTGCAAGTTCTCCCACTTAGAAATCATGGAGAGGTCTGAAATTGTCATCGTAGGTGCTTGTCCAATGTGGCAGACATAATCTAAAAAAATAAAATTCCAGAAATCCCATTAGATGATTTTTTAAAAACTATTTATTTGTATGATACAGCTGCAAATAAGTATTTCAACACCTGCAGAAGGGATTTTGGCCAACTCCTCCACACAGATCTTCTCTAGATCAGTCAGGCTGCTGGTCTGTCGCTGAGAAACACAGAGTTTGAGCTCCCTGCAAAGATTCTCTATTGGGTTTAGGTCTGGAGACTGGCTAGGCCACGCCGGAACCTTGATATGCTTCTTCCAGAGCCACTCCTTGGTTCTTCCTTGTTGGAAGACCCAGCCTCGACCCATCTTCAATGCTCTAACTGAGGGAAAGAGGTTGTTCCCCAAAATCTCACAATACATGGCCCCGGTCATCCTCTCCTTAATACAGTGCAGTCGCCCTGTCCCATGTAAAGAAAAACACCCCCAATGTCCCATATTTATGTCCAACCGGTCGTCAGACACCGCCTACCAAGAGCCTGGGTCTGACCGAGGTTTCTGCCTAAAAGGAAGTTTTTCCTCGCCACTGTCGCACTGTTGCTTGCTCTGGAGGAGACTACTAGAACTGTTGGGTCCTTGTAAATTCTGGAGTGTGGTCTATCTGTAAAGTGTCTTGAGATAACTCTTGTTATGAATTGATACTATAAATAAAATTAAATTGAATTGAATTTATTTGCAGCTGTGTCATACAAATAAATAGTTAAAAAAATCATCCATTGTGATTTCTGGATTTTTTTTTTTTGATTGTGTGTCTCACAGTGGACATGCACCTATGATGACAATTTCAGACCCTCCATGATTTCTAAGTGGGAGAACTAGCAAAATAGCAGGGTGTTCAAATACTTATTTTCCTCATTGTATGTCAAACGGATGAGCATCAGAAAAATCTTTAAATTGCATACAGAGCAGAGACATTAGTATTTTGGTTCAAACTTATTTTGCTAATCCTGACAAACAAATATAATTTTTACAGGTGACTTGAATTGAACTACTAGATTTGTTTTACTAAAAATGCATTATTAAATCTGCCAAGGGTGTCCAAAAAATCTTTCACATTCATGAATCAATTCAAGCTCTACCGATTCAAAATCAGTTAATAGAATTCCAAAAATCCAAGGATTGTTTTTTGTATTGTAATGCCGTGTATATTATCAAATTGGGTAAGTAACTACATTTACATACTGTGATTGTTTTTTAAATTTAGAAGCATTTTTGAATCTAAAATTGATTTCTGAATCGAATCTTCAGCCTAAAAATCTATATTGAATTGAATAGTGACATTTTCTGAATTGTGCACCCTTAAAGTCTGCCTGAACCTCGCCTGGAGTTTCATAATGCTAGACACACAAAGTTAGCTGCCAGTTAAAAAATAAATTTTGTTTAGTTTTTGTGCAGAACTTTTTAACTCTGGTTTCTTTCAGATATATGCCTGCATGATGGTGTTCTTCCTCAGCAATATGATTGAAAACCAGTGTATGTCTACAGGAGCTTTTGAAATCACATTAAATGGTGAGTCTCTGATTCACAACAATGGGATTATTGACTGAACCCAATGCTTTTGGTTCCAAATCAATTGAGTCTTATCGATGAGACAATATCATATGAATAAAGTTGCGTGGTGATGGAAGAAAATGCAGTGAATTACGGTGGAGTAATTTATCTTTCTTTAGATGTTCCTGTGTGGTCAAAACTAGAGTCGGGTCACCTTCCCTCCATGCAGCAGCTTGTGCAAATTCTGGACAACGAGATGAAGATGAATGTTCACATGAACACAGGATCACACCACCACTCCTAACCCTACTCGTCACATCCTGGCTCGAGCTGAAGCCCCTCCATGTAAGTACAGTGGTGTTCATAGCACTGTTTTGTGTATAATCAGTCTTTTGCTTATAATCATGTTTTTCCTTACTTGAGACATAATGGCCTGAGGAAAGGTATTTTATTTATTTTTTATTTGATATGCTTTCCCTTTCTTTGTGTCTAGGTTTGAGGTGGGTTTCTCATTGGGCTGTGAAGTGATGTTTATGAAGGTCTGCGCTGAAGGCAGGAAGACTGCTAGCACAGACTGGATGTCCCCATCAATCTTCACCATGCCCCTTGGAGACGCCCCGCCCCTGACGCCAGAGTGGGATCCATGGCAACAGTGCCGGCCATTAGTTTGTTGTTTAATTGTACTATTCATACTACTGCAGATTTCATCCAAGTGACTTCGGTGGTCCCTTAAGGAGTGATTTAACTTTAATTCTTACAACTTTCTGCGTATGATTTATCTATGTGAATATATAAAAAAAAACATGTCATTTGTACTACTGAGCCACATGTAGAATTTTAAGTTTATTGTTCTAAACATAGCTTAGTCGTGTAGAAAATGCAACTCTTACAATCACTGTTGTAAAAATAACATTGGGAAATTGTGTCTTGATATGATTTCTGAATAATTTTTATATTTGCATAACCTTAAGGAAGCTAAGAAGATTAATAAAACATATTGTAACTATTCAACTGCGGGGCGGTGGTGTGGTGTTGAGGTTTACGGATTGATTGTGGTGGAATCGGGTGTTATAAATGATATCCTGAGTTTAAGTCCGTTAAATTACATAAGAGAAAAAGTAGGAAATCTGAATATCTTGGGCAATATTGCCGTTTGTTCCGTTAAGCAGGCGGCCTGCTTGATTCATGAGTGTACATCTCTTAGCCATCTGCTCAGCCTCAGGAAGACTTGAGGGTTTACACTGATTAGACACAAATCAGATTAAGGGCTAATACAATGTAAGACTACAACTTTGTGACGTCACACTGCCATACACGCCCCTTGAATTTGGAATATTCCCGACAGTAAAGTCACATCACTTCGTTATGAGTTCTAGTAAGTGAACAAAGTTTAGGGAACAAAATGACCATAACTTTTATTAGTTGGCAATATAAAAAAACTGTTTACCTTTTGAGATCATTCCCTATGCGTTTCATGAAACTGAATTAATTTATTTTTGTTTGTGGTTTCAAAATAGTACATTGATGAACAACAGTTCATCATTGTGATGTAAATGCCATTATACTTCCTGAAAAGAACCATTCAGTTATGTAGAAAAAACTCTTAAGCTAATGTTTGATATATTGTTTGCTTGCCTTTTATTACTCTGGTATTCAAATCAAAGTCAAACAAAAGAAGGAAATAATTTTTTTGAACGGGTATTTAGCGCATTACTGGCTATAAGCCATAGTATAGTTGCTGTCATCACGTCACTATGTACTTTATTAATAGTACATAAAGACTGATGCCACCTATGGATGAAGGCTCTTTCTTCATACATAGGATAAACCTTTAAGCTAAATTAAGTCTCATTAGACTGAAAAGCTTGGCAGTGAGGCCCTTGATGTGAGGGTGTACTCAGGTACTGGTTGAGATGTCGAAGGGCCGTGTTGATCCTAATCCTGGCTGCCAACACAAACTCCTCTAATACTGATGGGCCTGAACCATCTGTTTTACATTCACACTGGAGGAAAAAAAAAAAGGTACTGAAACAGTGCTGGAAATGCTGTCAACTGCTAGATGAACATGGCAAGAAAACATGAAGTTGGTTAGAAGCAAAACAATGCTTTACCTGATCACAGCAGGTACCCACACTGAATTTTGCCTGTTGGCCTTTCGCCAGAAAAGAGACAAACACTTGTTCCTTCTCGAGGACTCGGACCCCAACAGTTTTGTTAATGGACAGGAAGACTGGATGCAGGGGAGTGGGACTGCTCCAGCTCCACCGACGAACCCTGGCACCCGCCTCATCCAAACACTGACCGCCTGAACTGTTCAAGGTCAGCCTGCAACATAAACTCATACATCACACATTGGTTATGCTTAACCATACATTAAATACACCCATAAGTACAGAAACAGGATATTAATTTGCCTAATTTTTACATTTATATTCACCTATATATTAAAAGGTATTACAAATGTAATATTAATGCAATACATTTTAAATAAAGAAATGTAGTTATTCATATAAAAACACTTTTAGTACCATATGTTTCCGTTGTTGTGATAACACGTTGCCCTCCCATCAGACTGGAACATTGCTCTTATTGGTTGACAGGAGGCATTGCTATCATCATACACGATGCAGACCCTACCATTTACTTCAGTGACCACGACAATGAGAGCCAAGAGGCCTGAGGGATAGCTGTTACCATGACGATAAGGATAGGAACACCCACTGTATTGCACATACAGTCACACACTCTTTATCTCCAAGCCAAAACCCACTTAAAACAGAAACCACTTTCTACAGAGATTACATTGTGAAGGGATACAAGACCTGAGCAGAGCCATCAGGGAACACTGTAAGAAATGTCATCCCATTGGAATAACACTTCCTGAGAAATTCTGTCCCATCCTGTGAACATATAAGAATAATGTATACAAGGTCAAAAGATGTTCATGTTGACCACAAATTCATAATAAAAAGCCTCCATTACAAAATGATGGTGTGGGAAAAGGTGGGCATTTAGCAGACACAGAGAGTCTAGCAAAAGAAGCTACTGCATTATGGGAAATGTAAGATCAAGTCTTTTTGGAGCCTGAGCAATAGGGACAAAAAAAAAAATCAAGATATCTCGGTCTCTGCTGCTCTGATTTTGACCAATCTTTTTCAAATCTGTCTGCCATCTAACTTATGAATCACAAATTGCTGGAGTAACCCTTTAATAGCCATAAATGGTTATAATCATAAATGTTTTGCCTATTCACAATAACAAAAAGGTTACATTTGTTAAAAACAGCTATTGTGTGGTTGGGGATTTATGCATTGATCAGACACAGTGTGGCCACATGTTTTTTTTATAATTATGTGAAAAGATAAATAATATACATATTTGTAGACTTCTATGACTTAAAAAATTAAGGCAAGGTATGGCTTTAATAAAGGAAAACTAATAACTGGTATACCTGATGATGGCATATGCCAAACTGAAGTGGCTTGTGGTCACAATAAGGGACTAACACCTGCTCCTCTTGCTCTTTTACGTTCATGTGCTTCTCAGTGTAAACTGTCCAGCATGCTTGTTCTGGAGCACAAGAGAGCCGGAAGCGGAGTACCTTTGATGTTCGGGCCACTAAACAATAGCACAGAACAAACTCACATCAGTCTCACAGACCTATTTAAAGTCACAATCTAAAGTCACATAGATACCTTTTGCACATGTTACGCCAGTTCATTTCTGTTCAGCATGACCAGATTTAAAGCTGTCAACTTGTTTGTTGCTTACTGAGCCGTTACTCACGGGTTGCTGCTACAGGTAGTTGGACTGAGAAATCCTTGTAGATACCCAATTCTGATTCTCTAAAAAAATAAAGCATACAGATTACGTTGCTTTTGACTTTAATGCTGTAAGGTTTTATGTATTGACAATATCATTTTACTATATTTGTGTTTATGTGTGTTGGATTAGAATAAAACAAAACATTTTAAGATGCCATTTTGTACCCAAGTCCACTTGGTAAATCAAGGGTAAACTTGTTGTAATCCTCCATCTCTTTGCCTTGGAAGAGACACTCCTTCATCTCTGTGGCTGGCTGGTGTCCTGATGATGATGTTGGAGTACTAGTCCTCAGGTCACATCTCCTCTCAACCAAACGGTTCCACTTCACCAGCGTCTGATACAGCTGCTGCCACTGGACACAGCAGAAGAGTGGCATGGTCTAAGATGGACACAAAAGGGGATGCAAGGAGGTCTGAAGTGCATCGGGTACATTTGGGATATGTGTTTATTGACTCTCTTTCTCACCTCTGGCCCCTGTGCCAATGGAAGATCCAGTGAAGGTTGGGCCCTTAGTCCACAGTATTCACATTTCAATGGGTATTCTGTCTGAGGCTTGGACTGGACAAGAGAGTGTTAAATTGGACTAATAAGTAACATAAAGCCATGTTTTTGTATGGGAAATTCCAATAGATATGTGATCTTTGTACCGCTGGAGGAATGGTTGTTAAGTTTATCCTGTTGTTGTCAGACTCCCGATTGTACCTCAGAACTCCTGCCGCTCTGATACAATAGGTGGGTGGGTCACTGACACACTGTGGACAGCCCTCTGGTATCCTCTTACCAAACCCAGAGAAAAACACAAATCAAAGGAAGTAAAACTATAATAGATCATGCATGTATTGATTTAAAAACAAAATGAAAAAAAACGATAGTGTATAATCTACTACTCGATCTGTCTTACGTGGTCATCCAGGACTGGTTGTGGCACATTGAGCTCATGCTCTAGTGTAGCGGCAGCGGCATCTAAATTGTAATTTCCCCATAGGGGATCAATAAAGAGTATAAAAAAATTAAATTATCTAATGGTTAACAAAAGTTACTGTTGCATCATTGGATCAAGTCCTACTACCAATGGTAAACACTGGTGTGAAAAAGGTAGGAACCTAAAGATTTTCCTCTGCAGTCAGCTTTATTATCTTATAATGAATTCAGGAATTTTAATTGTGACGGAGCAGACTCACAGGAAGAGCTGGACATCATCTTTTTCTCTGTCCTTCTGACTGGAGTGAAGTTACTGTGTTCTTTCCTCCTGAAGATGAATAGACAGTATAGGCTACAGTAAAATAAGATTAGGAAGCGATCACCTGAAAAATATCTCAAAGATTCTGAACCACATCATGTCTCTATTACACACACTTATACAGTACATTAATCAGCTTTATATTTTCCAAAATATGAAATCAATTAGCATGTATAAGAAGACAGGCAAAGGTCAGGCTGACATACAAACAAAAAATAAATATGAGGTAAAGCAATACACCTATTAACTGTTGTTAGTATAATGAATTTATATCTCAATTTGAGAGGGATACATTGCAATAGAAAATAGCACACCTACAAAAATACACAAGTACATACATTGTACAGTAGTAAACGCACCTCAATGAGTCACACCTGCTGTGTTGTCAGTAACCTTGGAGATGAAATAGCAATGTGTACACGTACTATCATTTTGCCACTGGCTGACTGGTTTAAATACCCATGAATATTATGCAACATAATTACAATATACTGTACAATACTGTCGCTGACTGTAATCTCCAATGTGGTCTGCAGAAAAGAAGTACACTTTATGTAAAGGATACCATTTCAAATCTCGTTTGACTGAATCTGGATTTATTTTTGAATCTATCCCAATTACATCTTTTGTAGATGTAGTCCTCGGTCATCCACTGCTATTTATTTAAATTTTGAATGTTATTTCTAAATTTAAATGAATATGCCAAAATCAGATCAGTAATGTTTCAGCTGATTTTAAGACAAAAAAAGGAACAAAACAACCTCACCTCAAGGTCAATAGCTGTTGTAGAGCTTCCTCTGCAGATGAAGGTTTCCCAGTTGTCATGGAGCTGTACATGTTCAAATTCCCATTGCTTTCCTGACTAGGACTAGGCAACTGTCGATCTTCAAAGTTCCATATTGGTTTACAAAACAATATAATCTCAAGGTCCTTTTCATGGTTGTATTACATTATCTTTATTTTAGGTAAAGAATGATCTCTTAGGCTTTACCTATATATAATTTATATAATAATTCTTATGTAAATGGTAAAGGAGAACACAGCCATTTTAACAGTTTATGAGGTTTCTTTTAAAAGGTTTTGTAAAGGATTGGGCTTTTCCACTCTGTTTCAAAACCCACTTTTCCATCCACATTTGTATAATCTCAGTGTTTTTCTCCCAAAGATGGCAGAGTGGTTGTGCCTTCTCAGTTAGGTCTCTGCTGTAGTCTTTATTATGTATTTATTTAGTGAGCTAAATCTGGGGCCTGTTGCACGAAACTAGGATAAGGGATTAAGCCGGGATATTCAAGTTATCCTGGATGAATTTAGCTTGGACTCGGTTGCACAAAACCAGTTTGAATTAAACCCAGCCAAGTAACCATGGAGATTTATTCTTTGCGGCTAGCCTGGTCCAGAGCAGGCTAACAGCCGGGCTAAAATTAATCCTGGAGTGTCATGTGTCAAATCAGCTGCGGCTCGGATCCGAAATAAACGTGTTATTCCGTTGTCTTCTGCATGTGTTCTGCTTAAATTTATGAACATGCATTAGCCTACTTGTCCCTATTGTTGTCGTGAGTTTGATTTAAACCCTACTACAGTTGTTTAGATGGTTAGAAATAGTTGCACTGGTAGCCTACCCTGATGCGGAGTGGGACTTTTCCCGTTGGGACGGTAGTGTGTAGAGGCTGCCAGGCGTGCGGGCGCTGCCCGGTGCCCGGTGACCGCTGTCCGGTGGCCGCTGTCCGGTGGCCGCTGTCTGGTGACCGGTGCCCGGTGACCGCTGTCCGGTGGCCGCTGTCTGGTGGCCGCTGTCTCGTGACCGGTGCCCGGTGGCCGCTGCCCGGGGGCCGCTGTCTGGTGGCCGGTGCCCGCCGGTGTACAGAATTTGGTGTTACACCGGCAGACCTGTGCATTGCGTCAGTGTCCACTCTCTCTGTAACAGTAGAGATGAGCAGCGCAGTGTCCGTGGTCTCAGCTTCAGGTCTATACAGGACGCGCTCCGAAGATTAAGTGTGACAATATTAGGCTAATGTAGGCTATATATTCGTGGCCTTACGCATATAGTTTACATTCATCACACCGGGAACACCACAATGCTTCTTAATCTTTTTATTTTCGTGCGGTCACTTGTCAGAAGAATAAAAAAACATGAATATGGTTTTGCTCACAGCGTGTATTGAAGTCACTTACTTCTTTTTCTAGTTGTTGTCCCTTTCTGATTGTTCTGTAGGCTATGAACATTAATTGTACAAAGAATTAGGAATATCTTATAGAGATTAGTGCATGGTTGTAAAACATGTTCTCACGTTGTGAATAAGGGTTTGAAATTAAGCGTAAAGCCCCTAAGGGGTCCATTTCCCGAGGAACATTAGTTCCCTCTGATCTCTTTGAGGCAAAGGCTATATTTTTACATCCTCACACATTCAGTCGGGTCCGCTATGTCAGGCTTTTCCCCTCCGTTTGATAAGAGCCGTATTTCCCTTTTTGCATATTCTTCCCCTCCTCGTTACTTTCCATTAGAAGCTGCTCCTCATTGGCTGAAACATATGGCGCATATGCGTCTTCTCATTTCTGCATCAGTAGGCCTAGGGCCTAAATCTGATCGATACCGTGGTCTATTTGAGAAAGCCGTGAACGGGCACTTATCCCAGCTATCTACACCTGGCTTGACATAGCTCCATCTGTTAAACCCGGCTCGGCAAACGTGCAACCGATAAAGCCGCGATGAGCGGATCAAACTAAGTCAAGCTGCGCTTTTTCACTTATCCTGGATATCTTTATTCTACTTTCGTGCAACAGGCCCCAGTTTAAGGTGCATTACCGCCACCTACCGGACTGGGATGAGAACAGCAGATTCCTTGACAACATTACCCAGGTGAAATGAATGTCAGTTGATTACAGAACCACATCAATTAGCCCACCTCTGGCCGCTTCTGATTGGTTGTTGCAGCAGCCACTCGCAGAGAATGTTCCAGTTTAAAATGTTGTGGCAGAGTATAATCCATCAGCTTGCTTCAATGCTAGGAGTCATGTGCCACAGAATGTTGAATGAAGGAAAAGGGAAAAGCATTACTGTTTACTTGACTGCAGCTGTCATTATGATGTGTTATTTGGGGCAAACAGTAGACTGTACTCGACTAACTGAAACAGAGTGGCGAAAAGAAGCCGATACTGCCAGAAGGATAGGTTTCAATGAGGGACAAATTGTGTTTGGGAGAGGTTTTCAGAAAGGGTCTGGTCTCGGGCCACAAGTCATAGACAGGACCAGCAAGTCAACCTCAAACACTTCTGTGAAGGAGGATGCTGAATATCAAGCAGACTTTGCAGGTAAACATTAACTTTCACTGTATTGAAGTGTTCAATTTCTGACTGAAATTGAGAAATACAAAATAGTACAACAAAGTAAAGTAGAAGAAAACATCTGGTTGCATCTGAATTGCATGCATCAAATAAAATATCACATTTGAGTTACCTAGCTATGCAATGTGTAAATAATCTCTTCTATTCCAGTGTATAGACTGTACCTCTTATCAGTGTTGCGTGGGTGAAAGGTTGGTCTGGTATCGATGTTCTTATAAAGCTCATTCATTTTCCAAAAAGGAGCAAAACGTAGAAACTAAAGTAGAACATTTAAAGTTGCAATGTTAAAAAAATCAGTGTCCCCTTTCAGGCTGGGTGAAAGGACGAACACAAAATGGTGGCTCCAAAGAAGCAGCATGGAAGCGCATGTCGCCCTCCTTGCAGTGTGGTTCGGACCAGTTGAAGTTCAGAGCAATGGGACCAGGAGCTTCACAGTTTGCTGTGGAACAAGGTAAATCTAATTATAAAATCTAAAGCCTAATTAAAACTATACACTGTAGGTATTTCCACCAATTATTGCATATTCTCATTGAGATGTTCTTCCCCCACAGCAAATGCACCTCCATTACCTCTGTCCCAAGTTCCTTCCACCTGTGGCTACATCATGCAGAGGAACTCTTTTGGGCTTGTCATACTGGTTCCCTATGATGGCTGCAACATGGTTCAAAAGGTAATACTATTTAATGCTAAATGTCGCTGTACTCCAGAATGGAGAGTTTGACCATCAGTGGCTGATCCTGGCAATGTAAAACTAATGACTATGGTGTAACAAGGGATAAAATTATTGATAGTTGCAATTAATTTGATAAGTCATTCACACAAACATGCCATTAGATGGTTCCAGTGTTTTTTAGTGCATTTTGTCTTGTACAATAATGTAACTTGATGCACCCTTTTTTTTCTTTTCTATTTTTTACATACTTTTTTTTTTCCCCCCTCCAAGGATGGCAGTTATGTGCTCCCTATGCGTTGGCAGGGACGTCCAGTCTCACTCTGGTGTCCCAAATCTCCAGCCCCTCCTCCACCCCAATATCCTTTTGGTCCCCAAGATCCAACTCTTGAGCCAGAAACGCCAACAACGCCGCCGCCACCACCACCACCACCACCAACAACAACAACTATTGCTCTCCCTGAAGGACCCCAACACCCTTTCAAATATCCTTTCGATCGCCAATATCCAACTCCTGAGGCTGAAATGACCCCACCAGTGGCTCAACCTGAAGGACAACACCATCACCCCTCTTACAAATATCCTTTTGATCGCCAATATTTCAATCCTTACTATCCTTTCAATCCCCAAAATCCAACCCCAGAATCTGAGATGACACCACCAGTTGCTCTCCCTGAAGAACACCATCACTCTCTCAAATATCCCTTTGATCGCCAATATCCTTTCAATCCCTACTATCCTGTCAATCCCCAATATCCAACTCCAGAATCTGAGATGACACCACCAGTGGCTCTCCCTAGGGGACACCGTCACTCTCTGAAATATCCTTTCAATCCCCAATATCCAACTCCAGAATCTGAGATGACACCACCAGTGGCTCTACCTGAAGGACAACACAATCACCCCTCTCATAAATATCCTTTTGATCGCCAATATTTCAATCCTTACTATCCTTTCAATCCCCAATATCTAACTCGTGAGAATGAAATGACACCACCAGTGACTCTCCCTGAAGGACAACACCATCCCCACATTCTCAAATATCCTTTCAATCCCTACTATCCACAATATCCAGCTCCTGAGGCTGAGATGACACCACCAGTGGCTCTCCCTGAAGGACAACACAATCAACCCTCTCACAAATATCCTTTTGATCGCCAATATTTCTATCCCTACTATCCTGTCAATCCTCAATATCCAATTCCAGAATCTGCGATGACGCCACCAGTAGGTCTGCCTGAAGGACACCACCATCCCCATATTCTCAAATATCCTTTCAATGGCTACTATCCCCAATATCCAACTCCTGAGGCTGAGATGACACCACCAGTTGCTGTCCCTGAAGGACACCATCACTCTCTCAAATATCCCTTCGATCGCCAATATCCTTTCAATCCGTACTATCCTGTCAATCCCCGATATCCAACTCCTGAATCTGAGATGACACCACCAGTGGCTCTCCCTAGGGGACACCGTCACTCTCTGAAATATCCTTTCAATCCCCAATATCCGACTCCTGAGCCAGAAACGACACCACCAATGACTCTTCCTGAAGGACACCTTCACTCTCCCGAATATCCTTTTGATTGCCAATATCCTTTCAATCCCTACTATCCTTTCTTTCCCCAACATCCAGCTCTTGAGCCAGAAATGACACCACCAGCTCTCCCTGAAGGACACCATGTTGTCTCTCACAAGCATCCTGTCAATACTCAATATCCGACTCCTGAGAAAACTACAATGAAAAAAAACTGATGGCCCTAAAGGGCCACATGTCCATTCTCACAATAACCTTTCAATAAATTACCCTCAATTTACATTTTGTTACTGCTCAACTACCCAGAAATTGGGGCACTGTCTACATAAGGAAATATTGTTTAGGCTTTACTCTTGACCAACTGAGCTTTTCCTTTTAGACATGAAATTGTGATGACTTACAATGTACCCTTTCAAAATGAAATTGATCGCATCTGAACCTTGTTGGTCTAATCGGCGATTAAACATTTAATTGGAAAAATGGCATTGTGCGTGTGCACGAGTTTTACTGAAGGACTTGGTTTTATTTTTCAGGTTTCTAAACTCAGTGTAGCAGATGTGAAGAATTGGATTTTATAAACTCTACATTAATCCTTGTGTTGTCCTCAGGTCAATTTGACCCGTTTTCCTATATCAATGTTCTTTTTAAGTACCATATTGTAAATACCCAAAATAACACTGATTCCACACAACGCTCTTTGGCAAGTACAACTCTATGCTTTTATTAATTTTAGAGTGTCTTATTCTATTTCATAGCATCTGGAAAAAAGAATAGAAGTTTTGAAATAGTATTGAGTAAAAGTCAACATTCTAGTCTGATCATCCAATAACATTTATTTTTAGTCCAAGCGTTTTTTTTTAATTTTTTTAAATTTTTTATTTCAAACATTAGGTATTTTCTATAAATGAGGTTTATTGATCATGAATTTCAAAAATACCTGTGAAACTAAAGTTAATTTAATGTTAAACATAAAAAGTGAACAAATTGGAAAAGGTCAAGTGTTGAAAAAAGGGACCAAAAAGTTCAACGTTGATAAAACTCAAGTGTTAATTTTCAATATTGACTGGAAGACATCACAAGAAATAATAATTTGGATAAACTCAAAAGTTCAGAAATTATATTCTGAAGTGAGTAAAAGCTGGCCAAGATTGTGCAAATTTTGCTTTATGGGAATGAAATTTCCCTTGTAGAATTAATAGGTTGACAATCCTATGTATTTTGTTTTTCTAAAAGCAATAAAATATTTTGCTTCCAATTTAATTAGATTCTTTTGAAAATTGAGTTTTCCTTTTTTTTTCAGTACTTCACAGAAGAGATGTATATTAGTTTTTTCTTCAATACAATACGAAATTCACATTTACGACCCACAGCTGCAAACCTTGAAACCAATTTGTTAGTAGGATAAATATAGTGCAGTATTTTGAATTGTAATTCTGTCAATTTATTTGGGATAACAAATTTGTATGGTGGAAGCTATGTTGATTCCCTGTGAAAGTTTGAATACAAAGAGTTCCAAACAAATTTTCCTTTTGCTGTACAAGTAATTCCTTATGTTTATTTGTACATTTATGATTTTTTTAATTTATTCCGTCAACCAAGAAAGCCAGATCCAATTCTTGTCTCTCAGAGTGACATTTTATCAGGTGAAGAATTCAACAAAGTATAGCATTTATTACCATTTGGTATTTTTTGTGGAGAATAGGAAAGATTTTAGATCTAAGAAATTCCTCATAATTAAGAAGTTGAGCTTTATCATTTTGTAAGTCTGCAATGAAAATAAGATTCCTATCAACCCAATGTTGAATATATAAAGATTTATTCTTTCTGGTTAAGAACACCATATAATAGTTCTGTGGGAAGAAAAAAATATGAATAAAGCATAACTTTGCAGCATCAAGCGCCTGCTGGTGAAATTTAGAGAACCTTTGCGGTGACTTAATTTCATTTTTTTAAATGGTGGCATTTATTTTTCAAAATAAAATGAATTAAAATGTCATGTATTTCTTTATAGAGGGTTTGATGGATAAACAGAGATTCCATCTATCTTCATCTGCATATCCGGTATCAGGTCGCGGGGAGAGCAGCTCCAGCAGGGGTCCCCAAACTTTCCTTTCCCCAGCCACATCAACCAGCTCTGACTTGGGGATCCTGAGGTGTTCCCAGGCCAGGTTGGAGATAGAATCTCCCCACCTAGTCCTGGGTCTTCCCCGAGGCCTCCTCCCAGCTGATTGGGTAGGGTAAATAAATCTAGAAATGCTGTTCGCTTTATTTAGACTACCTAACATGGACAGGTCTCTCTGAAGCTACATATTAAATATATATTTAGTTTGTTGTATTTTGGGTTTAAAATTCTTTTCTTGTTGTTTGTTTAGATCTTTTGAGATATGAATTCCAAGGTATTTAATATTATTTGTCACTGGTATATCACCCATAAGTGTTTCATCAGTGTTATACAGAAACAGAATTATACACTTTGAAACGATAAGTCCTAAACCTGATGCCAGCAAGAAGGATTGTGTTTCTTTGATTGAGTTTTCAATTTGTTGTTTGTCCTTTAAAAAAAAAAACTGTGTCATCAGCTAGCTGAGAAATTTTGAAATTTCTCTCTCAAAAATCCTTAATCCTTGACACGAGATGACACCGCCATTGGCTCTCCCTGAAGGACACCACCATCACCACCACGCTCACAAATATCCTTTCAGTCCTTACTATCGTTTCAATCCCCAATATCTAACTCCTGAGGCTGAGATGACACCACCAGTGGCTCTCACTCAAGGACACCATGTCCGCTCTCACAAATATCCTTTCAATCACAAATATCCTTAATCCCTACTATCCTGTATAGCCCCCTCCATCCTTTCAATCCCAACTATCCAAATCCTGAGCCAGAAACACCTACTGCTGCAACAAACTGATTGCTTTAAAGGACAGCATGTCCATTCTCCTTTTCCTCTATATCCTGGCATTCCTATTATCTAACTCCTGAGCCAGACTGACAACACAAATTACAAAGAAAATGGATCGACTTCAACAAGTTAACCTTCAATTTTCTTATCTTCTGCTTTTTTCAGGCTACCCTGCTGAACACTTATAAATTGTTTGGATGAGTAAGCCTTTCAGTTCTTTATACGTTATGTATAACGTACATGGAGAACCCTCACCTTCTCCAGAAATGATCATGTGGCTGACTGTACATGAGGTGTACAGATATTAAAATGATTTACTATTGAGCAAAAGCTATTTTTTTCAGTACAGAATTGTGCGGAATGTACCCTTTCACAAATGAAATTGATTGTTGGCATCTGAAAAGCCTCTGGTTTTGACAATTGGTCTTAACATTCAGTTAAGATTACAGCCTTGTGCACATGCTTTACTGAAGGACTTGGTGGTGTTACAAAAATTATTACCGAAAGATGACAAAGTCATTAACTATTTTTTTTGTACTTGTTCAAGGAGCCAATAGTGTGGGGAAACTAAGAAGTTAAAGGGAAGAAGTCTGGCCCAGTTTTTTGGAACTATATGACCTTGGGTGCTTTTAGACAAGGATGGCTATTTAAAAGTGATAGAAATTCAGTTTTAAATGTTCTTTTTTCAGTCAATTTAGATGATGTGATGCCTGGCTTTTATAAACGTCATTAATGCTGGGCCAGTTCTCTGAAATGTAGAAGCCAAAAAATGAAGGGCACCACTGCATTTCCAACACTGTACCTGCTGTAGTTTTGTGCATTGTCCCCCTTCCCCAACACTGGATCCAGAAGAATAACTGACCAAAGAGCATTAAGCTGATGGAATTGTTTGATACATATTGGAAGTAGCTATAACTTTTTTTAATCTATTGGGCTTAAATGTTCTCTTGAGAAAGATGTCTACAGTTAAAGCAATACATTTAATATGAACAGGAAACTCAAGTCAAATTTACTTGTATAGATTGAGCCACAAGAGCACCACACTCCCAGAATTCAGAGCTGCTTTTGGTTCCTTGAGTCTCTAAAAGTAAGTTGGGATTCAGAACATTCAGCTATCAGGCTCCTCTCCTGAAGGACCATTTTCCAGTCTGAGTTCCTGGGGGCAGACATGTTGCCACATATCAATAACCTGAAAACTCTTCTTTGCTAACGCTTAGAGTTAGGGAGTGAGGAGTTGCAGCGTCCGCCTAGCCAGGCGCACCTGCTTATCGTCCTAGTAATCAGATTCATCTACCATATCACAAACGTAGTGAGGTTGGCCAGTACAGCCTAGTCCGGCTGGGGAGAGTTCCATCTTGACCAGGCACGTCTCCTTGTCTCTGTTATGCTCTTATAGTTCTAGACTACTGGGGATTTCCTTTCCTTCCTTTCGTTTTGGCACACTGAGCTGCTCTCTCCTCTCCCTTTCTACTTGTGTGTGTCCTGTCACAGAAATGCTTGTTACTAACCTATAGTCCTGGGAAGTTTACTCCGGAGTTCTTTGTTTTTGCCCAGCATACAGTGCTTTTAGAAAATCATTGACAATTGACTGCTGTCCATCCACAGATTTTCAATTGGATTTAGGTCAGGGCTCTGACTTGGCCAGACAAGGACGTTCACCCTTTTATCCTTAAGCCACTGCATAGTTTTTTGTGGGTTGTTGTCATGTTGGAAGGTGAACCACCTGCCCCAGTTCAGCTATCTAGCAGAGGGCCACAGGTTTTCCTCAAGAATTTCAGTGTACTTGGCAGCATCCATTTTCCCTTCAATCGTGACCAATTGCCTTGTCCCCGCTGAAGAGAAACACCCCCACAACATAATGTTGCCACCACCATGCTTCACAGTTTTTAGTGTTTGCCAAACATAACGCTTGCAATTCAGTCCAAAACATTCAATCTTGGTCTCATGTGAACATAAAACCTTTTTCCTCATGGCACTAGAACGTTCTGTATGTTTCCTTGCAAAGCACAAACAAGCCTCTGTGTGTCCTTTTTCAAACTTGTAAATCCTTCAACAGTTGCCATTGGCCTCTTGGTAGCTTCCCTGATCAATGTCCTCCAGTCTTGGTCATCCAGTTTGTAGGGACGGCCCAATATAGGCAAGGTGCTGGTGGTGCCATACGGTTTTTACTTCTTAATAATGCTCTGCATGGTACTCAGAGGGTTGGTCAAAGCCTTTGAAATGTTTTTGTATCCTTCTCCTAACTTGTACCGTTCCAAGACTTTATCCCGGAGCCTTTTTGAAAGCCCCTTTCCAACCATGGTGTATTCTTTGCGTTGCCTTGCACTACTAGTGCAAAATCACTACAATTGATTTTAGGTGGGCGGCATTTAGCATGGTGTGGGATTTGGAAGTCAGCTGGTTGTACCCGAGTAATGATTACTCTAAGGGGCTGATCACCTAACTGTTCATCGCGGTAATCAGAAAAACCCAGTTTTTATGCTAAGGCTGCCTTAAAAACTGTAAAGCCATATCAACCCTGAAATAAACCTGGGCAATGGATTGCATGGTATTTACTCTATGCTGCTACTGGTAGTATCTAATGAGAGTCAAAATTGCGCTGCTGCTGGTCTGTTAGGACGTGTCATGCACAATTGCTCGCAGTGAAGTCAGTAGAGTCACTTTCTGAGTATAATGGGAAGTAGTGGATCACATCTGAGGTAGATTTGTGCACCGCCAGTGGTTCACATTGGTTGTCGTTCACAATTCCAAGAACTTGAAGCTCATGTATAAGACGCTGGACTGCCAAACCCTCAGCACAGTGCAATTGTCATAGACATTCTAAATCACACGTTTGCAAAAAGTAATAATTGCGTTATCTTTTCCCCTGGAAAAGTACAAAAATGCAAGCAGCATGGACAACGGAGTAAGAGGAAGGCATGTAGAGGAATGTTACTAATAAAGTAATCAAAGAATCAGTTTTGAGAAGAGAGAATGGATAGCAGAGTTTCATTTTGCAAGACATTTGCAGAGTTTTGACAAAATAGTTAACCCTTCAGTTGAGAAATTTAGCTACAGTTTCATGAAATGTTATCAAACGATCTGTAACAGGATTGATTTTATGTAATGTTTCACTGTGTACTGCTGCTGAAGGAAGAACAGTTGTACCTGGTTAAGGTTGGATTTCTTCAAATCTTTGCTATCTCTCGAGCTTATTTTGCTTCTAGTTATTCTATGAATAACTAGAAGCAATGGTCTTTGAAAGCAAGGGCTCACGTCTGTATTTTTTATTCCCTTTCTTTTGCATTTGTTGGCTGGAATCATGGAACACTGAGCCAAGGATAAAAACTTATGCAGAGGAGCAATAAATCCTAAAAAATCCATCCTTTGGTGGTCATCGGCTGTCCATCATGGGAGAATATATTGTCCTGTTATGCAACGCTGTGCTCATCTCTGTTTTGTTATTATTGAATTTTGTTTTTATTTCATAACTCTGCACTTTACACTAAAGGTAAGTCCTATGTACAGCATGTGCTAAAGATAATTTGACCTTTTATTTTACCAGTATTTAGAATTTGTGATGGAAGACCATGCTTTGTATTTGTGTTTAAGTATGTTTTACAGAATACGTTTTGTGACTTTTGTTCATGGAGACTAAATATAAAAAAGCTTAGGAACATAACATCTACATGGGAAATGTTATGACAAAGATGTGTATATTTATGTTATTACTGTTTGTATGATCACAGTACACAAAGATACATTTTTTTATTAAGAAGATTGACACAGCCAGCATTCAAGCTGTTGATTCCAGCCAGTGATCTGTGTCCCATTTTTGAATATCTTCAGTCCATCTGTGGCTATATTCCCGGCCAGGGCACTTAATCCCTCCCCCAACTTTGACTTTTGCTCCACCCTCTCCATACAGTTTGTCTTTATGGGGGATTATGATGTGGACATGGATGAGGAAGAGGAGGG
Source organism: Etheostoma cragini (assembly GCF_013103735.1). Taxonomy (NCBI): domain Eukaryota; kingdom Metazoa; phylum Chordata; class Actinopteri; order Perciformes; family Percidae; genus Etheostoma; species Etheostoma cragini. Next base: position 17,139,856 of record NC_048418.1, read on the forward strand.
ACAACTGTTCATTAGAAAGGCCACAACAGGCCATTGGTGGGAGGACTGTGGAGACGGTGGCAACACACAACACCAGAGAGGAGGAAGAGGCTGCATGGTAAACAGCCGCAGTTGGGCCGAGGAACTTGAGTATATCTTGGCACCGCAGGCAGAAGACTGTTACAGTGGAGGGCGAACCAGAGTGTCCAGCATCTCTGTGAGTGACTGTATTTCTCTCTTTCTGGCGGAGCCACACAATCACTGAATAATTTCCTCACAGTCCATTTGTTCTGATAAATTACACTGCATCTTTCAGAGATTTGGCAAAAGTCCAGGTTTCTATACAAATGACAGTTCTCAGACAAATAACAAACCCTGAACATTCTCCAGTAGCAAGAAGCAAAGCTGATTTTGTTAAAGGGAAATGTGCATGACAGCATTTGCAACACGAGGTTATGCACATCTGGTTACTATACTGTACATAATGTTTACAACGGTGTTTACTGAGGACAGTCTGCCTCTGATCCTTATGGACGTTGAGTCAAAATGTTACGCTTTGTAATCAGCCTGCTGCTGCATTGTGACACAGCACTGTGGGAACTGTGTGTGGTCTACGTGCTTTTTGTGTGTGTTTGTGTGTGTGTGTATTTGGGTTTCTCTTTTGCACGTGTGGGCACAAACACCCTTCCTGGTTTCTCTCACGGCTCATCCCATTTGAATCTGGGATGTGGGATGAGCTGGATGAGACTCCTTTGGCAGACAAATCAAAACGTCGATGCTGCTAAAAAAGTGCCCATGTTCATTAGAGGAGCTATTATTGATCAGCCTTTTTAATGGTTTTGTTTTTTTCAGTGTTGCAGTCTCATTCATCAGGCTATGTGCCTTTTAACCCGCCACAACATCAATCATGTGCCCTTAAATCTGTAAATCTATCTAAAGTTCATCTGCTCTTTTCAGGACACAGCTTTCTAGCAGCTGCCATTTGTTCCTTTCTTTTGATTAAAATAAAGATGAAGAGGTGAGGAGAAAGAAAGAAGGCAAGTGAGGATGAGGGAGGCGCTGATAACAGATCAGGAGAACAGTGGCAGCACTGAGCAGCTCTGCCTCTCCCCTCCCTCTTCCATCTCCCTCTCCTCCTGCACTTCCGTCTCTTCCCACTCTTTCCTCTCCTGCTCCCACATCCTCCCTCCTCTTTCTGCTGCCTCCTCTCCTTCCCCTAACAGCTCTCTTCTCCCTCCATCGCTCTCCTGCACGGAGCTGCAGTATACGAAAGGGTCTCCTGGGTCTAGCTTCACTGCAGTGTAGAGAAGGGCAGGGCGGCTGTTTCAGTACGATGCGCTGAAGGATGGTGCATCAGGAGAAACGCGTTTACCAGGTGTGTGGAGTTGTGTTTGTATGACTTAGTGATTCTGAAGGTATAGAACATGTAGTATAATATCGACAGGGAAGTAGCCATCATGGGTGAGCTTCTGTAGATGAGTCAGCCATTATGGATGAGTGGCTGTGTATTTGTGAGGTGGCATAGGGATGTTTGCATCTCCTCAGTGAAACCATTTCCTTTATCATATAACGGATATGTGTGTAATCTTATAACATGCTTTGTTCCATGAATGATGATTATTTGACATCATTTACAGTGTTGCTTTACTACATACTTTCTTCTAGGAGGGTAAAATAGGTTGTTGGTGTGACGTAGACTGTCTGCTGGTAAGGAGGACATCTGAAGTGGATGAGATGGAGGCAGAGCATAGGTTGCAAGAGTGAAGGCGATTGACTGGGATTTATGTTCTTACATCCCAGCCTCATCTAATGATGGTTGACAAAAAAAAAAGTTTTGAGTTTTTTGAGAGAGAACATTCTGACGGATAACAGAAACATCTCTAGTTTTAGAGGTGTTTTTCAATGGCGGTGTGTCACAGGCAAACAGACATGGAGGAGTAGGCAGCCTTGGGAGATGTGGGCACTTGGAACAATCCAATAATATAAAAATACTTATGGAGCCAGAATTGGATATCATGTCATGCTGAAACCTTTCGTTGTATATTTCAAGAAAAAAACTACGAGACAGTAGATTTGTGTACAGAAACTCATGTAGCACAAAGGATTAAATTTAAGAAAAGACATTATATTATATTATATAGAAAAATTAAATATACATAGGCGTAGTTGGAGAGATCAAGAGGTCTAATGACAGCTACACAGTCAAAATGGTAAATGATTTAGGGTAAGACAACATAAATGTAGGACAGTGAAACTAGAAGATAAGAAACTAAGTTAATCTTCATTTCTGGTCCAGAAGAAAAAATAGGAGAGGAGAGAAAAGGCCTTGATTGGTGTCATTTGTTAGAATTATTTATATGGCATTTACCAACAAATGTTGGACAAATGCTTCAAAACAGTATAGATATTTATTTTCTTTTTTAGGTCTGGTGTGGGGACCTGGCAAGAAAAAAAAAACTATAGTATACTTTCCCTCCGCTATAGTTTCCCTCCAACTATAGTATACTTTCCCTGGATGTTGTCTGGGCACTGTTAACGAGGATAAAATCAACAATATTCATTCATAACTGATCATTTATAGACAGACCTAACCTAAGCTTTTTGTAGAGTAGGAGAGAACATAGAAAAACTGTGTTTTTAGCTAAGTCTTGACAGTGCAGTAAACATGTTTTTACAATTATAATGACATTATGAGCCTACAGCTGGATTACCCTAATGTGTGAAAGACAGGGAATTGGATTGATTTGCCACACTCTTTTAATGCACCTTGCTTGCATAATCCATGTTTTCCCCCTGCTCCATAGACTTTATTCATAGCTTTAGTTTAAAATGCAAACTACACTTAATGTTTCTTCTCACAAATATAACCCACTTGGTCAATCAAGCGGGGAGATGGAACTAAAGCAGCAGCATCAGCACTATCACTTTTTACATTCATGTATTTTTCTCTTGTCTCCGGCAGGCCCAGAGGAATGAGAGAGAGTGCATCAGGCAGAAACTTGCCCTCGGCAGTTTCTATGACGACGAGCCAGTCATCTATACCAGCTGCAGCAAGAATAGCCAATCCTCTCGGTGGGTTTAGAGAGTGTGTGTGTGTGTGTGTGTGTGTGAGAGAGATCAATGAAGCGTTTTGAAGGCCTGCACCAATAATTTGGGGTTTTAGCTTCTGACAGCTGACACGTCAGCTCTTTAGATGTTCTCCCATAATTTATTCTTAGATGGATGCCAGGGAAACAATGAGATACTCCCAAGATTTAATTAATTATTGATCCACAGAAAGCGTAATCTATTTAAAATCCCTGATCATAAAACTTAACTGTAGGTTTTGTAGAACTAATGTGCCGCCTGTATAAGGAACCTCCTCATGTAGACCACATGACTCACCCATACAAGGCATTCATTACTACATAGCCCACCTATTGGCAAACCAATATCAGTTTAACCCTCTTGTGTATATTCATGCATGTCAATCTGTTCTTTAGCATCTGCAACAGCTAAAGCAATCTACATGGCAAATATAAGAAGTTATTCAACAGCCAGGAGATGGAGCTGTTTAGCTCCTCACTTTATTCATTAACTAACAACTCAAAGCCCAAAAGACCCAAATCTGAAAGATAAAGCTGATTGGATTGGCTTGTAGGTGCAAAACAGTAAATGACAGCGCATCCTTTGTGGGAATCCATTTAGAAACAGTGAGTCATGTAGTGGACAGTGCAGTAAGTTGTGCAATAACAGTGGGTTTAGAAAATAAGTGGATTTATCCTCTCTGTGTTTAAAGACTTAGCAACAAACAGAGGAAGAAAACAAGTGATTAACACATCGGACAGACCGTCAATAGGAGATGAAAGGTTTCCCAGAAAGTCACAAGGCTGTATAGTCAGTCTGAAGGGAATTGACATTGGACTACAAAATTTACAGCAACAGAACAAAGAAACTCAAGTATGGAAAGAGTAGGCGCAGAGGAGGTGGCACAGTGGTTAACCTCGGTTGTGTGACAACAGCTGAGACAGAAAGTTAGGGATGCCCTAGTTTCACACAGATTTGGAGAAATTCTCACGGTGTGACATAAATGCTTTCCCTTTAAAAACTGTGTATATAATAATTTTCTTCTTGTGTTTCACACAATAATACTGCACACGCGTGTGCAGTAGTCTCCCATTGTCTTACTGTTTGTATTGTACTGCCTAACAATTTTTTTTTAAATTTTTTAGGAATATTGTGTATCCTAAATTTCATTGCAGAAGTGATTACAATATAAATTGAATGAAAAGTACATTAAAAATAACAATTACAACAACAATAATAATATAATAATAATAATAATAATAATTTGTATTTGAAAAAAGCAACCTGTACAGTACATGTGAGTGAATTGGTACCAGAGTTAGCTGAACGTGTGCTGGATTTCATCGGCAGTCCCTTTGCCTGATGTTATATGACAAGTGAAATTACTTAGTAAATGACATTTTAAATGAAACTAAAGGAAACCATTGTCTCACGTAATTGATATTTCACATTTGTATTTTGAGGTTTTACACACACACACACACACACACACACACACACACACAAACACACACATACACAGTGGAAAGAGTTGCATTAAATCAGACACAAGTTGGTTAACCAAAGCCACTGCACCTATAAAGCTCTCTGCTTTCTTTTCACAACAGCTCTGACCTGCAGTAACTCTCTGGCACTTGTTCTTTAGAGGGGGCGTTTACATTGACATTGGGGCCGCCCCCTAGGCTGGCTGCTGTTTGAGGAAGTGCAGTTGTGTCTTTGGCCCAAATTCACTGAAAGAAGAAGTGATGCCTAATTTAAGCCCGTGTCTGTGATTGGTGGAATTGGAGCCATGTAACCTCCATTGGAGGTGAAGTTGCACCTTCTGGACTTTAGTTTGAGGTGGAAATTCCAACACCTCCCTGTCCAGTTTGTGATGTTGTATGCGTTATTGTTCTTATCCCAGTGTAGGTTGGGAGGTCACTTTGGGTTGTTAGGTTATTTCAGTCAGAGTCACTCATAATCTGGAACTGAGTGAATGGTGTTATGAGCTCCTGGAAAGGCTGAGGTTAAGGTGCAACTGCTGTGAAGAGCCTTGTGTTATGTTTTTGTCTTCAGTAAATTTTTATCAATGCCTTTTTTTCTATTATATGAGGTCACAGACTGTGACATTACTAAAAACAATGCTCTTCTTGGAAGGCTTCCTGCAAGATTTTGGAAGCATGCTGCAGGGATTTGCTCCTAATCAGCTACTAGAGCATTGAAAGGTCAGGTTGGGCACTGATGTTGGCCAGCACAGGGTTGCAGTTGACTCTCCAATTCATCCACAAGATGCTAAATGAGGTTGGGCCAAGCTTTTGCAGAAATCCTTTTTTTGTAGACCTCATTTTCGGTACTATACTATTGGTACTTGGACACAGCGTCAGTGATGAACCTGGGGTTATGGGGTGTTTCAGGTTTTTGATTATCAGACACCCTAACTCAGACGGAAGTGATCAGCCTTATGTCCAAGAAGGGCCCTGCTTCAAGGATCCACAGCCATTGTGGCGCCTTTCCAGCAGGCTCTTCTGCACTGCAGTCCTTTAACTCCAAGGAGTTTGAGTGGTCACTGTATTGAATGGCCAGCATTCATCTAAATCCACCTTTGACTGGCTCACAACGGGCTCTTCAGCCATTTTATCAGAACTCTGTAACAAGACCTTCATATTTAGCCCTTTGCACGTGTTGGTTTCTTCAATCTGGTGTTTCCAGGGGACACAAAAGTAAAGCAGGACCACTTGCTTTGTAGACTGTGAAGTTAACACCATGTCTGGGCGGAAAGGAGTGGTTGCCATGTTTTCTGGGAACTTGAGCTGCCTTCCTAGGTCCACTTGGAGCTGCCAGTCCAGTGTGGTGGCAAGAAGGGCTCCCGAGGAGCTAGGCTGATAGCGTGCCTTCGCCCGGCTCTGATGCAGGTGATGGGGCTGTTAGGGGGTGTGCTGGTTTTTACTGTTTGAAATCGCTGTACTGATTGTGACTGCCAAAAACCTTAAGACTTGGTCATGGCGCCAGGAGACATTTTCTCTGTATTTAAAGATCAACACTTACACTCTCACATTCTCTCCCTCTTTGTGTTTTTCCTATCAGCCTGCAGAGTGGGGTGAACCTGCAGGTGTGTTTTGTTAATGACAGCAGCAGTGACAAAGACAGCGATGCTGAGGACAGTAGGACAGAGACCAGTCTGGACACACCGCTGTCACCTGTGGTATGCACGGCTTAGACAGTCGTTGTTGTTGTTGTGTGTGTGTTCCATGTTTGTTTCTGTCTTGTTTCACTACTCTCATTGCTCTTTGGAATAACCACACGTGAGAACAATTGGTTGTTACATCATGATGTCATTCAAACCACTTCCTCTCCAGAGCAAGCAGAGCTCATCGTTATCGGACCGGGACACGGCGGAGGAGGACTCAGACCCGTTAGATGACTGCGGCGGGTTCTGGCGAGTGCAGCGCAGGCTTCAGGAGGAGGCCCGGGTGGCACTAGCTCTGGCCCGACCCATGGCCCGGATGCAGGTGGAGGTGGAGAGGAAAATCCAGCTGCACAGACGTTCACCTGTGGCTGACTTGGTTAGTCAGTGAGAGAGAGAGAGAGAGAGAGAGAGAGAGAGAGAGAGAGAGATTATACCCTGGTATACTCACAGTGTACAACGAAAAATAGCCTTGACTTTGACAAATGTTTTATCTCATTGGACTCATTGGAGTCCAATGAGAGTCATTGGAGAGCTCATTGGAGAGCGCAATACAGATCAACTCTTCACTTCTTTGAAACATGCTTTTCAGGAGAAAATCCCAGAAGGAAAAATCCTTACTGTATGTTAAGGGAATAAAACCTGTGATAACAGAATGATTTACTCTAACTGCTGTTACAGTAAACACAACAAAATGAAAATGAAATAAGGGACCTTCATAGCCTGAATAGAAGGTCAGTCAGGGTTTGTAAGGATGTGTGTGTGCGACTTAGAGAAAACCCCAAATGCAGAAGATAGACACATTGATCCAGTTGACTTTGACAAATATTGAATAAAACCATTTTAGTCTTTATTCACATTGTAAGCAATTTTGCAAATTTTTTTAACATGCATTTTCCTGTCTCTGTGTTTAAATACTCAGCTTCCCCATCTGCCCCACATCAGCGAGTGCTTGATGAAGAGGAATCTGAGGAGAGGGGACATGAGGGACATGAGTCTGGGACAGCTGCAAGTTATAACAAATGACTTACACTCACAGATTCAGAGTGAGTAAATCACACACACACACACACACACACACACATGCGCACAAACATTACTTTCCTCTCATTTTAGTTGCATACCATTGTTGGCAGGTGAAAAACATTTATCTTAATTAGGTCAAATTTAAAAAACTTATAACTAAATAACAGCAATGCTTTGGAAGTGTTTGACAAAACTATAGGATCACAGACCTTCACCATATTTAATACTAATAAATAAAGTTACCAAAAAACAAGGCATGTCATTAACAATGCTGATAATGCTGCTAAGGTCTGGTATGTGGCCTGGTGGGTTAGTGGTCAAAGAAGTATACCATTGAGAAATTATGTTAGTTTGAATCCAGTCATCCTCCTATATTAACTCTCTACTGATTTTGAAAGTGTTTTATAGTATACAATGGAGGTCAAAATATCAAAAGACTTAACAACCAATCAACTTTTAAAAGGTATGCTTAAAATATGGGCATTTTATAATATTTATATACAGATCCGGCTCCTAAATTCTCCTTCTCTCGTCCTAAATCTTTCTGTTGCATTGGACTTAATGACGAGTTAATGACATGTATAATCTAACACAGGTCTAAATGAGGAGCTGGTGCAGTTGTTGTTAATGAGGGACGAGCTGCACGTGGAGCAGGACGCCATGCTGGTGGACATAGAAGACCTCACCAGGTGAAACACCCTGTTCTCACACCTCTCTCTGTCTTTGTGTTAGCAATATCTGTCAAATTCTCCATTTCTATCCCATATGTTGCTCATTTAATGTAGGTCCTGGGCTGGGTCTAACGTACATCCTCTCTCTGTTGGGACAGGCATGCTCACAGCCATCAGCGACACCAAGCAGAGAAAGCCATCTCGAAATAAACACCCCGACTACACGTGTGTCCGTATGCACGTCATCTTACCTCCCGCTCCATGGACCGTCACCAGTGTTACTAATGAAACTCCATCTGTGCTGAAAATAACCATGTAGTGTAATAATAACACGCACACACACGACAGGATGTTGTCGAAGGACATAAGACATCTAAAAGAAGCTGAGCTGCTTTCACTGTGGACACAGTTGAGTTTGTGCAGGCTTTTCCACTTCCACTCAGCATGATTAATCATGCTATATTTTATAGAATTAGGGGAATACTCTCATTGTAATTGCATCCCCTAACCCTGACTTACCTCTCTATGATTTTGCATGGTACACTCACGTATGTTAAGGCTGGGTGGAAGAGAGGGCCTGCACACCTTGGTTCTCCATTATCTGAAAAAGGAGGATGACTTCCAGGGGCCCAGCCTGACTGAACGTTTGTCTTTATAACAATCAAGATTAGTCAGTTCATGTTTACTCTGTTCCCCTGTTTATCATCATTTTCAGTAGGAGCATCGCGTTATTTCAGTTTCACAATGGAATTCACTGTTAAAAAAATATAATAATAACAAATTCAATGTAAAACTCTCTGAGCTGTTGCAATAGAACATGATGAACAATCTGCGCTGATTTGCAGCTTAGCTTCACAGTGGTGTTAAGCTCCACAGAGGTCTTGTAATTTGATAGCTGCTACACTTTTCACCTGCTTTTAAAGATGCATTTAGAGCTTTACTGGACAACATTTTGAACTTTATTAGACAAATTTATATTTGTCAACTACCTGCTTTAATTCGCTCTGTACAATAGACAAAATGACAATATGTAGGTTAAATAATCATCAATCAATCAATGGGAATAGAAAAAGCTAAATTGGAGGCATGATAGCCCCAAAATAAAAATACAATCATTTTTGGTATGCTCAATTTACTGATGCTAAAAAAAAAGGGTAAACATAAATCAAATATATGAATAAATCTCAGCCTAGACAAATATCTATTTTATCTGTTCAGAGGGTTTATGGACATACTGTATGTAAATGTTAAAAGACACTTTATTAAAAGTATGAAGAACATGCCTTGTTGTCTGGCTGTGTTTTCACTCTCAGCTTTTGAAGAATGTTATTTAACACAAAGTCAAACTTTCTTTTTCTAATATATGCTTCATTGATAAATGTCCTATATAATGATTGTAAAAACAAAACTCCAGTAATAAATGTTTGAAGTGTGCGGCCTGTGTTGGTTGGTTTTCATGAGAGTCATTTTTCATTTTATGTTATGTTTACATTATTCACTTTCAAACCAGAAATATTGTTTCATTAAGTGAGTAATGCTTGGGAAGATGCTCCTATTTCCATATTCAGCCACAGAGGTGCATTCTGGAGTTTTTCTGCTCATTCATATTTGAGGTGACTCTTATGTAAGTGACTTCTGTGGAGGATTACCACAGGCAAAACATTTACTGTGGGGACAAAACTAAAACTAAGTTACACTCATCTGTTCATTCAAATGAACTTCTGTTAGTTAATAATAACAATAATAATAATAATAACAGCGTTTTAAAAACTATCAGTTTGTAATTTAGTATAAGTTGTTACACATACTTCAACACACTTGAACTACAAGAATTAATATATCATTTCCACCTCAGACAGCTGCTTGGATTTTTTCAATTGTTTAAAAATTATAACACTGATGTCGCACTGTTGCTTGCTCTGGAGGAGACTACTAGAACTGTTGGGTCCTTGTAAATTTTGGAGTGTGGTCTATCTGTATAGTGTCTTGAGATAACTCTTGTTATGAATTGATACTATAAATAAAATTGAATTGAATTGAATTGAATTGAATTGAAATAAACCTGTTAAAATAAAACAATAAGTACATGTCCAGTATGTTTTTCACTCAAAGCCAAAATGGTATACAGACGTGGATCATGGACGTTTTTATCGATGTTTTTAACTTTTTCTTACGTTTTTGTCCCTTTTTTCAACACTTTTGACGCTTTTTTCAATGTTTGTCACCTTTTTTTACATATTCATTGCTACTTTACACTGACTTATTGCCTTTAGTTTGTCAGTTATTTTTGGAATTTATGGTCAATAAACCTCAAATATAGGAAATTATACCTATAATGTTTGAGTTAGAAAAGCTGAAATGAAGAAAAACGTAGACTAAAATTAATGGAATGTACGTTGATGGATAATCACAGACTGGAATGTGTCCACTTTTACTCAATACTATTTCAAAACCACTTCAATTTGTTTTTTCAAATGCTATAAAATTGAATAAGACACCCCAAAATTAATAAAAGAGATGTTTACTTGCCAAAAAGCGTTGTGTGAAATCAATCATGTTATTTTGGGTAGTTAAAAATAACATTGATACAGGGAAACAGGTCAATTTGACCCAAGGACAACATGAGGGTTAAGTTTGACAGTGCAGGACTTCACAAAAATATCAGATGAAATAAGGCTTTAACTCTTCCCTCTGGTTCAACAATGAACAGTTACCAGTATGATGCATCATTGCTCATCAGTGTTGTGTTAATTCCAGTTTCACCAAAGCATTTGGCGATATAGGGGAAACATTATGAAACCTTGACTGTGCACTTTCAAGTTACAGTTTGGTGTGAACACATTGCCGTACGGCAAGGGAAATCCCTGCATCAGAGGTATAAAACTCTTTAGTTCAGTCAGTTACACCAAAGATTCTGAAGTCTTATCCAAGATGCCCCTCATCAAGCTATGTGAGTATAATGTACCCTAACTGAACAGTATTTTCTTTTTGCAACGAAGTAGTTGAAAGCTGAAGATGTACTACGAGATCTATATTTTCCCTTTCTCCTCAGACATCCCTTCTGCACTGCTGCTCCTCGTGCTAACCTGTGCTCAGGTCAGCCGGTCCGTGCCAGTGATGAGTAAAGGGCAGCTGACAGACTCCTGTGTGACACACGCACAGATGCTTCTAGAAAACGTCACTCATGCACTCACACAGGTATAGGCCTACGAAACTGAAGGAAGATTGATTTATATACCGTTATATTTATTGTGTCTTTGATTTGTAGTTCATAACATTATCTTTCCTTGTGGTAGAAAACCCTGTTCAGTGCCATTGACTGCCCAGAGCAGAGTGTGGAGCTACACATGGAGACTAACACCCCATTTGTATGTGCACCAAAGGTAAATGATAAACATTTGAAATAATTGTTAATTGGATTTTCATGAATGTGTTTGAAGTTTGAGACATGGTTTAAATGAAAGGAAGGAATTATTGTTCAAAGCAAAATTACAACTATACTTGCATGTACATGCAGGTATAATTGTAAGTCATAGTTGAAATACCTCTAAAAAAAAGGTACATTTAATATCAGAAATTACTTATGATACTAAAGTACAGTAAATATCAGATGCTTTGACACATTTACTCAGGAGTATTGCAAATTCCAGTACTTTATAATAATGCTTATAGCTGATACAACAGCATTCTATGCCTCTGTATTACTGAAAATTGAACTGTTGTCCCACAGGGATCAACATGCTCAGGAATTGCCACGTCAGAATTTGATCAAGTAAGTTGTATTCTGTCTTTGTAAAAATATTATTACAGTAAGAATACTTTTTTCAGACCTCTATTTTTCTACTTTTGTGTATCTTTAAAAAGAACTGTATTTGAGTCACAATCTCAAATGTACACGTTAAATATAAGTAGAGAGAAACAACATTTGACACGTCATCTACAGCGACTTTATTTTGCTGAGTTTAAATACTCAGTACTCATTTTATTAGGTACACCTCTATTATCTAATGCATTTAGTTTACTTACGTGAAGCCTTTCACGTTCGGTTTTTGTTGCCATTGTCACAGAGGTGTGTTGATAAAGTATATTTTAGCATTGAGGTCATGGTTAGTGATGGTGTGTACAGAACTGCAAGACATTATCATCATTATTCTTTTTGTTATGTTCAGAAGTGTTTCTAATATTCTGTATGCAAATAACAAACAAGTAGAAACACCTGTCAATGTAATGTACACTGACATCAACAATACATATTTAATGTACATATTTCTGTTCAGTGTTCAAAAACTGAACATGATGAGCTTTGTAAAGATTGATGTTACATCAGGGCTGTTCCATTGAACTGCAGAAGATTGTAGAATGAATGAGTACATGCATATAAACTACGTGTATTATTGTCTTGACGATTGTCTTTGCGGCTCCTCCAGGACGCGTGCCTGACAAACATTGGGGAGGATCTGCATCACTACTACACATTTCTCGCTGCTCAGCCGGACCCTGACCGTTTGCTCGCTCCAACTGTACTGTCGCTCAGAGAGCTCATGGAGGTAACTCATTTTACACAACACCGACAGTTCTGTATGACTGTTATGTAAGGATTGATTCATGGGAGGTTCAAACATATACATCTCCAGGAAGAAAACAGTGAGACAATTCATGAAACCAATTACGACAGATAAGGATTTGTTCAGAGTTATTACTGAATGAAATGTAACAATTACCATTAACACTGACTGTCTCATTAGGGGCCGAATACTACATCTTTTTTAGATTTGATACGTTTATGTAATTCATGTAAAAATGTTTTCAGAAGGGTAAAAAGGGAGGTTTCTGATAAGAGATAATCAGCTGCCACACATGCAACACTGCATTGATCAATTGTTTGTGTCAACAATTTTAAAAATGAATCATCTGCTCCCAACAGAATTGCTTTACATGGTCTCTGCCAACCGACTTGGAGGTAAGAGATCTATTAATGCACACCATAACCATGATTTAAGATAAAGTTTTGTTTTATTTCTTGTAACTGAATCAGGTACTTCTACACACAGCACTAAAAAAGTATCCCTTGTCATGTTATTGAAAATATGTATGTTTCTTATCACAAGAAATCAAAAGATTTTTACTAAAATTCTTATGGAAGAACAATCATATTCTAATTGTAATAAATAATTTCATAATTGCTCTGTGTTTTTTTTAAGGCTGCTGCAGACCGTCTCAGCACCTACGATGAAAGGCTGAGGCTCTGCAAAGTGCTGAAGGGCTTCCAGCTCCGCAGCATAACAATCAACAGAGGCATTGCATACATGGCCTCTGGGGACCACGCTATATAAGCCAGCAAGCTCTAACAGATCAGTAGTTTGGAAACGCTACACAGAACCACTTAACATATTAAGGACATAAACTACAGTAACAGTACAAGTTGCATTCACAGTCTCTAGAAAACACTTTAGTCTACTTTATGGCTTTTTGACAGTACATATTTATACTTTTACATAGTCTTGTAACTTATATTTGACATCAAGATGGTGTGTTAAAGTACTTTTTTAAGAGTACATATTATGCTTTTGTGTAGTCATGTAACTTATATTTGACATCAAGGTGTCAAGATTTTTATGAAGTGTATTAAAGGCTATATGCTAATTTATTTATTAATTATATTTGGACTATTTATTTTTGGGATATTTATTGTTTATGTGTTTCTCACTTAGTTCCAAGGATCACCAAATAAATATTTTTTCTGCACATATTCTGCTGCTTCATCATTCAATTATGTTGAATTTTTTACTTTGATTCCAAAAGTAGTACTGTGAGATGATGTTCGTGACGTTATCTTTGACAAAGACAATGGACACTTCACACTGTAGCTTGTAATTCTATCACATTCAGTCAGTACGTGATAGTAGGCTTTCCTTCTTTCAGCTACAGCTACAGTTAGTTGATCCAGTGCAGCCACAAAACAAACAACATATGTCATTTGCAGGAAGATTTGAATATGCCATGTGATGGACTATACTTCCCGCCTGACTGTGTTTTCCTGGAAACACCTCAGTCCCAGCAGCTGAGCTTTGTAAGAATTAATGTAACAGAATGGGTTGTTTGCTCACATTTCATTAGGAAAGTCCAGTGTTAATAGTCAACTTACTATCAGGTGACCACAATAATATTAGACAAACATATTTTGATATTCAGAAGGATGTGAAAGTCAGCCAAAACATATCCATTGTCTGGCTAGTTTTTTATAATAATTAAATAATATTAAAAAAATAGTGTCAGAGTTAGGTCAAGATTAGATCTGGAGTCTCTACACAGCAGATAGTCAGTCTGTATCACTCTGTTGGACACACAACATGTGGAATGTCCACATAGAGCTTTCTTAGTCAGACTCTGATCTTTTCATCATTCCACTGAGTGAACTGATTTGTGTTTACTTGTTGAGCTCAACGTTTAGTTGGCACTGTTGGGAACTTTACTATGGGATATGATGTATTGAAAAAGCAGGTAAGCACCATGCGTGTATCTGTATCTCATCAAATCCTTACTGAAAGTGAAATATAGCTTTTGATTCCAATTCAATCCGTTCTGTGTTCGGTGGAAGTGGCACACAGGTTTGTGGCTGCTGGGGTTGAGAGAGACCTATGACGTTCTTAGCCACAGAAAACATGTGGGACAGAGACACTTTACTGAAAAGGGGATCAGAGTCAGACACCGGAGAGAAAGAAAGAGCAGGATATGTGAATAGGCCTATATGTGTTAAAGGGCTAGCACTTCTCCAATTTCACAAAGCCCACCACACAAGTAGACAGATGTGTTAAAATCATCAATACTACATTCATAAGAATACAAAAAATGTATAAAAATACTGAATGACCAGGAAGGCACCCACATAGGCCACTTATCTCTGTACAGTACACACAAGTAAAGCTACAAGGATAAATTGATTAATTCAATGAAAAGATCCAAAAGGTCCAAATTCTCTGATGCCAGCTACTTAAATATATGAGCGTAAACTAAATATCGTTGAGTTGTGGACAAAACAAGACATTTGAGGACGTTATCTTAGGCTTTGGGAACACTGATACACATTTTCAAAATTTTCTGACATTGTATAGATCAAACAATGAACTGATTATTGGAGAAATATGTCAACAGATTAAATTGACTATGAAAATACTGGTTGGTTGCAGCCCTACACACAAAGGTGTAGGTTTGGTTTCAGAAGTGGGGGACACAAAAGGGACAAAGTTCTGTTTCAAGGGGGATACCATTCCTTGCATTTACAAAACAACATAAAGGTAGCATAACAAAAACGTTAAAATGTTGTGTACACCGCTGTGTTGTTAATACACTAACCTTCTTAAAAGCATGTTCACTAACAGAGACCTGATATCCAACTTATGTCACAGGGGTGCTCATTGGTTTATGAACCCATGCTAAAGTTAACTAAAAAGAGGAAAAATTTTCTTCCTTAAAATACAGGGGACATACAGTAAATATACACACCCCTATGTTAAATTCCCGGAGAGGTAGGCTTGTTTTTATTTTTAAAGACCAGTTGTTTTCATCGAGCCGGGATACTATGCATCATTTAAAGTTCCCTTGTCCTTTGGTCTTGTGGCTTTCTGGGAAACCTTTTATCTCCTAAATAACATGATGATATAGAATAAGCCCTTGTTTGTTGCTAAGTCTATAAACACAGAGAGGACAACTCAACCCACTGTTATTGCACAACTTCCTGCACTGTCTACTACATGACTCACTGTTTCTACATGGATTCCCACAAAGGATGCGCTGTCATTTACTGTTTTGCACCCACTAGCCAATCCAATCGGCTTTATCTTTCAGATTTATGGGTTTTGGACTTTGAGTTGTTAGTTAATGAAGAAAGTGAGGAGCTAAACAGCTCCATCTCCTGGCTGTTGAATAACTTGTTATATTTGCAATGTAGATTGCTCAAGCTGTCGCAGATGCTAAAGAACTGAGTGAGTGAGTGAGTGAGTGAGTGAGTGAGTGAGTGAGATACATGCATGAATATACACAAGAGGGTTAAACTGATATTGGTTTGCCAATAGGTGGGCTATGTAGTAATGAATGCCTTGTATGGGTGAGTCATGTGGTCTACATGAGGAGGTTCCTTTTACAGGCGGCACATTAGGTCTACAAAACCTACAGTTACGTTTTATATTCAGGGATTTTAAATAGATTACGCTTTCTGTGGATCAATAATTAATTAAATCTAGGGAGTATCTCATTGTTTCCCTGGCATCCATCTAAGAATAAATTATGGGAGAACATCTAAAGAGCTGACGTGTCAGCTGTCAGAAGCTAAAACCCCAAATTATTGGTGCAGGCCTTCAAATCACAAATGCGCGCATGCACACACACACACACACGCACGCACGCACGCACGCGCACACACACACACACACACCTTTTAAATATGGCACTAAGATCAATTTCCAAAAGATGAACGTTTTATTATTCTTTTTAGTCAACTTTAGCATGGGTTTATAAACTTTGGAGCACCACTGTATTTTGGCATGGTTTCTACAAAGATCTTTGTAATTTGATATCTTATCTCTGACTGATGCCGAATTCAGCATATTTGTAAGAGAATAGTCCCCAATGGTCACAGAAATAAAACTTCTTTCTGTGTGTATTAAACTTCCAGGCTGTTAACTTTACAAAATGTCTCAGTACCATTCTCCTATTTGTACTTTTTTTTGTAATAGGACTAACTTCAAAGCAATTAAAGAGAAAACATTATACAGCTGAAATGATTTACTTCATTTAATTCAGTTCCATTCAAACAGTGTCGATGGAACTAATGATAGCCTACATGTGTAGTTGTAGTGCCTCCTAGTCAACTACTGACAAACAGACATGCGCAGTGAGACGGGATTAATTAGTCAAACCCTGCTCCAAGGTGTGTATGGGCAGTTTAAATCACCTAAGATTATTTACAGCTGTGGTGATATTTTTCTCAAGTCCCAGAGCACGTCTGCGTTTCCAAAACTGTCCAAAGCCTAGAATGGACCGCAAACTACCAAGAACCAATTCTTGCTGGATTCTCGTCCTTATCCTGAGTTCCACACTCCCACACTTTGTGTACAGCACACCGTCCAGGCGCGCCGAACAAACCGCGGTCCAACAGGAGCAAGGCGCGGGGCTCAGTTTGCAGCCCCGGTCCGTCGTGGTGAACTGCTATCCGGGCTGGATGCGGGTTGTGGTGCAGGCTGACATGTTTGATACGGGCCTCCAGGTGGAGGGCACACACCTGCGCCTGGGCTCAGGCTCACTAAGTGAAGGAAGTGCTTGTGGAGCAGTCCCGTCAGGTGAGGCGGAGTTCACCATCCAGGCCCACCTGAGCGACTGTGGAACCGAACTCTCAGTAAGCATTATGTTGTTTTTTTAGTGTTTTTTTTTAATGGGATGCAGCTCTGGGGACCTTGTGGAAAGTCTGGGTTCAGTCAGTGACTGTTTAGGATTTAGTGTAGCCAATCGTGTGCTGTATACATTCTGAAATACTACATTGTTCTTTGCAGTCGACAAGAGAGAAGATTGTCTATTCTAACGTTCTGGTCTACTCACCTGAACCTTCATCTGGTGGTTTGCTTAGACTGGGTGGAGCAACTATTCCAGTTGCATGCCATTATGAAAAGTAATTCCTGTATATTTTGATTTTTTTTTTTTTTTTTTTTTTTTTTTTCTTATGTAATTGTGATTGTTGCATTCTGACTTCTTGGCCATGGCTAATCTTGAATTGTTTCAGGAGGAATGCTGTCAATGGCATTTCCCTGCATCCCATCTGGATTCCCTCGGTCTCCAGGATCTCTGCAGAGGATCACATAGACTTCAATCTGCTAATCATGACTGGTATAAAAAGGATTATTCCCGATGGGGCATCTTTTTTCTATTCTCATGCATCTTAATTGTTTTTCTACAGTTTCCATGATGCTTCTCTTTAAAGATGCCTATAATACAACTACATTATAGAATTACTTTTAAATGTCTGGATTTCTTATTTGTATCTTCACAGATGATTGGCAGTTTGAGAAGGGATCGTATTCTTTCTTTCTTGGTGACCCCATTCACTTTCAAGTTTCTGCAGTCATTGGCAAGCACATTCCCCTGCGAGTTTATATTGACCACTGTGTTGCCACAGCAACTCCCGATACAGAGACTACAATAAGATATGACTTTATTGAAAATCACGGGTGAGCTCCACAACCAAATATTGCAAGATTTGGTTGTACAGTTAAAATTGTCTACTTTTTGTGATTTCTTTTTAAGATAATGCAACTGCATTCCTAATTTTTGTCATTCGCTGCCCTAAACAGATGTCTTGCCGATGCCTACCTTACAAACTCA
Source organism: Etheostoma cragini (assembly GCF_013103735.1). Taxonomy (NCBI): domain Eukaryota; kingdom Metazoa; phylum Chordata; class Actinopteri; order Perciformes; family Percidae; genus Etheostoma; species Etheostoma cragini. The sequence continues at coordinate 17,158,132 of NC_048418.1, forward strand.
AATTCCCATTTCCTGCCAAGAATTGAAGAGCACAAGCTGAGGTTTCAGTTGGAGGCCTTCAGGTTCTACCAAGAGACCGGCAATCAGGTTGGTTAATTTACTTTTTAATTGGCATGCACTTTTGAATATTAACCCATTTTTAAATTAGAAAAACAGTGCAATACTTGCATTAGATTATTTTGATCAATACACATGAGACCAGAGGAGCTTGGTCATTTTTCACACTAATCTCTCTCTCTCCCAGGTCTACATAACCTGCTACGTGAAGGCTGTTCCAGCAGAGTTAACCGTCAGCGCTCAAAACAGGGCCTGCTCTCTGATTGACAACAGGTATTATACTAATGCTGCGTGGTCAGTGTCCCTACAGTGAATCTTTTATCAGAAAATAAGGAGTGAAGTTGTACCTCTTACTGTCATTTCATCTGAAAATCATCTCCCATGTATAAAATGTACTGAGTTTTAATGAATGAGCTCACTTATTTCACCGAAGTGAGTTCCCTTCATTTTGAAAAATGTCCTTATCTAGATGGCGGTCAGTTGACGGGAACGACCAGGCATGTAGAAGCTGCGATGTTTCCCATCGGGTTGCTCAGCCTCTGCCCACAGAGCGCCCCAAAACTACCATCAGAACGAAAGCATGGCCCTCTAAGACTTCACAGCAGAGTTCAGTCCAGAGCAGACCTGAACAACCCCCAGCCAATTATTACCGTTTTAATCCAAGTACGCAACAGAGCCAACACAGCAAACCTCGGCAATCCTCTAGATTGATAAAAAGGGGGTCAGAGTACAATGCAGGTGAGTAGAAGGAAAGTTATACATGTACTCAATACTTTTTGTCACATAAGATTAAACTGCACAGTTTAGAGATCATGGTTTACTGACGGGTTTTACTGATTAAAAGACTTGTATAGAGTATGTATTGATAAAATAGACTTTTTTTTTATCAAAAGTTGAAATATTTGAGATAATGTGGTACCATTTTAACTTTTAGTGCAGCTTGAAAAACATTTGACCTTTTTTTTCAATCATTTATTTACAGAGCGAACTATCCAGCTGGGACCCATTACTGTCCTGCCGCCCCGCAAAACTGACAAGACCATCAGATTCTAACGCCGTACTTTTACCAAAGACCAAGGCCACCAGAGATTTAGGATGGCACAGTTGAGGCTGAGGATGGGGATAGGGGGGACTGCTGCCTTGTACAGGGCAAACCTTTTTGACAAAACCCCCGTCCATGCAGTGGTTAATCTTGTGATTCGAAATAAATTTGCACCTGTGTAAAGTGCTTACACATTCCAACTGTTTCTCTGTAAGATCCTTTTTCTCCAATAAATATAGGACAACAAGTTTTGCTTATTTCATTTTCACCTGCTTTACACAACACATAAGCATTACAGTTGTCTCTATTTGAGATCTGGTCTTTAAGAACCCAGCATGCTGTAGTTATTTCCCAAGAGCTAGATGTGCCTTCAGCCAACAATTTAATAAGCATTGGGTTTGAAGCTCTCAAAGTCATTGGACCCCAGCAGCAGAAGTGGATGTCAAAAAGATGCATTGTGTTTATTTTAACACAAATGCGCACACAATGCTTCATTTTGCCATCCCCTGTAAAGATTCCTCTAACACAATTCCGGTTCTTTTGAAAAGCCGACATGCTATTAGGGAGCACTTCCCTCCATTATAACCCGCAGCCTACTCATCACGTTGTTGCTGTATTGATTAGTCATTGTCAGGAGATATGCTGCAATGTAACATGTTTGCTTAGCCTTTCACATCCAGTAAATTGATGGTTTTATTGTGAACACGTTTGATCAGTTAATTCTTGTAAGTCATTTTGTACACTAATTTTATGATAAATGCTTATTACGGGCTAGGGTGACTGGTTTACTTGTAGCAAAAATCCTTGTTGCCAGAGGCAGCGTTTTTTTTACTTACTGCATCATATCTTCTAATCAGCCTAAATGGAAGTCTGCCAAACCATTGCACCCTTTTAAGGAAAGACCTGACTTGACCCCTTAATGTACACAAGTATTAATATTGCAAATGGAAATTCTTCGTCCTCTTGCCATCTAGAGAATGTATATTTGGGTTAAGTTGTGTCAGCACTTTGGACAGCGCCCCTCAGTGTTTCCCTTAGTGGGCGTGTTGAGCGCTGTCGCTGGTCCTGAAACATCAACATTGGCTTCTGCAAGCCACTTTTTAACATCCCCTCCCACCTTTTAGGGTATTTTCCTCGTGCTCCCGACACGACTGGTCGATGTCCTGGGCGCCTGTTTACCTTAATAGCCAATGAATAAGCCATTGTATGGGAGGCTGTGTTTGCGATTTGCTGGACAGCATCAATATACCCGCTAAGTGCATCATAAATCAATGGCACGCTGAAGTACACTCAGGAGTTAATGTTAAGCTTATTAGCATATTCAGATGTTGCAGAGAGGCATTCAGCCAATTTTACTTTGGTACAGCACTGAGAGCTGACCATTCAATCCCTTCCTCCCTTTCAGTATTTGTGGTTAATGATGGCTCTGCGTCGGCGGTTCAGCCTTAGCGTTTTTCAGCGTATGAAGTGACTCGTCTGCACCCTTTTTTTACCGGCTTTACCATCGAGGCTCACTGGAGCATTTCTCACTTTGGAACACAACAATGCTTTTCTACAAATGCCGAGCGCTGGTGGTGTTCACAGTTTGCTTTCTTGTTCGCGCAGTAGTTAATTCCATCCGAAAATGTGGACAAGACATTTGTCGGGATGACCAGGTCTGCTGCGCACAGGGAAACAACACCACTGCCGTCACCTGTTGCAAGCAGTTCGTGGACAACACATACTACAACATCGCCATGGTCACCCGGAAACTATCTGGGGTGCTTATAATGCTGCTTCTCTTCGCTGTGGGATACTTTGTCCAGCGAATGTTGTGTTCCAGATCCAGGCAGCTCACCCCGCCAAACACCGGACACCCCACCGTTACCACGTCACAGGAGCCGCTCATGGAGAGCAGCACAACGGACCGCTTAATGGATCCCGCTCCTGCTGCTCAACTGCCCTCATATGATCAATGCAAACGCCTGCCGACATATGAAGAAACAGTGCGGGATGGGAGCAGAGGGCGGCCGGAGTTCAACATGGGACAGGCTACAAGGACCTCCTTTGGATGAATCAGGGTTTTACTATATGACACTATAGGTTCGAGATTTGCGATTGTTTCCTATAGCCTAATCGTAATGGAAATTACATAAACACAAAACCAAACTGCCCAGGATATTGTCTGCTATTTCCCAGCAGCCTCAATACTGTGCCTCTGTGGAAGAAGCGCATGACACACTAGGCCCATTGTATCGCTTATAGCTCCATTTGTTCCGAGGAATCTATCAGCGAGTGCTCAAGGGTAGTTATATTTTTGAAAAAGGCACTTTTATTAATGGGTATGGAAATATCAATATATAATCTAGAGCTAATGGTATGGTTATAAATCAATAATAAGACTTTAATTAGAACAATTTTGTGGTTGCCATGTCGTGAAAAAAAATCCCTTTGGACACTCGTCTTGGGTTTTCGGCTCTTTAATGAATTATCTTGAAAGTAATCTGTTACTTATCTTGCTGGTCATGCGTCAGTGAGATGCCTCCCTCAATGCATCTAAGTTTATTGGAACAGTGTAAATGCCCATGGCTTAGTGAGACAATTGATTTGTTTAATAATTGAAAGAAGATGCAGCACATGGCTAAAATCGTTTCTACATTAACGGGTGTGTTTGTGGTTGTAATGCACAGTAACAGACGTCATGGTATCTTGTGTTTCCTGTGGTATAATAGTGTCACAAACGTAGCCTAATAGCTTCAATTAGTCTAACGTTAAGTAGCTTGAAGGATTCTGTAGTCCCAGCTGGTACACTGTGGGCCCCCATTTGCATTAAAGATAGATGGGCCTGTAGACTTTACCAAACGGTGGGATCCCTTTAATGGATTCTTCGTTTAGAGGAATTTAGATCTAGCCTACCAACACATTTTAAAACTCAATTCTTCATTGTGTCAGTGGTTTGAAAAGAACATATTTCATACACAGTTATTTTGTTTTATTTGACCATCTGGACCACTCGTCTGAAGGCCTCTTCAACTCCAAATCCTGTCGAGGCGGAACAGGGCTGCACGAACCAATCCCGATCGGAGCAAATCTTTCTCAGGTTAAACTTGTCCTTGATTTCAGTGACAGTCAGTGCGCCGTTCACGTCCTGTTTGTTGGCGAGAAGAACCAGCGGACGGCCCCGCAGCTGCTCACTCCTCAGGATGTTCTCCAGCTCCCGCCGCGCTTCCTCCAGGCGCACCCTGCTCGAGCTGTCCACAACAAACGCCACAGCTGCCGCGTCCTGGTAGAAACTCGGCCAGTGCTCACGCATCTTTCCCTGGCCACCGACATCCCACACTGTTAAGGCGATGTTCTTCATGTTTTTTCTCGCCTCAAACATTTCCACGTTGAAGCCGATGGTAGGCACGGTGCTGACGCATGCGTTGTGTTTCAGTTTGTAGAGGAGAGTCGATTTCCCAGCGTTGTCCAGGCCCAGGAGGAGAACCTGGGCTTCAGGTTGTTTAGATCCTCGCAGTCCCATGGCGACGCGCACATGTAAAGACACGGGATAGGCACATCTTCCACTTACAGTATCTTTTGACGCAGTGTTTGCTTAATGCGTTGCCCTGAGTTTAATAGATAAGCCAGTGGCTGCATGCTGACTGTAACTCACGGCTCACCGATAAGGTGCCACACCAGGGGGCAAAGTTTGCACCAACCAAAGGATATCCCTTGTTTACATACACTGTAGAGTTATGCAAACGTAGACTATTGCATCTGTAAAAACAATGTTGTTCGGCATGTTATGCAAAAGACCTTCTGCTACCTACGTTCACAGTCTAAAATCACATTCAAAAAGGATAATCAGACATGCATTGCTATAGGATACCTGCTGTAAATATTTCTGTGAATACAACCCACTCTTTACTTCTGAATCAGAAAGAATAAAGGTAAAGGGAGACATGTTTTATTTATTTATATAACAACATGTTGCACAGTGCATTTGATACTTGCACACATGCAATACTTTGCCTGAATTTTCTGACACAGTTCAGGCAATGTAATCATGTACAACGCAAGTGGCCTCAGTGCAGGTGACAGTTAATGGGAACGTTATCTAGACTTCACCCGCCAAAGAAAGATATGCAGTTTCTAACCGAACCAGTGCTGTCCTGCTCTTAAATAAATAAAGTAATAAGACATCCTTTATTTCAACATACAAAACAATTTCAAACAGTGCATCCACCTGAAGTGAAATGTCAAGTGGATGTTTCAGTCCTCAGACGATCCACTTTCACCAAACAACCTCAAAGTTTCCAGAGCTTCTCAAAAACCGGACATTATACATATATATATATATATATATATATATATATATATATATATATATATATATATATATATATATATATATATATATATGATACCTCTTCAGTTACATTGTCCTGAATCTAAAGGTGGGTCACCTCCAGTCCACATTAAAACTATACCATCCAATCAATAAAATAAATAAAATACAATACACGCACGTTTTAAAAAAATATTTCTATGATATTGAATACAGTAAAATGTTGAATTCTAAAAAGATACAGCAAATAAGAAATCAAGGTAAACAACTGAAGGTTGGTCAGCCGTTGGAAGGATGCACTTGTTTTCCTCAGCACAGTGGGCCGAAGTGCACTGTGGTTACAACCCGCTCTTTATAGCAGAGTGGCTGATGTGAGCTGTCATCACAATGCGTTTGCACAAAAAAGTAGCCAACTCTACTTACTTACTCAACCCAAACTCCCTTCTTTCATTTGATCTACTCCTCATTCTTCTTAAAATTCAACAACCGAAATGACTTAGGTGTATTCATTCTTTCTAACTCAGACAAACATAACTCACAGTTATGTTGGAAACAAGCAATTTCCCAAAGAAAACCCGTTATCTCAGTGCGGATGACACATGGCTCTCTCTTCGCCTCCTCTCATCATTTTCTTTTCTTGCAGTCTGGCACTGAATATATAAATGTCTCATTTAGACTAAATTAAGAAATTGCAGTGATCAGTCCAGCCAACTCTTTCATGTTTCGAAGACGATATCCAACTTGATTCCGCGCGCAGCAGTGTGAATGCGCCATGACGGCGCATCTCCAACCCAAATCAGCATCAGTGGCATCCTGCTGCTCGGGAAACGCCAGAGCTTAAAAATGACACACAGTGTTCATGTAGCCTAGGGGGCGCTTCCCTTAATTCCCTCGAATAATATGACCTGTAGTGGAGATTTAGGTCTTGGATCAAGATCTGAGCCAGTTCTCTCCTGGTTTCACCCACACTCCACCGGTTGGATTGTCCATCACGTACACTAGCCCCCCGGCGTCACAGCGGCTTTGGGTCCAAGAATGGGATGTTGACTTCTCTATTGACCGGGGGGAAGAGTGAAGACTAGCCGACTGACTGGTCACCTTCTTCTGAATGTGGACAACGGAGGCTGGAGTGCAACAAGCGTCGATCCGCTGACCCATGTCCACCGTGCCACCGCTGTGGAAAATCACCCGCGCTTCTATGGAGGATTTGGAGCCTTGCTGTCCCATATTGTAACTTATAGTCAAAGACAATAAAAAGCAGAATAGTTTAATTCGTGCAAACGTGTGAGGGTTGGCTGAATGTCAACTTTCTTCCTCTGGTGGCTGCCCACACTTGTCTCACTTCTTAAGTGGCAAATCTAGACTAAATAACATTAGACAACGAGTTCCCGTAAGGTTGTAGTCAGACGCTTGAGTGTGGCAACACGGCTGTCCAAGCTATTCTGAGTCCTTCCACCTGGTAAAGAGCGTAAATAAACTTGATATGACTGAGTGCTTCCGAGCTGCCCGCACCCCTGGGGGCTGCAGCGGTGTCGAGTTGCAATGCGCACGGCATGGCAGAGTCATGGCATGGAAAGCTATTTGTAGTCCAACAGAGGCATCCCAGAAACACTTAGCAGACGTCACTTGTTTCCTCCAACCTTACTCTCTCTCTCTGTCTGTCTCTCTGTCTGTCTCTCCGTCTGTCTCTCTCTCTCTCTCTCTGTCTCTCTCTCCCTCTCCTCATTCTTTTGGGGTTGTGCATCGCCATAAGTTACAATAAACTTGAGACATGAGTTGGTGGCAAGAGAGCACAGCTGATTCAAAGTCCTGGAGAGGTGATAAAACGCAAAATAAGGAAAGAATACCTTTGAGCAAGGCACTTATTACTCAACTGCTTCAGTGGGTGCAAATGTGTTAAAACCCTATGTGTTGTTTAAATATATGTATAAGTAGAGTAATGCACAGTTAGTGCAGCCCAGCTGGCTCCGAGATAATAAAGACCAAATGGGGGGAACACGTTCCAGATGAAAGAGTTAGTTTAATACTGATAGTTTGCATACAGAATTGTTTTACACTGCTTTTTCTTTTTACACTGTGCATCTGCTCACCATGTGTGAATCATTGACAGCTTCTCAAATTAAAGGGATGGGTCCTTTTTTGTAAACTTCTGGTCATGTAAAGAAGGACAACAAATTAATTTACATTATATTGATTTGGTAATCCGCCAGACACCCAAAAAACAACAACAACAAATAAGGCATTAGGTAAAATCTTAAATAAAAAATGACTTCTCTCAATTGATGCAAAGTTCATGCAACAGTTGTAAAACATAGGTGAACAAAGGTATAAGTCTGGTTTACTGTAACCTTCCTTGACAGGTTGTTGCTGTCGATGACACCAGTTGTATTGCTTCAGGAGCATATCATGTTACTAGCTACTAGCATTCCGGCTGTGCAGTTCACCATGCGCCGGTTTCTCCTGGTAGAAGACGTGTGGAAGTCTGTTGCACCTCCTGTTTCGTGCTTTCAGGTCAAAAGGCAGCCAACATTGTGTCAATGGATACGTACTGTAGGTATGTACTTTGTTCATGAACATGGATAAGCCGAAGCACATGCCCTGATACAGATGGTGTAAAACAACTTTGATTGAACAGCTTACATTAGTTCCACCAAGAGGTTAAGGTCAGCAAGTAAATCAGGTTGTACATACATTGAAACCCTCTTGTGTTACTGAGGACATACAGTATGTATATGTAACAATTCACCGTTCCAAAAAAATAAACATCTGAAAAGTGCAATTTTTGACATAATTGATTGTGTGTCTGTGTGCATGTGTTGTATGTATGAAGAAAAGAATACTACAACCCAAAATCTATCTTCTGAGTATACCTAACCTTTGGTTTACTCCAAAAGCATAAGTAAAATGGAGCAGTTTCAGCCTTTAATAACTAAAGTGGCCCGAGGAGCCCCCCTCCAGCAAATTCATTGGTTCATTCATTATTTTGCTGGTTGGCTGCTGCAAACAGTTACATCCCTAAATTGGTCAAATTAAAAATAAAACAGTTATATGTTGTTAAATTACTCTACATTAAAAGCCAGAACAAACTAAAAGTAAAAGGAAATGCCAAATTACTAATTTCGTTTCTCATTCCATCTTTAAATTTTAAACTGGAATCACATTACTTTAAAAATCACTTTTAAATGTACGTTTTTTTGTAATTCAAATTACTCTTGTATCTACTTTTCATATTCCATCTCACAAGTCTTAAATTTCCTGCTTAAACATTTACAGTTTGCAATTGTGTGTCTGCTTGAACTTAAAGACGGTTCTCTTTCCTTTATAGATGTGTTTGTACCTAAAGGTTTAATGAAATCCAACCCACAGAGTAGTAGCAGAATTGTGATATAGTATTGTGACACTGTTCACAGCTGCCTGCAGCCAGATGGTGAAACCACAGATGGTTAACAGCTACCATTTAAGTCTACAGGCGGCCAGTAGTTGATACTCAAAAGTTAGATTTTAGGTTCAGCATCACTTCAAGTTAAATGAAGGTATGGATCCACTGGAGTCTTTTTATGTTTAACATTATCCCTATTAAAAATGTAACAGACACATACATTACTTGAGAGCATCATTAAAATGCAGCAAGCAGGGTGGTGTTTTAGCAAATACATTTTCAACAGCTCCCTGTGGTTGCACAGTAGTTATTGAATAGGCACTAGTTGAAGCCTCCAGTGGAGCTTTACCATTCATGTGCATTAACGGTATACAGTAGTAATCACAGTCTGAAGTGTGCTGGTTAAGAGAAAAAATCCCCTGCTGCTCAGAAAACGCTGTGTTTATGCATCTCCACTGTTGGAGAACTTCAGTATTTTTTCATGTATTCATCATTAAGTTTGCACATGGTTATGATATCTGTATTGTGTTTGAATGCCCTCATCTCAATCAGAAACCTACAAACGAAACAAAACCCTAATTTGACACGTGTTTTTCCATGTGTGCGTATGTCTGTATGTGTGTGCGTGCACTTGTACAGTTCTCAGTAACCTTCAACTTCCTCCAGTCCTACTGGGGTATCGCACTTGCTGCTCCATCCAGAAGATGTGGAAAATCATTGAAAACATTGATCGCAATGTGAGCCCTAAACTTGAGCCTGACCTACTCTCCCGCCTTGCTGCTCCCCCCAGCTCCGCTTTTGAACTTCACCACCATGACAGTGATGTTGTCGGGGCAGCCGCGGTAGAAAGACTGGAGGACGATGCTCTTGGCGCCGAAGTGAGGCTCGTCTAGCCGCTCGCGGACAAACCGAATGGCCTCCTCGTTGCTGAAAGCGTCCCACAGGCCATCAGATGCCAGGATCATGAACTCCGGTTGGAGCTTGTCCATGTCAAAGGTCATGATATCGGGGTCGGGGATGACTACGTTGAGGTTCTTCAGCGGGTAGTCCCCTAGAGAGCGGGACATAGCCAGGATTCCCTGGACTCTCCAGGATCCATTAAAACTGATGAAACCTCCTGGAAGTGAAGAAATAAGAATAACAAAGGTTAGGCACAGTTTATGATCTGTTAATATGGACATACTGGAAGAAGTCTAAGTGCTTTAAGTAAAAGTACTAATACCACACTGTAAGAATACAGTGTACTGCATTGAAAATGTTACTTAAGTAAAAGTATGTAAGGAAAATGTACTTGAAGTATTTAATCGGCTAATAATTTCAGCTGGACTAGTAGGCCGTTATATTGTTGGGTAGTTAAATTTGTAGTAAAACATTGAATTTTACACATTTCATGTGTTTTGTGTGCAAAAATCTTAATTAGTAAAGTAACTCAAGTAACTTAAGCTGTCAGATTAATGTAAAAAGAACAATATGTCTCTCTGAAATGTAGTAGAATTGGAGAGAGGCACAGAAAGAAAAGAGTTAAGTAAAGTACCTTACATGTATGCTTATGTGCAGTACTTAAGTACTTGGTAAATGTAATTAATTACTTTCCACCACTGGACGGAAGTGGCAGAAAACTAGACTGAGCTGAAAAAAGCTGTTGTAAACACTGGAGAGAATTGGGATACTTTGATAGGCAGAGCTCACCATTGGAAATCCTTAAATCACACAGCTTAAGGATCTATTTCATCTACATCTGACCGGGTGCTTTGTTTAACACAATGCTGTTCCTAAACAGACCAACAGATGGCGTCCACGGGGCCTACAGTCATCCACAAAAGAGTGCAGTGCAGGTAAATTCAGTATGTGATGTTTACTACAGGTTGTTTCTCTCATCATATACCTGCCCTCTTGATCCTCTTGCGCTCTTTGAGCTGGTACGGCTTGTGGTCGTGTGATAGTGCAACAGCGTTCCCGTCTTTGTCACACAACACACCACGAGAGTCTCCGACGTTAGCCACTGTGAGTTCTCTGTCTGACAGCAGCGCCACAAGACATGTCGTTCCTGCACGGGAGATAAGAAGAGAAAGACAAAAATGAGCTGCTGTCAAGACCAAATAAGAGACAGAAGGTCAATAATTGGTAAAGATTTGGGATATTATACAGAGGCAGTAAAAGGCAAAGATAACAATGAGTCTTACAACATTCTTTGACAAAGTCCAAAATGTCAGTTTAATATATCTCCAGGAATTAAACGGTCAAGATATCTCTGGTATGATAGTATCTGTCACTATTGCATTTCCTTTGATGTTCCACACTGTAATAAATACAAGGATTTATAAGTGAGAGAGTGAGAGAGTCATAAATGTATCATATGCTGAATTGACACAATGCCAGACTGCCACCAAACCAATCAACACTGAAAAACAATGGGCCAAAAACAACCGTTTCTTGAGGTAGATGTATCAAATGCCACCAACAGATCAATGTGGTCCGTAGCTCAGAATTTTACATCAGAGCAGTATCAACTGCAGCATAGTGTTACAACTCAGCAGTTACTCTCAGCCAGTATAGAGAGGGAACCTGTGCTGAGAGGATATGATACAGGAAATTGTGAGATTTAGTGTAATAGCTGAGGTGTTGTGACACGTAATTTCAACTTCTCTAGTTTAACCAGGGCCAGGGTGTTAAATATTGTATGAAAACGTTTTGGATTAAAATATATACATACACTACATTACTATATGCAATACATGTAAAGTGCACTTTGTAACATATTTGTTTGTATACTTCATTAATGTGTGTGGGAGTTTGAGGTGTATTTTAACTAAATGCTTCAGCTGATTGTTTTTATTTCCCAAAACAGCTCTTCCTATCTACACACACACACACACACACACACACACACACACACACACACACACACACACACACACACACACGCACA
>NC_048418.1:17169947-17175143 GCF_013103735.1 Etheostoma cragini
TATAAATAAACGTATGAACATATTAACGTATAAGACGTGTAAATGTATTTAATGCTAAACAGTTATTTTTGGTGCTTTCATTTTCTACTAATCAAGCTAAGAAAAGCCTGTTCTTCTTCCTTCTCATTCACATAAGTAGCTGCACTGCATTTTATATATGTATATTTTCAGATGATCGTTTCCTCAGTTTAACAGGTCACTGGAATAGAATAAATAATGTTGCAAAGTTATGACGGTTTTCCCCCTGGGGTTGTCAGGTAATATGGTCTACAACTCATTTAGAGAAGTGCTTTTTTCATTTCATACAGGAGGTGCTCTGTGCTGAATTATTGAACAATCTCCTCTTTCTCCATCCCACTTGCCCTCCTCCTCCTGCCCTTAGTTATCTGCTTCCTTCCTCATTTTCTCTGCCAAGATTTCCATTATGCTAATGCTGTCGCATCAAATCTGAAATGGGAAAATGTTACGCAATCTTAATGTCCTGGTTGATACAGATTACATATTTCATGTTTCTAATGTTCTAACCATGCATGACCATTTATGACCATGCATTTTAGTTAATGTGGTGCAAGAGTTTGACTTTAAATGTCTCTGCAGCATTTTATTCATACGCAAACTAAAACTGACAACCGCTTCTTCTACTAAGAATGTGTATCATTACTTAAATGGTATTGGGAGTAAAATGCAGCAAAGTAATGAGACCTGGACATGATTTAATATTCCTAATGATCACTAGAGTTGGGGCCATCTCTTCCAACTGCCCCCCCCTTTCTCCCTCTCTCTTTCCCATATACTGACAAGTGTACTCATTCATTTATTTAATTGGAGAGCAAAGCACTCAGTAAGCCTTGATCAGGAAAAGTGCTTCAAGTGTAAATTTCCATATGTCGTAAAGAGCTAAAAAGGCCAAGGCCACTGCAGTTTTAGACAAATTCTTTACTGTCTGAGGATTCAATGGGGGAATATAAGACGTTGGACCAACATTAAATTAGAGGATGAGTTATCTGTATCTCTTATTGACATCGCTGTTTATATTTAAATCCTATTTGCCCCTCGAGTTGTATAACACATTCAATCTTATGCAGCAAAGCAGTGTGAAAACCTGCTACCTAGTCAAAAGTTCCTGCTTCAACAGCAAATAGTCTCAGTAAATCATGGCAAAAGGGGAGCAGCTGCTTGTGCTGACTTTTATAATTCCGGGCCATAACTTACCATCTCGATAAAAATGAAGGGGAAAAAAAGGAAAACAGTGAATCGTTTGAGAAATATCCTGCAATGTCCTGCATATTTTCAGAGCCAGAACACACTGCACTGCCAGAGACATTCTTTTCTATCGCGCCAAATTTGGTTTGGGGGCAAGGCTTCATTTAGTATTGGGGAGGTTTGTGGGAGTTTGTGTTTACAGTTGCGCCAAACTGCATGAAAATGTACAGCACATAAATGCCCTAGGAGATCCATTCATGCAGTAATATATACTGACAACATTAGCATAGAGTCCTAGGTAAACACATGCTTTCCCAGTATGAACATTAGACTCATGTCTTACTTGTTAGTGCTTAGGTTTTGGACTGGGAACACTGTGTGTGTGTGTGTGTGTGTGTGTGTGTAGGTTTTGTCTCTTTCCTCCACTCCCCTGTGTTGCCGAGGGTCACTGGTTTCTCATGGCTGCCTATAAACCATCTGTCCTGGACGCCATCTGTCACACCCCCACCCCAGTCCCCAGAGGTTCCAGTGTACGACAGACTTCACCTAATGATACTGCTTGCGTTTATAATTTAGAGCCCTGTCTTTCAGTTTCACATCGGCCATTGTTATTTCTTCATTATTGAGACATAAGAACAGATATTTAGATTGAAAGAAAATCTATAGTGAGTGGAACAACTAGTCCATCCCAATTTCCCACAGTAACATCTTCAGATGCTTGTTTTGTCTGAAAAAACAGTAAAAATTCCGATTAGGGAAGCTGGTGACGGCATTTTTTCTTAAGAAATGACTTCTTCCATTCTTTGAGATTCTGAGGTCTTCACTGACTGTATAGGATGTTTTAGTTTTGAGTAAAGAAAGCCCCTGCAGCTGCAACTAAGGTTGGTTTCTGATTTGAGTTCAGTTCTAGTTGGACTCATTATTTTAACACATATTCATCAATGCCTCGTAATCTAAGAATATCATATATATTCTCAAAAAAACACCTTTTAAGGCTCTGTGTACAAAGTAGTATGTGAAACTTAAAGACGAATTGCATGTTGAAACATACTAGTACTTTTATCATATTTCTCACATTCTCTTAATCCAAATGTTCTCCTGCTGGTTTAGCGTCAAGTCATTCCCATTCATCCCTCTCTATGACAATCTGCATTTTCACTCATTTGATTAGAGAAAACATTGATTAGAAAAGTACAGTACCTGTTCTCTTTTTTGACAAGATTAGTTGCAAGCGTTGACTACAGAGAGGGAACCAACAGAGAGCAGAGTGTGTTTGCCTATCTGGATTGGCCCCTCTATTCCTGTCCCATGTACAAATATTTACTTTTCCGGTCTGTCCTGACATCTCTAACTCGTTCTCTCTCATTTTCACTCTTTTATTTCCTCTAAGTTTTTCTCCTTATTTGAATCTATGTGTTCATGTCAGTTTGTTTTTTTGAACCCTCCTTTTTTCTATCAGCTGTCATATGTTGTTCCTACTAAATAAGAATGGGTCACTCTGACATTGGATTCAGCTATGACAGTGTCAATGCATCAATATACAAACCTCAGTTTGTAAGTACACACACACACACAGTGAGGAACTTAAGTGGCATGTCTGTGCCCCAAAATAACTCGATTCCTATAGAAACCTGAAATGATGCTAAACCGAGAGTTGTCCTTGTCCTATTGTTAGTTTCTATCTCATTATATGATGAATCTATCTAAATGAATTATGGAGTTGGAACAGGTTTTATTGAGTAGCCTAAAAAGCAGCACACATTAATCTATTGTTAGCGATCTTCCAGCCTGTCTCTACCTGCTCTGAATCCAAATGATGCGAACTCGACTGCAGCAGCAGATCTTTGGGTCTGAGTCCAAACAAGCCCAGTGATTACACCGGCCTGCGTACCCTGTCCCTCCGAGCCTACCTCTCCACCGTGACCGTCAAATATCCCGAATATGGACGGGTGGCTCTTGTTGGTGATGTCGGTGAGCACCTCGAAGCGGTCCTCCATGTGATCTCGCCTCCCTTGTATGGAGTACACGGCTACGTTGTTATTCTTGAAATCCCAGGTTTTGGAGAACTCTGCGTCCAAGACACTGAGGCCCCCCAGCCGGTCATTCTGCATCATCTCCGCCACTTTCCCTTTCACCATTTTCACGGCGTCCCGGCTGGACTTGACGATGGTTTTCACCTCGTCCGTGTGAAAGAAATAACTCCACAGCGCCAGACTGATGCACAACAGAAACAATGTCTCAGGCCTGAGGAGAAAATAACGCATAATCCGACCCAGAAGAGACAAGAGCGTCATTGTGTCTCCTATCATCACACGCAACAGAACTGCAGTCTCTCTCTCTCTCTCTCTCTCTCTCTCTCTCTCTCTCTCTCTCTCTCTCTCTCTCTAACTCTCTCTCTCTTTTGGCTGAATTCAGTCCATCCGCTCAGCGGAACTGTAAGAAATCGATTCACTGGGCTACTACGCTGACCGACAAAGACTGGATTTCAACATTGAAAATGCTCCTCGGAGGACTGACTTCTCTACGCCGACCGCATTTGCGCAAAGCACGGCAGACTGCCGGGACACCGGGCCGGGAGGCGCACAACAAAAGAAGACAGGCCACGGTCATCGACTCGGTCCGATGTCTTGGTCCTATCTTCGGCTATACAGCTGCGAGAGGATTCTCCGAGTTGAGTCGATCTCTCATAGCCCATTGTAGTAGGATGACGAATATTTTGGGTTAGACCCACCCCGACAAGAGACATGGGAGTCACCGGGGGACGAGAGCCAAAGATGTCCTCCTTTTCCGCCGCTGACCCAGTTTCTTCTCTTGGATAGCCTGTGTCTATTCAGTCTCCGCATTTTTTTTTTACACACACACCTCCATTTTTGGAGCTGTGTTAAACCACAAAAGGAGAGTGAGAATAAGACAGGTGTCCCGGAAGTCATATGTGGCTGTGTTAACAAAGCAAAACACGAGAAGGCTCTGCTTCCAGTGAACAATGGATGTTTTTAAAGCCAGAGCTTTATTTTGAAACTATTTAGCAGAAGTACATTTTTTTCTAGTGGCCAGCTTGTCACTGGCTCATTCTTCTGATGTAGTGGGAGCTGACAAGAGCGCGCAGCTGCAGGAATAAAATGATGATGTCATTACATAGAATACTGATATCACAACTAGAAACAGATTTGTGGCCGGGTTGGCCAGTTGGTGGAGCGGCTGCACATAGAGGTTTATCCTCGACGCTGAGGTCCAGGGTTCGATTTCCCGCATGGCTTCTCTCTCTCTCTCTCGCCTTTCTCAGCTGTCCTGTCCATTAAAGGCGGAAATGCGACCCCCCCCCCGCCCCCCCCAAATGTGCCCCTCCATAGTATCTTCCATTCATCATGGAACATTTTATTAGACTGCTGACTTGTTATGACCAACTGGATATGAATGTAAAACTAGGACTAGAATAGAATATACTTCAATATATAATCTATGTGTGGGCTAGACACACGCACATCAAGTAAATAGCCCACATGCAGCAACATGTGGTGGATTCAAATTAAAATGTAATGACAACAATAACTCATTATAGATTATTAAATAGGTTACTATTGCTCAGTTATTAATTTGAGACTGGACCTTTGTTCCGATGTTGTTACAGCAGTCACTGCTTTGACCAACTACCGCCCCCTAGTGGCTCACTGTAGTAATACATCTCTAAAAGTCCCATCAACGTCACAGGGCAATTCAGTCACACAAAGCCATAGACCGTTAAAATAAATGGACAGAGCATGTGTGACGTCACCCATTGGTTTGTGGGGATCAGAAATGAGTCGTCGAGTTTGCGTTTATGGGCGCAGCCATCATGGTTGCGGATGTGACGATTTTAGAGGAGAGGGCGGAGTGAGAGCCGAGCCACCGACCGGTGGGCGGGATATTCAGTCTATTGGCGGGATCTGACTTACATTAGCTGAGAGCTAGCAACGCTGCTCTACCTTACGTTAGCTAACAACTTTCACTGCCAAT
>NC_048418.1:17175243-17176995 GCF_013103735.1 Etheostoma cragini
TCGGTTTATGAACACTTTGAGAGAAGCCAATAGAATCTAAAAGAGAGATAAACGCAGTACTAAGGCTATCATTCTCATTGTCCACATGAATATTAAAATACCCTACAATAATAACTTTGTCTGTTTTTAGCACTAGGTTTGACAGAAACTCTGCAAATTCGGATAAAAATTCAGAGTATGGACCAGGTGCTGGTCCATACTATGACTTTTTTTCAACATACTATAGTATAGTATGTTGAAAAAAAGTCATGGTATACTATGTCAAAAAAGTGATAAAAAGTTACACGATAGTATGTTGAAAAAAAGTCCTAGTAAAGTATGTTGGAAAAACATCCTACTGAGGTGTATTACTTTTCTCTTTATCTATTCCTGTAAAGTAGGCTTTGAAAGTATCACACTGTGTAAGATTTAAACAAAACCTTTTATCTTCAAAATATTCTCTTATTATCCTACGCGATGTGACCTGACAGAAAAGTACATGTTTTTTTTCCATATTTGACTCTTTTCAATAGTATGATGGACATAGTATCAAAAAAGTGATAAAAAAGTAAATTTAGTGTGTCAAAAAAGTCATAGTATGTCGAAAAAAGTGATAAAAAAGTCACACTATAGTATGTTATAAAAAGTCAGTATATTGTTAAAAAAACACACAACCTTCTGTCTTCCAAACATTCTCGTATTATTCTATGGTATCTGACCTGACAGAGAAGTACATTTTTTCCTATATTTGACTCTTTTCCATAGTGTATTTGACATCAAAACTTACTGAAATAAGAATGGAAGACGTAACCTTCTGACTCCCATTCATTCTCTCATCACTCTTGGCTATCTGACCTGACTAAAATATTTATATTTTTGGCATATATGTCTATTGTACTTAGTTAATTGGACTTTAAAACTTGAATTAGATATAACCACTCAAGCTTCTGTCTTCCAATTAGTAAGAGAAGTGAAAAAGTCAAGGTATAGCATGTTGAAAAAAGCCATAGTAAATTATGTCAATGAAAGCGATTAAAAAGTGATATTATAGTATGTCAAAAAAGTCATATTATACAGTAGTATGTCAAAAAAAGTTATAGAAAATCACAGTATAGCATGTCAAAAAAGTGATAAAAAGTCAGAGTATAATATGTCAAAAAGTGATAAAAGTTCATGGTATAGCATGTCGAAAAAAAGTCATAGTACAGTATGTCGAAATTAGTGATAAAAAAGTCATAGTCTAGTATGTTGAAAAAATGATAAAGTAATATATGGTGTGTCAAAAAAAGTTATAAAAAGTCAAACGCTAGAGAAAGTATGGAAGAACATGCAAACTCCACAATTAAAGGGCCAGCTTGGACTGGGAATCAAACTTTCTGCAGTGCTTAATTTTTGGTGCGACCCACTATCCCACCAAATAACTCATGTAACAGTCATTGCATAGTATCTAGAAAAAAGTGATAAAAACGCCATAGTAGATCATGTAAAAAATTTTTTTTTTTAAAGTAATAGTATAGAATGTCAACAAAAGAAGTAAAAAAGTCCTACTAGAGTACATCATTGTTCCATGTGTGTGTGTGTGTGTGTGTGTGTGTGTGTGTGTGTGTGTGTGTGTGTGCGCGCGCGCGCGCGCGCTTTGTGCATAGACCGTTAAAATAAGTGGACAGAGCATCCGGTTTCGAAAAGTGCAACCAGTGCGGAAGTAACTTAAACCTGCATTCTATCTGAATTCCTGCAGAGGGCGACACGCGTGGTTGCAAAAGAGGTTGGTTT
>NC_048418.1:17177095-17193645 GCF_013103735.1 Etheostoma cragini
CTTGTGAAAATTACTAATGACCTCCTAATTGCATCAGACAAAGGACTTATCTCTGTACTTGTGTTATTAGATCTTAGCAATGGCATTTGATACCATTGACCATTATATCTTATTACAGAGATTGGAACATTTTATTGGCATTAAAGGAAGTGCTCTAAGCTGGTTTAAGTCTTATTTATCAGATCGATCTCAGTTTGTTCATGTTAACGATGAATCCTCTGTGCACGCCAAGGTTAGTCATGGAGTCCCACAAGGATCTGTGCTTGGTCCAATCCGGTTCACTTTATATATGCTTCCTTTAGGCAGTATTATTAGGAAACACTCCATAAACTTTAATTGTTATGCAGATGATACTCAGTTATATCTATCAATCAAGCCGGATGAAACTCATCAGTTAGCTAAACTTCAAACGTGCCTTCGGGATATTAAAACTTGGATGACCTGTAATTTTCTAATTTGTTAAACTCAGATAAAACTGAAGTTATTGCTCTCGGAGCCAAGCACCTCCGTGACACATTATCCAAAGATATAGTTACTCCTGATGGCATCACCCTGGCCTCCAGCACCACTGTGAGGAATCTTGGAGTTATCTTTGACCAAGACATGTCCTTTAATTCCCACTTAAAGCAAATTTCGAGGATCGCCTTTTTTCACTTACGTAATATTGCAAAAATCAGGAATATCCTGTCTAAAAATGATGCAGAAAAACTAGTCCATGCATTTGTTACTTCCAGGTTGGATTACTGTAATTCTTTGTTATCAGGCTGCTCGGAAAAGTCCATAAGGACTCTTCAGCTGATCCAGAATGCTGCGGCACGTGTTCTGACAGGAACCAGGAAAAGAGATCACATTTCTCCTGTTTTAGCTTCTCTGCATTGGCTTCCTGTAAAGTTTAGAATAGAATTTAAAATCCTTCTTCACACCTACACAGCTCTTCATGGTCAGGCTCCATCTTATCTTAAAGAGCTCATAATACCTTACAACCCTACAAGAGCACTCTGCTCCCAGAATGCAGGATTACTGGTGGTTCCTAGAGTCTCTAAAAGTAGAACGGGAGCCAGAGCGTTCACCTATCAGGCTCCTCTCCTGTGGAACCAGGTTCCAGTTTGGGTCCGGGAGGCAGACACCGTCTCCACGTTTAAGAGTAGACTTAAGACTTTCCTTTTTGATTAAGCTTATAGTTAGGGCATAGAATTGAATATTGTTAGGGAGTGAGGAGTCGCAGCGTCCGCCTAACCCGGCCCTCCTGCTTCTCTTCATAGTTGTCAGATTTATCTATCATGTAATCAAGAATATAATAAAACTAAAGGGAGACTTGGCATACAGCCCGATCCGGTCGGGGAGAGTTCTAGCCCGACCAGGCTGGAGCTCTCTTTACCTTGTCTCTCTTGGTTTTTGCTGTAATAATAGTTTTAGACAGCTGGGGACTTATTTTGATACACTGAGCTCCTCTCTCCTCTCTTTCCATCTTTTCATTTATGTGCATCCATGTCCCAGAAATGCTTGTTACTAACCTAGCTCTGGGGAGTCATTCCCCGGAGTCCTTATGTTCTTTTTTCCCCAGAATGTTCCCTTGGATCAGAGAGGCTCCAAAATCAGGGTAGCATCTGTCGCCTTGGTCCCGCTCCATGTTCTGTGATGCCATGTTCTACTGCTACACTGCAGTGCCCTGCTATGTCCTGCTGTGCCTTGTAATGCCACACAAGGTCCTGCTATGCTGCTAACTACTACAAAGAACTGCTACAGACTACAAATTTTTGTCTATTTTTGTTATTGCCACTCTTCATTCCAACCCCAACCGGCCCGTCAGACACAGCCTACGAAGAGCCTGGATCTGACCGAGGTTTCTGCCTAAAAGGAAGTTTTTCCTCGCCACTGTCGCACTGTTGCTTGCTCTGGAGGAGACTACTAGAACTGTTGGGTCCTTGTAAATTCTGGAGTGTGGTCTATCTGTATAGTGTCTTGAGATAACTCTTGTTATGAATTGATACTATAAATAAAATTGAATTGAATTGAATTATATTGAGCCACATGCCGAAGTGGGGAAGGATCGGAAAATGTGTTAAAATGTGCTATAAAACACACATTGAGATCTTTCTGAAGGGTAGGATCTCAACCACTTAAGCACCTGGCCAGAGATGCCAAAGAAATTCTCAATTCTTTCCAATAAAATACAGTGGTCCACAGTATCAAAAGCTGCACTAAGATCCAATAACAAAAGGATATATGTTAAATCTGAGTCAGCAGCCAGTAGCAGATAATTTACCACCTTTGTGAGTGCTGTTTCAGTGGAATGTTTTCCTCAAAAGGTAAGACTGCAGCGACTCAAAAAGATTATTACATGACAAATATTTTAAAAGCTGATTCGAGACGACTTTCTCAAAGACTTTTGATAGGAAGGCCAAATTAGACACAGGTCTATTTTTTTCCGAGTTAATATCCAAATTTTGTTTCTTCAATAATGGTTTAACCACTGCAAATTTGAAGCAAGCCGGAAAAACTCCTGTGGAGAGTGAAAGGTTTGGAAAAATTAAAACATACAATCCTAATGTTGGCCATAGTTCTTTAACAACCCAGGCAGGCAAGGGATCCAGGGAGCAAGTGGTGCCTCTTGCAATCTTAACGATTTGAGTTAATTCAGCCAAAGAAATTGGCTCAAACTCAGAAAGGCCCTGTCCTATAAAAGGTGATCCTGTAATGGCGCAGTCTAATCTCCCAACATCTGACTGGGGTATCGCAATGCGGATGTCCTCAACTCTCTCATAAAAATACATCATAAAATCCTCTGCTGACAAATCTGTACTATTTACTGGCTGCTGACACTGTGTTAGTCTATCAGCAGTTTCAAATAAAAGTCTAGGGTTATGAATGTTATTCATAATCACAGTAGAATGAAAAGCTGCCTTTGCAGTGGCCATCCTAGACTGGTAGGTGGTCAGACTGTCATCCCATGCCCCATAATAAACATGCAAGAAACATATACTTTTCTGTCAGGTCAGATAGTTTAGGATAATGAGTGAAGTTTTGGACTACAAAAGGTTGTGTGTTCAAATGGGTGTGATTAGTTTCAGAACCTACTTTACAGGATTAAGCAATTCAAATAGGTGAAGAGAAAAGTAACATCCTTTATTAGGAAGTTTTTGTCAGGTTTTCCAACATAATTTACCAGGACTTTTCTGACATGCTGTAATATAACGTTTTTAACTTTTTTTTAAATTCTACACTAACCTGTCTCACAACGGTCTAACTATACTATAGTATGACTTTTTGGCATACCATACTGGGACTTTTTATCACTTTTTTGACATACTATACTGTGACTTTTTATCACTTTTTACGATATACTATACTATGACTTTTTGGCCAAACTATACTACGACTTTTTATCCCTTTTTTTAACATACTGTATGACTTTTTTGACATATTATAGTATGACTTCCTTACCACTTTTTTTGATACACTATACCATGACTTTTTGGCAAACTATACTGTGTCATTTTGTATTACTTTTTTTCAATTTACTATTACTTTTTCATTACTTTTTTGTTGACATACTATACTCTGACTCTGACTTTATACTCTGACTCTAACATACCATGCTATGACTTTTTTATGATTTTTTTCCCCAACAGTTCCTTTTTTTGGAATACTACACTATATGACTAGATTATTTCATTTTTGATATACTATACCATGACTTCTATTCACTTTTTTCAACATACTATACAATAACTTTTTTATTATAGAGTGAAGAAAAAAATATATTGAGAGATGTCCAGCTACCAGTTTACAATCTGTGTTTCAGTACAAACGGGAGCTTGAACCAGTGACCCTCGGGTCCCCAACTACCTACAGACTGAGCTACTGCCACACTAAAATTTTTAGAGAAATTCCTACTAATTTATACCAATCCCGCTTTTTCAATTATTCTCACTACTTCACCATCTTCTTATGCAATTCTTCCAGCAATCCAGTTTAGCTTTATCAATTCAGCTTGTCAGCAGTCACAGGTATTTTCTGCAGGAAATACATTTCCTTGTTAAAACAAACAGTTTATAAAGTTCAATTAAGTTGAACTTGTCCTTCAGCGGAACAAATATATTCCCCAGTTCAGAGTTGATTGTGATGAAATGTCATGGTTGTATTACTGGAACTCATCTAAAGATGTTAAATGATACAGCAACTTAGATTACAAAGCCTTATAAATGAAACATATTTTTAAACAAGCCCTGTTGTGTAATAAAAATCAAATTAGATTTTTTTTTATTTTGAGCAAAGTGCTTAACAGGACTTAATTGTTTGAATGATAAACCTGTGTGATTTTACTTTTCTCTTGTATTTCAAATAGTTCTTGTTTACAGCCCAGCTTTCATGAAACACATCTATAAAAAGTAGTGGATTGACGGAATTTGTCAGGAGATAGTCATACAGTAAAATGTCTGCAGTGACCTTCTCTGTCATTTTGCTTTTTTGAGTTATTCATCTGTTCTTTTGCCACATGCAGTATCACACGGCATCCATCAGATTTTGTGTGGAACCATGGCAACCAATGAGGAACCAGAGTTAATGTCAGAGGTTTGAAACTACATCCAACACACACCCTGAGACACGTACAGTAAAGCTTGGTTCAGTGGGGCCAGGTTTCCATGAGGTCTACTGGACTCTTTGGGTTGATCAAGGAGGTGAACGGCTGGATTAATGTTGCCACGCCGTCTGTTGTGGGACATTGATCCCTCTCCCACTGGGTGTATGGTGATCCATTTTCTGCTTTGAGGTGCTGCCAAATGGCGTGATCACTACAAGGTGTTACACCCAGTAACTCTCATACGATGTGCTATTCACTGCCATCAATGTGTGAGTCTGTGTGTGAATACTGTATTTGTAAGTACACATGTTCTGCGAATGTGTATACTTGTGTGGAACCTTTTATTTCCGCTGTTTGTGTACAAAGCAAACGTGTGTGCGTTTACACTTAAGCAGTGCGTGCACTCAGGGGCCTTATCCCATATCACAAAGAATAAAGTCTCGCCTTGTGTACAACCCTCTTCATTTCATATCCCTCAGGAGTCATATAATCTGTTCTTTCCAGCCCACCTACCTCATAATAACCCCCGGTGTTCTTTCCCTTGTCCTTTATTTGGGCTACCGGGCCAATATAAGGAAGCAGGCAGCCCACATCAATCAGTAGTTGGAGCGGATGGAGTGAAGAGCCATTTCCATCTTCAGGTAAACAAACTTGTTGCTTTATTACATATCGTAAAAAAGCACTGTGGTGCAATAGGAAAAAAAAACTCTGCACCTGTATCTATATTCTTCAAACTTCCTCTCTTTTCCCCAACAGATAATTGTAGCCCTCAGTATGCCTTTTGTTCGCTTAGTTTTTTTGACCACTGTCCTTGCGGTACTGATGGCCATGCTGGCCTCCAGCGCACGGACCACACGCTGGCCCAAACCTCAGACCACCAAGAAGCCCCCTCGAGCTGGGAGCAGCGGAGGACGGACCACCACCACAACTCCATCCCCTTCCAGCAGCCTGCTCACAGATGAGACAACTGAGGTCACGACGGGCGCTTACTCCCTGTCCCCCACAGACAGCACCACATATTCCAGTGACACGTTCTCCACTGAGTTCCACACCAATGCCGTAGTGCCCCCTGGGAACATCCTTGGAAACTATTCGCTTGACTACAACGAATGCTTCTTCAACGTCTGTGAGTGCTGTCCGCCAGAGAAAGGCCCAGTAGGGCCTATGGGAGAGAGAGGGCCGCCCGGACCACAAGGAGAGAGGGGCCCTCTAGGTGAGATGGATCATCATTTGCAGGAAAATTACTTTTTTTAAGTCAATCTTTGTCCTCCATCATACTCCAGGATTTTCCCTGCCATTATAGGGCTAAGGTGCAGTAGCCAAGCCTTTTTGGGCACCACTTAACCTGAATATATGTAACTGTTATGTTACAGTTATATGTAACGGCCCCAGTTTTGAATTAAAGCATTTTACATGTTTATTATCTCTTCTCGTTTTCCAAAGTTTTAAACACAGACATTGTATCAATAATGGTCAAAAAGTATGTGAAATTGCATTTTTTTCTTCAGTTTAAAAACAAAAGATTTTCTTGAGGAAGGACCCCTTAACACCTCTCCAAATTTGCAAAAAATATAATAAAACACTGTACTCTGCTCTGTTTTCCAGGGTTACCAGGAGAGAAGGGAGAAACAGGACTCCGAGGACTACCAGGACCAGCAGGACTACCTGGAGCCAACGGACTCAACGGCGACATAGGTACAGCGGGGCTTAACAGCAGGAGAGTTTTTGATTGCATCTCCGTTTCTGTCTATCTTTCCGTCTCTCCTTTTTTGCAAAACGCTGTCCTGTATAAGTACGTTGTGGATGTCATTTTCTACGCTTTATTTATCAAAACTACCACAGGTGACAAAGGTGATCAAGGACCCATGGGTCTTCCTGGTACACCTGGGATCCCAGGAAAACCAGGAGAGAAAGGTGTGTAGTCTCAGTAGAAATTGGATAGATATTGCTTTAGGTCATCTATTTTAATCTTACTGAATTATAATTAAAATATGTATAAGAACACATTATAAACATGTGTAAATGTACTTTACCATTTAAAAAAGTAAAGCATTCCAATTAAAACATGTCTTATGTGAATGTAACCTTTCTACCTACTTTAGGTGATCCGGGCCCCAAAGGAGAGAAAGGTGAACGAGGCCTCAGTCTGAAAGGGGACCCGGGAGAAAGAGGAGAGCCTGGCCTGAATGGGACTAAGGGCAGCATCGGGCCAGAGGGGCCTATGGGTCCCCCTGGGTTAGCTGGGACAAAGGGTCCGAAAGGTGAACAGGGACCTATAGGTGACTGTTTACCAGGCGAGAAAGGGGACGTGGGTGAGAGTGGGCCCCCTGGTCTGAGAGGTGAGAGGGGCCCCCCAGGAGTTAATGGAACTGATGGCGTAAAGGGAGAGAGAGGGGAACCAGGGCCTCCAGGAGGGAAGGGGGATAACGGTGCCAGAGGGCCCCCTGGACCTCCAGGAGGGAGGGGCATAGCAGGGCTGAGAGGAGAAAGGGGAGCTAAAGGTGGGCGTGGGCCCCGGGGCCCTAAAGGCCCACCAGGTGAGAGCGTGGAGCAGATTCGTTCTGCTTTCAGTGTGGGTTTGTTCCCCAGCCGGTCCTTCCCTCCGCCCGGCCTGCCTGTGAAGTTTGATAAGGTGTTTTACAATGGGGATGGGCACTGGGACCCAACAATCAACAAGTTCAACGCCACACACCCCGGGGTCTACCTGTTCAGTTACCACATCACCGTGCGCAACCGGCCAGTACGTGCTGCCCTAGTGGTTAACGGGGTACGGAAGCTTCGGACTCGGGATTCTCTGTACGGCCAGGACATCGATCAGGCGTCCAACCTTGTGTTGATGCATCTGACTGAAGGCGACCAGGTGTGGCTGGAGACGCTGAGAGACTGGAACGGAGTTTACTCCAGCAGTGAGGATGACAGCACTTTCTCTGGCTTCTTGCTTTACCCAGACTCAAATAACAAACCTACTGACGTGGAAAACCTGTGACTGCAACTGTTGACCTTTGATCAACCATGATTGTAACTTCTTGTAGACCCTGCAACCTTCAGCCTGTTCCACTGCCCTGTCAAATTATCTTGTGATCAGCTACATGGCACTGCTTCGCTATCTGCTCGCTGCTGTCATGCTAATCAAACCAAATGCTTTGCCTGCCTTGCTGTGTTTGGAGATGGATGAGGCTTGATCATATTGCTGTACGCAACACTTCAGTTCTTTGTAACAATGCATTAAAATGTCTATGCTTGAAATGGATGACCCTTGAGTTTTATTTATTTAGAACCATTGCTAAATGTTAATTCATAAGCCATTATTCATTGCAATTAGAATAGATAAGCTCTGTGTCAGTGAGGCCAATGCACATTTGGAAACAACTGAAGTAAGTGATGCTTAATTGCATTTGGTTCCCACTAGAGGGTGTAAGGTGTCCAAGTTATGTAAAGAAGAGGGATCGGTAAATGCAGCAATCAGTGCAGAGAAAGTAATAAAAAGGTTGCAGACAATGAATTAGAATGGGATGTTCAAAAAGAAAACATTCTAAGTTCACAAAAAACAAATTAAGACTCAACATGTGGGGATGGGAGATAAATACTTGAGCCTTTAATTTAATGCAGATTCCACTCACCCAGCAGGACGGTAAAGATAATATTTGCGGACTCTCCTACACAATTTCTCACTCCCACTCAATCACCAGAGCTAGAGTTAGACTTAGAGACACAGAAAGAGAGAGAGAGAGAGAGAGAGAGAGAGAGATTATACCCTGGTATACTCACAGTGTACAACGAAAAATAGCCTTGACTTTGACAAATGTTTTATCTCATTGGACTCTATCAAGACCTCTCTCCAGATTCAAACGATGACTCATTATCCTGTACACAACAGCAATACACCTGGAAGATAAATTGCATTTATGCATTTTTTTCTCTGAAAGGTTACTAAAACATGTTGATCCTGTGGTGCGTTTGTTTAAACAAAAAACAGCAGGGAGACTGTGTCTCCACTTCTAAAATAGTTAAGTGTTACATAATTATTACATTTTTGCGGAAACATTTGTCTAACTTTGGCAAATAATCTCCAACAATTTTTATAGAATCTCAATCTTACATGTAAAATAACTAAGAGATATCGGTAATATTGAATAATATCAATGTTGTTGTGTTTTGAGCAGATTGTACCTGCCATTTTTGTGCAACAATGTACAGTAGCTTCATATTTTAGGTTTCATATACTAGGCTGCTTTTTCAACAAATAGGTGTGCAAGACAAGATTAAAATTCCCATTAAATAAATGATTAGGAACAATTAGAGTGACTGAATCTACATTGCTAGTTTATCTCTATATTTCTGTTTGTTTGTGTGTTGAGATGTCAATAGAATAAGTGACAGACTTGGTCATAATATTCTGTTGTCATGTTTTGAGGTTGATCTGTTCCACCAAAATCAGTGATGAATTCACTATACATCTTCTTCATTATTCTCCAAGTCTACCTTACACACTGATTGTTAAATACAATAAAGAAAGAAATCGGCCTTACACGTTATGTTAAATTTCATCTGCCGTCATTTTAAAATGCACTTCAGAGTTGTATCATTAATATGTTTACAAATCTGAACAGGACTTGCAGTTTTTGGTTGTATTCATTAATGTGGATTTCAACATTCAACTTCAACATGGGGGAATTGTATGTTTAATTACGTCTAAACAAACCTAATCGAACACAGCATGTTTGTTTAATGTGTGTGTTTTATGAAGGAATAATTCAAAAGCTTCTTTAAAATCCAATGTGTAAATTCTGTATTTGAGTAGGATTTTAAAAAGAAAGATAAATTAACCCAGATTAACATTCTGATGTGATATGTACATTTTTGCATAATAGTAACAAAAGTGGCACTCTGAAATGAGTTAGATAGTAACTAAAGGTTGGAATGATTTCATTTCTAGCCAAGTTGGGGTCTTGAAAACTTAACTTTACTTGAAGGTGTGTACTATTTTATAAAGAATAGTGATCAGAAACACAACACTTAAACTTGTTAAAGAGGAAACCCAGATTTGCATCTCCATCTACTGGTGAAGGGCATACATTTACCACAAATTTCCACTATTTTCATGTCTGCTGTTAGTAGTGATGATGATGATGGTGTGTGCATGCGTGTGTGCGTGTTAAAATGTTTATTTATTTTACTTTTTTATAGGTGTGTGTGTGTGTGTGTGTGTGTGTCTGTGTGTGTGTGTGTGCATTTATGTATTTTCTACAACTAAATATAAATAACTGCCTTGGCAGTGTGTGCCGTGTAATCTGCTCCCAGCAGGCTGGATTCCCACTGTGAGAAAGACAGTATATTGTTCCTGCAGCACCACAGATAACAACTCATTAGCATACTGAATCATTTGGCTGCAAGAGCCACTCTGCCACCCATCTGCACTGAGCTGATAAACACACACACGCACACACACGCCTTCTCTCTCTCTCTCACACACACACACGTTCACACGCACACACACACACACACACACACACACACACACACACACACACACACACACACACACACATAAACAGATCTATGCAGAGCAAGCACAAACTCACACAAGCCTGCTCTAACAAACATTTATACACGCGCACACACAAGCCTCCTTTCATCCCCTCCCTTTCAATCCCTCATACACACTCCTTGTATCCCTCTTTTTCTCTCAGTCTGTGTGTGTTTGGAGAGCCAGGAACACTGAAGCAGGTAAATGTTTGACAGGTATTAACCCAGAGGGCCCCTCAGTGGCGTCCCAGCACAGCCGGAGCAGAGCACAAGAGAGGTCCCCAAACACCTGGATGCCTCTGATGCTCTCTGGAAGCAATTTCAGTTTTCAGAAATGTCTAAAGAGCCGATGCTGTTGTGGTGTTGACAAATTTGGCTGTGTGGAGTTAAGGAATATTAGGACGAAGACTTCAGAAAAGTATCCTTTATGTAGCAAAGCACAGAGCCCTCTGCTAATTTCTTTTTAATGACCGCAGGTTGGTGAACATAACTTTTCCATTGCGTAAGTGAATAACTTTCAGGCGGTGGCAGTCTAAACCAGTGTGGCTGTTTCACAATGTGTACAGACACAACAGTGTGCAAACGAGTGCAGCGGAGGCTGTCAAAACCACATTCACAATGGCAGGATATCCTGCAGGTCACGGAGCCATGTTAACCTCTACAGGAAGTTGTCACTTGTTGGGAGGAAGTGAGGATTCCAGCATCCATTGGGGGAGTTTCATGAGGAGGTTGTGGTTTCAACTCTGTACAGATAAGGTGTGGAACAGTTGCATGTCATGTCATGCCATTGGCTGCCTGTAGGAATTTGTCAATTATGTTTGCAATTTTAAATAAGTGTGAAAAAGGTATAAAATTAGTCATATATGATGAAATGGGGCAAAAATGTACCATGTTTTGACTGAATTGAATTTATAATAAGACCCACAACATGCTAGAGTGAGATCAAATACAAGGCTTTTCCTCTGTGTGTTTTATTCAGGAGTTTTGTATAAAATTCATTGATTTAACATTGGATATATTTATAGATACAGCTATCATACAACAAATATGTCATTACCAAACGTACAATATCCCTTTACTGCAATTCATAAAATACCATAGTTACCAAAGGTACCAATATAGGCTACTAGATCCTGCTGAAAAAGCAGAACAACCACAAGTGAGCAATACGTAACTGAATTAATCAGAAAACTGCTGGTGTTGTTATGATATTAACACTGAATGTGTGTGTGTGTTGTGCGTGTGTGTGTGTGTGTGTGTGTGTGTGTGTGTGTGTGGGTGTGTGTGGGTGCGCGTGCATGCGTGCATGTGAACTGCGGCAATGAAGGGATTTATTTGTGTACCTTACTATACTACAACTGCATTACAGTTTTTTTTTTTAAAACACTGAAACATTCATATCAAAAGGACTGCAATAGTCATTTGATGATATGACTCATATTTTGTACACTTTAAGAAACACTGCATGTCTTGTACCTCCACAGCAAATTTCAAATAGTGAAATTAACTGTCTGTTGCCGTATTTGGTGTCGTTTTCGCCCCACCAAAGTGTAACAGAAGTAAATGGTACCACATTTGATGTACTACGTTCAGTTGCTCGCTTTACATTTTGAGTTCATCTCGTCTCTTTGTTCCTCTTTCCTCATGTCATGTCTCCCACAAGACCATTTTGCTAGTAAACCCGTTGACAAACACACTACAGTACATCTCAAACCACATGACTTGAACTCGAGTCACTGTTGTTACATTGTGCAGTGGAATTATAATGCTATTTACAATACATACGTGACTGCATGGGTACAATGGAATCCAGTCGGTTTATTTAAGGCCTCCAAATGAGGCAAGCTTACTTTTGTGTTATTTTTCTAACACATTAAATGTGATGGGCATTAATCTCCAGGGTTTTTTCATTGATGTTTTAGTGCCATTTACTGGCAGCACTCTGCAGTCACGTTGGACCCACGTCTCTAGTGAAGTCCAAATTTCAATATAACACATCTTTGTTAAGTTTCTCTTGATGGATATTTTGTTTTGTTGTGTTTTGTTTGCTAGAGCTTTCTTTCTTTTGTGTGTGTGTTTTTTTAATTATTTTAGAGAATCTAGTCTTTGGACTTTTAAAACACTGAAAGGTGTAATCCGCAAGTCAGTCAAAGACATGAGACATGCAGAATGTATAAGTCTTTTGTTGGATCAAATTCAACCGCTCACCAACCAAACCAAGCTATTCATCAGTGCTGCCTCAAGTGTAGTGTGGAGACAGGAATGTACTCCACTATCTCACTGCGTTAGAGACTGATTCTCTTTCCTACACTGATGACTCAAAGCTAACGGGTTCTGAGCATATCCATCTCTATCTTAGTTCCTCTCATTGTTCTCTTTCAGGCTCAGGGGTTGTGTCCGTGGTCTGTTGGCATCGGCATCATCGGCGACTGGAGCCATCTGTAGGGCGGCCGTTGCGCCTCAGATCTCTAGCAGCTAGGTGCAGCGGGGGCCCCCGTGAAGCTGTTAGAGTCCTTGGAGCTGGAGGTGAGTCCTGGTCCTCCATAAAGCTCTCAGGACTGCCCTCGGCATCGCCATCAGGCAGGCTTCCACAACTGGAGCCTGGCGACATTGTCTCCAGAAGATCGTCCCTGGCCAGGCTTACCACTGTGTCCTGATGTGGTCCACCCTGAGGGCCCCCCTCGTGGGCCCCGACCGAAACCAGCAGCCCTGTTTCCCCATCAGTTGTGCTGCCAACATTCCTCCCTCCGTCCTGGTCCTCCAGGAGGTTGGAGAGGAAGCTGATGTACTTCATTGCAAGCCGCAGGATCTCATTCTTGCTCAGCTTCTTGTCTGGGGGGTGAGTGGGGATGAGCTTGCGAAGCTCCGCAAATGCCCCGTTTACGTTCTGCTGCCGCCAACGTTCACGACTGTTAGTGAAGATGCGACGAACAATCTTTGGCTGGCCAGCTAGCAGAGGAACAGGGAGGCAAAGAGACAGGGAGAGTAAGAAGAAAAGGCATTGATAGGATAACACAAATAATGAAATATATAAGTGCAGAGCTGAAACCGGTCTGTAAAAGGGTAAAGCAATAACAATAAAAAAAAATGAAAAAGTAGCCACAGGAGAAGAGGTGCACACAGGTTATGAGAAACGTTTGTTCATAGGAAAACAAACTAATTTTATTGATAATCCTAAGAAATTAAGATACAAAATTGTCCGTCCTAAAGCCATGGATTTTTAGATGATGGAGCTATAGAGGTTTTCAAAATATACTACAATATCTTGTGTTCCAAATGCAAATGCAGTACAAGAAATGCTTGGTTGGCCACACCAAACCCCGTGAAATGGTGTTGAGGAGACTATGTGCTCCCAATTCCTTTTTCTAGGTACTTTTCTATTTATTTAGGTATGAAAAAATTACCCACTGCAGGTAACCATCCTCTTACACTCAACAATAGTGTCTTCTAAGCTATTGCCGCCCTTGGAACACACCCAGTCTATCTTAATCCTTCAGCCCACTCTGCAGTAAAACCTTGGCATGGAGGCAGCAGCACCCCCATTCTCCACCCCTGAATATGGCAGTGAGTGGGCAGCAAGGGAAAGGATGTTTCAAATTAAACCCCAAAGATGCCTGAAAAGAGCTTACTTTACTGGCGTGCAGGTACGAGTATTTGACATTTAGATTGGCAGCATTCATTTGAATTATAGTGTATTTATTCCTTTTGGGTTAAAAACACATTGTTTATTTTAGTTATCTTCTGCAACACTCCGATTTGGCAAGCTATAGATCCATGTCAGTGGATGAATGGCAATGGAGATGAGGAGGGGACGCCTTGGAGACTAAATTGGCAGAAGGAGGACACAGCAGAAGTGCATCTTACCATACTTATAAAGATCTAAAATGCGCCTACCCTCGTCGAGTTCAACCTCATAAGGCGCCGGGCGGCGCTTTACCCTGTTGCTGGGGTACATGCTGTACTGCTCCGACTCCCCTCCGAGACTACAGCCACAGAAAGCAGACAAGAGGTGCACAGGTATGTGAGAAAAAAGGAACTTCAGCATAGATAATTTCCTTCATTGAACATATCCCCCAACACTCCCCACTCCGTGCAGCAGGAGTACAAACACACACTCAGAAACACACATACACACACACACACACAAACACACACACACACACACACACACAACCACACAAACACACACCTAAACACACACACTCACACACACACACACATTTATAGGCTAAATCTCATTGTCATTGATGCACATAAGCTAAATAATATCAACATATTGAAGGCTATTCATAAGCATCTTTTCACACTTCAATGGCTTTTTCCTGCAGGGCATGATGGGACAGCATCTAACAGCCATCAAACTTATAGTGAACACTCACAATGATCAATGAAAACGTGCATTCTGGAAATTAAATGATTTTTTCCCCCTTTTTCTGTCTCCACCTTTACCTGTTGATGGCGGCGAGAGGCTGCGCCAGGTTGTAGAGCATCGCCCGGGCCGGGACAGGAAACGCGTTTGGGCTCAGCTGGACCATTCGAGCGTCGTCTCGTTGCGGCGGCGGCAGCGGCAGCGGTGGAGGTCTGCGAAGTTCCGTGATCGGCACCAAATGGCTTTCAGTCCTCTGCTCCAGCGCTTTTATAGCGTCCCTCCTGGAGAGCTCGATCACCGGCACTTCCCTTTTCAGGTCAAGGGCGTTGTGAGAGGCAGTTTCCTTGGCAACGCCGTTGATGATGATGCTGATGCTGGTCCCGTTGCTTGAGTTCTGCAGAGGAACGTCATCCGTCTCCTCAACCCCCTTGAAGCTCCCTCCCCTCTCCCTCTCCCCCTCCCCCTCCACTCTCCTCGGCTCCTCTTCCTCCTTGCATCCATTCAGTCTGGAGATGATGGACGAGTCCTCCCGCTTTCCAGGACCGGACTCTAAATCGGGACTTCCAGGACGAAGCTCCGGCTGCCGTTTTTCCATCATTTTGATAGCGTCACCACTCGCTCGAGTCCGCTGCGTCCTAAATAAGATATTCCTCGATTAATGTATTGATTGGAACAATATGCGACAGTTTTAACATAGTGTTGCTTCTGATTGAAGCTTAGAGAAATCTTTAGCTCATAAGCCTATTGGCATTACAATTCTGGTTCAAGGTTTTCATAATTATCATAGGCTATTATTACTATTTTCAATTGCAGGTTTAATATTTATAGGCCTAACACAACAAATACTAAACTATGTCAATTCCTTTTCTTAATTACTAGGCCGACATTTTGTTCAACATTTACACTAAAATAAATAAATAAATAGGCTAAATGAAGCTCGAATGCAGACATTTTTCCACAAGGGATGATAACACTGATGCTATAGTACAACTCAATTTAGAAACGTTTTAATTCAAGAGGATTCTTATCATTTTGCGAGCTGTTTCTCAAAGTTAAACCGGCTCGGATGTGATACATTTATTTTCCATTATTAAAATTATTTCTCAGTTTTTTAAACTCGGAAGCAGTGATGTTTTCAAATGTTAACTTGTTATTAACAATGAGCTTTGTCTTTGTTTCTGTATGGATCTCCTGTTCCAAGCTTGCTCGGCCTTCAGCACAGTCCATAACGTCCAGATAATATCTCACTGTATCCTATTCAAACCGACGTTTGAGCTCTGCGTAAAGTCAAATTCAAACAGCTATTAAAAAGCTAATTCGGCTCCTATTAGAGGTAAAATGATCGTCTCATAGACATAGTGTGCATGCCAGGACCACGAAGAGAGCTTGCTATCCATTCTTCATCGAAATAAAATCCCTCCTTTTTTCTGTCTTCCGCAAATCCAGAAAAAAAAAACCTTAGAAAAACTTGGACCTGGTCATTTCCAAAGATGTCAGAGTAGGTGGTGCAGCCCAATCCTTGTTTTACGGCGGTGTAGGCCATGGTGCTGTTGTTGTTAAAGCCGAACATCAAAGGCTTGTCACATTGAATATACACTGTTAGGTGTTTCCATAGCTAATTTAACTCGACAAATGTCCGAGGAATTAATACATATTTAATTAAAAACGAACAACAGACCGTCAATAAAAAAGCGCTCTTTTATTTCTGGGAATTCTCCAATAGGCCGCGCATCCGTTATCAGCCTGTAGACGTCCCGTACCGCCTCAACCATCCGATGGACAATAGCAGAAAATATAGGCGAAATATTTCGCACATAACAGCAGAAAAATGCAGACGATGGCAATCATATTACAGCCTTTAGGAACAATGAATACGCTGGTTCGAATAAAGACGGTTTTTTTTTTGCACTTACCGTTCCAGCCGTGTTGTTGATGTTACTGTGTAAGTGGAGCCATTTTGTGAGTGGGTCATCCATGTCTGAGGTTTTTCTTTTTTTTCCTGCCAGTCGTGGAGCAGTGTGTGTGTGTATGTGTGTGTGTGTGTGTGTGTGTGTGTGTGTGTGTGTGTGT
>NC_048418.1:17193745-17245784 GCF_013103735.1 Etheostoma cragini
TGATAAGCCAATTTATCCTGCAAAAAGATAACTGGTGATAGCAGAGGGTCGTTTTTTTTATTTTTTCCTCAAAAAGAGTATTAATCCATATCCATTACTGCGCCTTGAGGCTGGATGTGCTACTGATAGCCTACAATAGATTGCTAAATTGACAAGGGGGGGGGGGTAATTATGATAACGATGCCTTAATAAAATGGGACACATTTATTTATCAATCAATGAAAGTAAATGAATAAATGTGCTGTTGCATGTCATGGTTCGTGTAGGGGGCCTTGGACGGCGGTTCCCCCCCGGCCCATGGGGACTCATGTCTGCAGGAGATAAAAGCGTATATCGGCTCCTGAACGCATCTGATAAAAGAGCAGCACGCTATCAGAGAACATTCAGGACAGCCTAAATGGTAGCAGGTACCTCCAAATAACGGATTTTACACACAGTCGTCTTTCGTCTTCTTTTTACATTTATGAATTTAAATAATTTCTCATAAATTGTGTCAAATAAATTCGTGACATGGCAAAATATGGAGCGGATATGTGGAGGATCATGGCATCTTGCACGTTTTTTAAGCCTAATGTTTAAAGAAAATAGCAGCCCCGTAATTAGTCACGACCTTTAAACAGACCTGTTGAAGCAGTAGTCACGACCATCATCCCACATCCTGTGCTAGACTACACAGTCAAACAAAATCCCCTTGAACTTATTTTTGTAAAAATCTTTAAAGGAAATTTACAATTTCCCAAGATTGCTGTTTTTGAGGAGCACAGCACTACTTTAAGCCCAAATTAAGGATCTAAAATTTACAAATAAATAGACCTAAATTAGTTTAATTCACGTTTTTGTAGTTGAAGCCATAATTAATGAATGTTACAAAGTTTGACAAAATAAAACACTTTTTATTAAAAAGAAAAAGGTATCAACTTCCTAAAGAAATAGACGACACATGTAAGTAAAAAGGAAGGGACCCTGCAGAGCCCCAGGGGATTATGATCCAGTGAAAAAAATATAGGAAATAGCTCTTTAGTTTGAGGGTCTCATGGGCCAAGATTGCACTAATGGCACATGCTCCCCCAAGTCAATAATCTGAAACAATCAAAAGGATTACATTTTAAACATTTGACAAAATATATGTTTTAATCACAAAGCATTTAGGGTCTCAAAATAAATCCCTATTCGAACATTAGAAAAGTGGAGTTGCTAAAATGTTTTGGATTGTCATAATTACTTGTCAAAATAAATGCAGCCAGGTAGGGTTTAAAAAAGATCCCTATTTAACCGTTAATAACAACCATGTGCAGAAAAAAGTTGGTTATTCTGAAATTCACTTTCTAGCTATAGTGTTATCCTCTACTGGATCTATTTGGTTTTAGATTTGTCATTTTTTTGATTCGTCGTTGTAATTCCCTTGCAGTGTCATATTGTTGAACAATAGTTTGCATTTATAGCAAATGAACATCTAACCCTGTTATCTCTATTACCATTTTGATATGTTAACTAAAATACACACTGGCTATCCACCATGGGTTCCAGTCCATCAGCAGTGTTTGCAATGGTGAATCATGATGGCTGAAGGAGAAATGGCTCTGTGCCATGCCTATGTTCCCAGTCAGCGTTGGCTGCGTCGGGCCGGTATGATCCGGAGAGAAGCGGTGCTTTCCCGGGTCATGAGCCGCGTCACATGGTCCAGACTCAGTCCAGCCACTGCCTCTCCGTTCACCTGCAGAATTTCATCACCGATGCTAAGGAGACCTATGTAGGGGCCTTCGCCACCACCGTCACCCACTTTCTCTACATACACACCTGGGAGGGAAACAATAGGAGGGCAAGAGGAAGAAGAAAGACAGATGAAATAAAAGGGAAGGGGCAAATAGAATTTTAATAGAGAAAGAAAACATTTAAAACAGAAAATGAAGATAGAGGTTACCTTTGTGTTTAGTGAGTCATACATAACTGTAATAATTAACAAATCAGCTTTACCACGATTAAAAGCAGTAAAGCCAAAGGCCAGTTTTTATGTGGAAAATTATGTTTCAATTTAATTCTCTTCTGTTCTCTTTTTTTTTTATACAGTATATCATGGAAAGAGTGCCCGGCAGATAGCGAGGGAAATAAAGTAACCACTGAAATGTAATAACTGCAAAACCTGAGTCTAGATTTAAAGATTCCCATATTGTAAAAAGTGAGATTTCCATGTCTTTAATTAGAAAGCAGGTTTAGGTGCAGTATAAACACTGAGAAAGTATTAAAATGCTCAATCCAGAGAAATGCACATAGCCTGTAGTAACAGTGCCTTTTTTAACCTTAATATGAGTCCCCCCAACCTGCCTATGGTCCCCCAGTGAGTAGAAATGGTGATAGGTGTAAACCGAGCCCTGGATATCCTTCTCTGCCTTTGAGAAAATTAAAGCTCAAATGGGCCGATCTGGAATCTAGTTACCTCAGCTATCTCTGATGTGCCCGCCCAGAGAATTTAGTCCACCCATGAGAGAAAGCTTTCAAACAAGCAAAGTGGCAGTTGGTCAAGGCCACACCCGCAGTCTCCACCTTGCCCCCCCTCCTCAAAAGCTACAGACTCAGAAATGGCACATCCAAAATGAAAGCTCATTGTGGGACTGGCTCTAGTGGCTGTTATTCGGCACAAAGGCTGAATTTTGGGAAAGAGACTTCCAATACAGTATTAGGGGCCACTAAGGTCTATATAAAAGCATCCATAGAGCACCATGTCACGGGACCTTTAAACCAGCCGTAAAAACTTCTGTAAGGTTGTTATTTCAATAAAACGGGGCGTTACAGACAGAGGGTGAACAAAGTTAGACAGACATAAGAAAAATAATGATTTTTTTTTACCTTAAACATGTGAACATGTTCTAGTAGAAACCCCAAATTCAAGATTGTCTCCTTTAGAGACATTGTGGATTCAAAAAGTTACCTGTGTCCGGTCGACCTTTGCCCCTAGAGATTACGAAACCAAAGGGACCATTTGGGGGTCTGACGAGCTCCAGGAGGAGGGTCCCGTCAGGAAAAGCATGGGTGACCCGGCCCACGGGACGTGCGATTCTGGAGGCTAGTATATCTTCAACACTCAGGTCCCTGTGAAGCTCGAGCTGAGGGCTATCTGGGCTGTAACAGGAGAGATTAAGCTCTCGTTATTAATAAATGAATGAAGTAAAACAATGTAGGATGTGGTTTAAAAACATGTGTGGGTTATTTTATTTCTCTTTGTCTTTCTCTCTATTTTATATTTCTATGCCGCTTACCTGGGCGCCAGGCCGTACGGTATCTGCACCTCTCCCAGTATTGTCGAACGTTCTGTTCTTCTCTCTAAACTCTGCACAGAGGAGGCTTTGCGCAGTTGGGCCAGTGGCAGCACCTAGTGGCAGATAAATGGCACTGTAACAAATTGTGTGTTTTCATGCTGGCAAAATTCACCAGTTTGGCTTTTGGAAGCATACCTTTGTGGTTTTAACACCCTCTATAACTAGCATGTGTGTGTTTGGCACCACGCATACACATTATGCAAATAGAGGCTATGATTGGCTGAAACAATAAGGTGTTTCAATCTGTTTAGTGTACTCTTACAGCTGCCCTTACAACCTGAAATGCATTATCTGTGCTCCCATTGTCAGGCAGAAAGGTTGGTAATACTTCAAAGCCTTGGTTGGTCCACTGCGGCAAATAAGTAGTGAAAGCTACTTCAAAGTGGAACTGGAAGTTTAAAGACATGTAAACAAGACGTGTCTTCACGTTTTCACGTTTTCTTCCTACGGCCTTCCCTTTTTGACGTAAAAATCTGTTTGATGTAGTGAAATAGGACCGTAGACCATACAGAGCAGCACAGCAGTCTCCTGCTCACCGTGTGCAGCGTTTGCAGTGAGGGTGTCCTCTGCATGCGATGGTCTGCGGTGCTCTGCAGTGGTCTGCGCGTGGGGCTCGGGGAAGCAGAGCAGACCCGGGGGCCAGCAGGTATACTGAGCTGTTCCATGCTGCTGGAGCGGCTTCCTTTCACCAGTCTACCCACGCTGTTCAGACCAATGGAGGAAAAGAAGCGACGCAAGAAGAGCTTTGGCCGTCCATCCAGCTTTCTGTACAAAGAAAGTTATTTGACAGTGATAGAGACTGAAAATGTATTATTATAGATATAATTAATTACAACTCAACAAGTGATGGAGATTGTTTATGAAGAATTGTGAAAGGATTATATTTTGCTTACAGTGTTATTATTCTGCTATAAAAGGCCTTAACAAGTAAGGGTCTTCATTCCCAGAAGAGGGCAGGATTGTCTTAATATTCACAGAATATTTTTATAACGCCATCCTGTGGACTATAGGCCAGGGTTTTAATCCCCTAACTGCTACCAGTCTGGCACGCTCAAGCAGTTTTTAGGACAACACGGTGGGGGCAAAGGATTTATTGCCTAAGCTATGAGAAGAGCGTTGTTATCTTGGCTTACCTGGACCCGTCAGAGTTTTCCTCCCATAGGGCCTCAGCTTTCAGATGTTCTGCTCTCAACAGCTCCGCTCTGAGGTCTTCAGTCCGTGCCATCGCCAGGCCGCGCAAAGCAGGACGGCACTCAGGCCCAGAACCCAGATCACACAGACCTGCTGGTAGAAAATAATGCACTGAATGTTTTTAAAGAATCATTCAAGAATCACATTTTATATTCTATTTGCATTCAATTCTGGTATGTTCTGTTCTATCGTGCATTTTATTTCTCTTCTTTTATGCAAAGGTTGAAATGAGATAATGTGAATTCCTTAAACTAATTTCAGTTCTTGATTTTTGAACTTCTGCAAAAAGTACAGTTTCAGGTTGAATGTAACAAGTTATCCAGTCCTGCATTTAAGTTCAATTTTAAGGTCTTGTTTTTTTACTTGACGAGTAGTTCAATGTTACTTTCTACCACTTTCTGCATAAACATGGATATAAATCATTGGGAATAATAATCCAATAACTTTTTTCTATTCTACATAATGATTACTTTTATTTATGTATTTTTATATTTAAAGTGACTATATGTAACTTGTAAACGTTTCTGAAATGTTCCATTTGATGGTGATAAATGCCTTGTAACAGCAAACAAGAGTAACAGTAAAAAGAACCCTTTTTAACCTATTTTTGTATAGTTTTTATTAACGTCTCTACCAGCATCCGATTTTTCCCACAAAGTCATAGAATGATTTAGGGCAGTTAGACGGCGCTACAGTAACACATTCAAGCCTGTGTTATTGTGTCCAGCCAGATAAAAAGTAGCAGGAGATGTCTTAATATAGGCCTAAATGTATTATTTTTTTTAATAAAGTTGGCATGCTGTAGTTATGGATGATACTGGGGCAAAGAAGAAAATTAGACAAGAACAACTAAAAGCTACAAGGGAAAGTGAAAGAGGATGGGCAAAACCCAGTCAATCTTGGTCGGGCTTCCAAAAGATGGAAACAATTCCAGGATTGAAAATGATTAAAAAACAACCCAAAATTGCCCATCAGGTATGTAATATGTCTATTTCATTCATAAAATGACTTTACAATGCGCAATGTGGTTAGTGGTTCGCTATTAGCCAACATTAATATACTATTAGTATACAGTATTCTTATGGTGGTATTGCTGGTCAAGAATAGAAAGTAAAATTCATAAAAGTAATTCCGCTAAAACAAATGAACAGTATTATTCTATGACATGTATATTACAGAAACTACAGGTACTGAAATCTCTACGTGACCTTCCATCCTCAATAACTCCACTCACCTGCGCCATCTGGAGTGGCATCCCAGACGTCAACCGCTGGTAGGTCCGTGGTGAGCCGGGGCGGGGAGTACCTCAAGGTGGAGGGCCTGACATAGGGCAATGCATTGCTTGTTGCAGGGGTCCCTTGGGCCGCAGCCACTGCACACTCCCTTCTTGCCTCTGGGGAGTCCAGTAGAGCAGAATGCTGGGATCCTCCATCACCTCCCTGATTTGAGGTAACCTGGTATACTGTGGACTGACCTGCAGCAGAGCGGTTTCTTGAACTTGACTTCAGAGCTGACTTGATAGGCAGCGATGGGGCAGGTGATTCCCTCAATCCATCAGATGCCTCCAGCAAACGGGGCTCCAGAGCAACGGGGCTATCTGGGGCAAAGGACACTGCTCTGCTCAAGTTGAGCCTGTTCCTGGGATTTGAGTTGCGCCGCTGAGCCCAAGACGGACCGTAGGGGCCATGGCCAGACTCCAGACGACTTTCTCCTTTCCTGCTCCTTCTCCTAAGTTTACCAAACCCTGATGATTTCCACCCTGTGCCACTCTCTTTATTTTCCCCCAGCACGAAAGCGCCGGCAAAAGTGACTGTTAGAGGAGCTTTAGGACGAGTACTTGCTTCTGGCTTGTTATGAGATACCCAGCGAGGAGCCGCATTAACCCGTGGGTCCTCAGGCTGCTGTGGCTCAGTGTTTTGTTGCTCTGACGGTGATGAGACAGGCTGAGGCTCCCTGACTACAGAGCCACAGGCCTCACATTTCTTCACAAGGACTATTATCTCTTTAATCACTGTCGTGGGTTCACCACTGACACACACTTCTTTCTTCTGTAAAGGAGGCATGGACACACTTCGATGGCTTCGGCTCCTCTCTGAACCACTACTACTAGAATCTGTATTACTTTCTTTATTCTTGGACTTGGGGAAGCCGGGCCTGCTACGCTGTCTCACTCTATCCAAGTACCGAGACTCTGCTTCTTTCTCCGATTCGTCCTCGAAGCGCACCCGTGTGGGTGAACAACCATACCGTCTGGATCGACCCCCTTGGTCACCGGGGGAAGTGTCTCCTTGGCTGGGGACGAGGAGGGGACCAGATACAGTTTGAGCTACATGATCTTCTTTGGTTTGAACAGCTTTCTGCACTGGCATAGGCTCAGTAGACTCAACTTGCTGTTTCTTTCTGCAAGAAATAACATGGAAGTTCATATTACAGACATTGAAAAGCAACATATTTTGTCTATAAGAGAGTTACACTTGTGTTGAACTACCTTGTGCTAGTATCTTGTGAAAGTGAAGCAACACTGAAAATGAAAGTGAAGCAACAGACCAGGTAGATAAAAGACTTCTTCAAAATAACATATATAATAATTTTAGGTGAATAAAAAAAAACACAATTAATTGTAATGAGACATACAGTACATGTAGTGGCTACAGGTAGGTTTGCTGCACACTCACTGTGGGATCTAATGCAAATCTAATGTGAATGCATCCTGCTGACCTAAGGTAGCCTGGCATTGCCGGACTAATTTGCAAATATGCATCAATTTCCAAGAGGTGTTATCAACTGTTTAGACCAATATGCCTCCAAAACACTGTATGAAATAGCTAAGGACGCATTTAGATAGAGCTACAACCAATCACAGCAACGATACGACGTAGCACTAAGTGACACATGCAAGTTGAGGCAGTGCTTACAGTCCGTTTTGAAGCAGGAAAAACAAAATGGCGGGCGAGTCACAAACTTTATCAAAATACAGCCACACAATAGCCTACACTAAACTGTGTGTCTAAAAACATTTTAGGCAAAGAATAGGCACTGACAGTGACAGAGTCTTGATCCATATTTGATCAGTGCTGACTAGTTTGAATTTAGTCTGTATCAACATTTCCTTTCCGAGATTGTTCCGGTGCCCGCTGGAAATTCCGACGGATGGCTCTCATTTTGGTTGGATGTCCGTCACCTTTCGCTTTCTTTTTGTTGTAATTTGAAATTCCGGTCAATTTATGAGGACTGTGGTTAACCGCTCCTCAGATCTCTGCAGGGCAAATCCAGACAGCTAGCTAGACTATCTGTCCAATCCGAGTTTTCTGTTGCACGACTAAAACAACCTTTGAACGTAGACATGTTCCACCAGAAGAAGTTCCTTTCCGAGACTACTTTGCAGCGGCGCTGTTGACCCATCCGGCAATAACAGCCACTCAAACTGATTGGGATTGGTTTAACCCTTGTGTTGTCAAAATTGAAAATCAACACTTTTGTTGACACTTTCTATCACTTTTTTTTTTTCATTTTCTTACGTTTTTGTCCATTTTTTCAACACTTTTGACGTTTTCTTCAATGTATGTCACTTTTTTGACGTTTTCAACACTACGTAACACTAACTTATTAACTTTAGTTTTACAGTTATTTTGGGAATTCCTGGTCAATGAATAAGGAAATTATACTTAATGTTTGAATTAGAAAAGCAGAAATTAGGAATTGTTTAGACTAAAATCAAAGAAATGTATGTTGATGGATAATCACAGACTGGAATATGTCAACCTTTACTCAATGCTATTTCAAAACCACTTCAATGTTTTTTTCAAACGCTATAAAATTGAATAAGTCACCCCAAAATTCATGAAAGTAGAAATTTGTGCTTGCCAAAGAGCGTTATGTGGAATTAATCATGTTATTTGGGGTTGTTAAAAAGAAAATTGATATAGGAAAACGGATCAATTTGACCCAAGGATAACACAAGGCTTAAAGAAATGCCAACAAACCACAGCACGTTTTTCTCCCATCCTGGAATGCTGTGTGGACTAGCCAGACCCTCCTCCACAGTACTGTGTAGGAAGGTCTGGCAAAGCAAGACTGGTTTTAAATTGATCCAAGTTTTGTAAGCCTGCTAAGTTGCAGTAGAAGAAGAATGCCAGTTAAGTTCAGTTGTTGAGAAACTACATTCATGCATGACACTCCTCTGTCAGTCATCACCTTAAACCGGCCTCGCATGAGATAAACAGTTTTGATTGGTATTTCTGTCTGAACAGGGAGGAGCCAGACGTAGCTGCAAGAGCAAATGAAACATGAGTAAAGCAGATTTGTCTGCTTCCCACGCTAGATATAATGGGATTTCAGCAAACAAAACTGTGTGATGTATACACTATTAAATGAACAAAATGACACCAAACATTTTCTCAACATTGTAACAAAGCACATCAGGTTCCAAAGCTTCTACTTATTTTCAGTTATGCAACATTCTTTGCTAAAACAGGCCCTGTGGAAGAGAAGACAATGCAGAGAGAAAGATAAGGTTGGAAAGCTGAGGGATAAACAGATAAAGGAAACTAAAAGACAGAGACAGTGATAGCATCAAACCATCACACCGCTGTGGACGTAAAACGGAACAAACACAAGTGGGACATACACAGTCTCTAACATCTAACTTGTGAATATGCCAAAGAGGTCATAGCTGATCTAAGTAGATACTTACACAGTGGATCTCTGATCAGAATGGGAGCGCCTGCAAGGGCGATCGCCTTCAATGTGATTGGAGCGAGCCTTGAGTCGTGCTCGCTCCAGAAGCAGCTTGGC
The DNA here is from genome assembly GCF_013103735.1 of Etheostoma cragini. Lineage (NCBI taxonomy): Eukaryota > Metazoa > Chordata > Actinopteri > Perciformes > Percidae > Etheostoma > Etheostoma cragini. Next base: position 17,203,045 of record NC_048418.1, read on the forward strand.
TTGCTCATGTCTTGGGCTCAGAGGATGTTCATCACTGATTACAAGAAGTGACCTGAGGATGGACAAAATAAGAAAAAAGAATTTAGATGGGGAAAACAGCAAGGGAATGTCTAGAGTTGAATGTGAGGGTTATAGCGCCATCTGTTTGAGTGACATTTTATACCTGATGAAGTCTTTAAATGTGCAAAGCTTATGGTTTGTTGGGACATACCCAGCAACATCACATTCTCCGCAGATTGACTTAACATTGAGTAAATCAAGTTGTGTGTCCTAAGCTGTTTTATGTAATATAGACTGGGGCGTGGCACCGGCGGTGAGCAGCAGGACGAGACGTCATCCTTCCATCTAGCCTTGTGCCCAGCAGCTAAGCTGCTCTGCATTGTGCTTCATCGTCTGAAGTCATCTTTATCCCCTAGCCCAGTGATAAAGATAGCATGATACACCAGCCATGTGGATTATCCTTGTAACTTGGACTGAGTGGGATTCATTCTCTCCTGGGTGTCAGGAGAAGAACATATTGTGTTTCAATAGATTGTCATTTGTCTGTTTTGGTACCTCTGTAACTCTTTTATTCTGCAGTTAATACTGATGATGACCATAATGATAATAATAATAATATGGCCTCTAAATTATGGCGTCATTGCAAAACATAAACTGAAAACCAGATCAGATAAACAATTACAAAAAGTAATGAGCCAAACTTGATGTTTAACAAATTTATTTATCAATCTATTCATTTGTGTTTCACTTACTTAAAATCAAATTATGGCTGGAAGAGTCAAACTTTCTCACCTGGAGAAAATATAGTTCTTGCTATGAAACAAACTGAAACAGTTCAACAGGATTTGGCATCCCCTTCTCCAATACACTGATAACTCAGACTGAATAGCTGTATAATGTTGACTGAGTGACATGATGTAAGGTCCCAGGAAAGGTTGGTGAGATAAGAGGGTAGCTGTGTTTATATCTTTTTTGTTTTTGTTTTAACACTTAAAGTATGACTGCTTCAAGTATGGCCTGGCGTGTTTTGTCTGGGGCCTCACCCACCATGATTACAAGGTTTTTAAGACTTTATCTCTACTCACAAAGTATCATAAATACACAAAAGTGAATATCAGCTTTATCAATAAACTGTATTCATAAAAGAGACTCTAAATTGTGTAGCTGTAGAGTGGTATTTCTATGGAGAGGCTATAAGTTGTGCACACAAGAGATGTATGTCACCACCCCTGCCAAGTACATAAAGAAGCTTTGAATTGCTCACCTCAAATATGGTTCAAGTTCCTGACTAAGAATGGCTGAGTCTGAGCTGCGTGAAACCGCATGGGCACCTGGGAATGACATAAAACAGAGAGGAAAAGTATATATCACAGCAGATCTGATGCGAATACAATGTGGATGTAAAAGCTTTAAAAGTGATTCAAAGGTTTTATGCCGATAAAACATGGATTTGCTATATTTGTACCCTTCTACATTTAGCTATCCTAGTGTATTATTCTAATGTAGGTTATGTTTCTATTAAGTGTCTCATGTAGTGCTTGCTTGGGGGACACACTACTGCCAAGAAAGCCATCAGCTATAATGTAATGTATTCTCGCATTGCCAGACTTATCTCAACAGCGCTGTGTCAGCGATGGAGTATGATCTGGCTACACAGCCTATCTATTCTGGGAAAAGAGAAAAAAGACTAGCTTGTTTGTATTTATTTAAACCAATCACAACCGTCTCGGGCAACGCTAGGCCCCTATAGCGGAGATAGGGGGAAGGATATCCGGCTTTGGCTTTTTCCCAGCAATGTACATCCGTGGTGCTTACAGGGACATGTTGGTATTAAAATAATTGGGTCCTAGTAAGATCAGAAGGATTTTCATAAACCTTCATACCATTAGATCCAGTGACAGTCTCATACGTTATCCCTGACTGATCGTTAATGTCGGTCACAAAAACAGCCCAGGTTACGCAACCAGAAAAGAGGGAAACATGACCTGATCATCATGGATTTACCCATCTGGATTGCACGGACTGTATTGTTATTGACACACTCAGAGACGCACACACGGGACATATATACAGTGTCACAAATACATTGTTTGGGAAAATACAAAGTCTGTCACCTAATATGAGTACAAAGACATCCATTATTACACAGATAGAGCTACAAAAACAGGGACACTTCCCCCACCGCTTTGACTGCTAATAATAGCAACATCCTCATGCACATCTGCACATCTGACATCTGTTCAGCACTGAGTCAGCCAAGTAACATTCAGCATTTCTATAACATCATCGGTAGACAGACAAAGGCTTTCATAAGGAATTTTGAGTGGTTGCGGAAGCTGGCAACTATTCTCAGCAGACAAATATGTTAACATTATGAAAAAGCTTTTTAATGTCTTTTGAGAGAGATGCATTTCTCCACTCTGTAACAGCAACATACCACCTGACCAGCAAACAACATTTACTACACTGCCCAAAGAAGTGAATTAACTATGACTGTTACTGAAAGAATAAACTGAATCTTTCATTTAACCTGTGTGGACTGTTTCACGTATATGAACAAACAGGTAGGCCTCTTTCTGCTGGGTTTTTGGGTTGTTTTATTTGAACTTACACAACAGAATGCAATGGAGTGTTACGGCTCAGAGCCAGACAGTTTAATGTCACTGTCAGAGGCTTTACAACACTTTGTCAGAAATCGGTTATGTGATACAATCCTTTAATCAACAAACTAAAAAAAGCACCTCAAGATGAAGAGGGGGATCTTATCTGTGACTCGGCACATAGTTGTTCTCTGAAAACCTTAAGTCAAACTTATTTAGCCTTATTTGTTATACTTATTTATTTGCAACCTTTTCACATTTGACATACATACCATTTTCCTTAATAGACTTACCTTCACAATCCCCTCTGCATGTCGAGTCTCCATAATAACCGGCACTTTCTCCCCCACTCTGCTCTTTCTCCTCTCTGCAGTTTTGTTGTCTTTCCCTTAACTTTGCATAAGCTCTCTGCTTCACCTTCAATTTCTCATCAAAAGTGAGTGCATCACTTTGTGAAGAAATGCTCTCCCAGCTGTCTGAACTGCACAGTCCTTTGGCTAGGTCATCTAACTCCTTCTGCTCACACCTGTCCAGGTAGCACTCCACGCTGTCCGAGTGTTTGAATTCTGAGGATGCTTCACTATCATCCACCACAATTTCCACATAGCTCCTGGTGCCTCTTTCGGCTGGTTTAGACTTCCTTTGAGGCTCTGCCAGTGCCTCTGTCTGAGAATGGTCCTTCAAAGGTAAGGTGGTGGGTGTGGTGGTAGGAGCAACACCATTTAGAAGCAATGTTTCAGGGCGTGCCACTCTCCAGAAGCCCTTGGGGGGAGCCCAGTGTCTGGTTGATGTGGAAGATGTGGAGGAAGAAATAGAAGATGTTGTAAAAGCAGTGGAAGCAGGAATGGAAGAGAGCACAGGTAGAGGAGGAGGAGGGGATGGGTCATCCTTACTGCTGCTTGAGTTATCAGACAGAAGACTCTCCAGACTGGTGCCCTCCCCGAGCCCACAAAGCTGGCCTGTCAAAAAACTGACCTGGTCTTCATTTCTCTCTGACCTCTCGTCCTCAGCTTCCTCTCCCTCTTCAAACACCTTCTGTCCTCGTGCCTCAGCCGGAGGGCTGTGGATCTGAAAGCTGACTTGCACCTCTACTTCCTCCTCTTCATCACTACTGCTCAAGTTCTTTGCATTACTTGATCGCCATGAGAGAGCTGGCGGAGATCCCAGACCCTTTCCTCTGGGCCTCTGTCTGAGAAGGACTTCGGATGAAATCTGCCCAGTTGGACTGCTCACTAAGACCTCTGTTTCCAACTTTTCTCTTTCTTTCTCTCGATCTTTCCCTCTTGTCCTTCTCTGTGTGAGTGACTTCACCTTGGTCTGTAGTGCGTGCACAGCAGAACTCTGAGGAAGAGGAAGTTGGGCGCTCAGAGAGGGTGCTGGGAACACAGGTTCAGGGACAGGGCCAGTGATGAGTCCCCAATTAATGGGAATCCCGGTAGGTAAAGGGGTACTTGATTTTGCTTGGATCTTATCAACCACCTTCTCTTCCTCCATTGGCTGGTTATGCACAGAGTAGCCCAGACAGATCCTATTGATAAAAAAGAGAGGTTTTTGTAGATGTACCTACTGTAAAACTGCTCTACATCTCTGTTACCAGCTACATTCTATCTGATCTGCCTGGTGAGGAGATATGTAATGTGGATTCAGTCACGTTGACTTATCCACTGATTACTTTGCAGTGCACAGGATAATCCTCTAGAATGAAAATAAGCAAATGCTGCATGCAACTGAGCCCCTGAACACAAAAAAACAACATTTTGAATGTTTGTTGTCAAGCAAAATCATCAATATGTATGAAACAAAACTGTCTCTATAAATGAGTAATACATAGTCAATAAAAAAGCAGAGCAAAAATGTATTATTCAGCTACAGGAAAATTTAAATATTCAAAGATGTTGTGTCCTTGTGTAGATCATAACACCTCGCAATAGGCCAATACAACATATTTCATTACGAGATTACGAACAAAGTAACCTTCAAAACACATTCACTTAAGCCATATTTACATAAATGGACTAACACATACAGTGAATAGTGTAAGGCTACCTGAATATTTATTGAAGATGGTGTCCTTTAAAACAGAGTTCCAGCGTTGACCATGGTTAGAAGGTTATTATATAGATTCTGGTGGAACTGCAAAACTGAAAGTTAGGCTACCATCCATTCTAAAAGCTGCACGCGCCATCCGTGCAGATATGCAGCGCGCATCTTCAGGTCGGTCGGTAACATACTCGACAGGGCGGAGAAACTTTCATCTTGCGATAAAAAGGGAAAACAAATGCATGCACCATCTCTCAATGTTTCTCCAGATCCTCGTGGCGTGCTTCCACTCAGCTGTCTACACTGCTCCTGGCAGTGTGAGGCGAGCCAGCGGCATCTCAATCATGATTGGTCCGGTAATCCCTTCAGAAATCACTGGGATTAGACAAAAATGGAATACAAAAAATGCCTGCTTTAATTTCGTCCATTTCTAGCGAACCCGTTGCAGAGTGAGCTCGTTGCGTAAGGCATCCAGACACACACACACGACTCCCTGCACACATGCAGTAAGCCAAGGGAAAACATCCTACACAAATGAGCTTCAGCGAGATACCCACAACTGTCCTTCCTGAGATAGTTGGATAAAGACAGGCTACAGTAGGCATAGGCAACGTGTTTTTGAGAACATGGCTTTTGTAAAAACATCTGTCGGCTGTAACTTATTTGTCAACACCTTTTCCCTCCCTCTATCTCAGGACATCCAAATCAGTCTCTCTCTCCCTCTATTTCTATCTCTCTCTGATTTCATACACGCTTGTGCACACACACATGTGCTCGTGCACAGTCAGCCTAATTGGGACAATGTTCTACTTATCAGTTGTTCACAATTCCCAGATGTGATCCAACCAGATCTGACTCTGGCACACGCTGCTCAGTTTTGGTGTTGTGGCTGTGCATGCGGCCCAATGTCAGTAGAGGGCGCCATTAGGTTGCACACACTAGCCTACACTTCACGTTAACAAACACCATGAACTAGCCTACCATTATATCCTGAACCTAATATTCCCTCAACATTTTTGTATAGTAACTTGCATTAACCATATAGCCTTTCTTCTTGTTAAACAGTTTGTACATTTGTTTAAATTATCTATAGGCCTATATGTTTTATTGTAATATTTCTATTTTCTATATGTTCTTAATGGTGACAGTAGGCTTCTTCGCTTAACTGTGAAGTCTTTTTAATATGTTTATGTAGCATATGCACCAACCACTAAGGCAAATTAGTGTTAACGTTAGTTACTTGGCTATAAATCCTATTCTGATACTGATAAGCACATACGGCCGGACCACGCACAAGCAAACACACGCACGCACACACACGCACACGCATACGCACACATACATGCACACATACACACATCTTGCACAGCTAGCTGTAACCGGCTAGCGAGCCTGTTGACGACTCGAGTTGACACCCTCCCCAAACCTCGGCAGCAGCTAAGCTGCACAGTCGACATGGCAAGAAAATATCGCAACAATTTTCTAAAGAAAGATGAAAATCTTCCAAGTCTTTTGGAATGAGTGAGTAGAATTGAGACTAATCATCTATCTGTCCTTATATAAACTAACTCTAGATGCTGGATATCTAGTTGTAGGCACATTTATGACGCATAGCTATGGTTAGTTGTAGCTAACACGAAGGTAGCTAACATAAAGCTAACAAGCTAACCGCTGCTAGAGGGAGGAGTATGGTTTGTTCGCTAGGCTGTTAGCCTTCTATGCTCAGTCAGAGAAGAGGATTTGAGTTATCCGCTTTTCAAAATGTGATGGAAACACAATCTTAGTGGGATATTAAAAACTCCGAACTCAAGTAAATACTTGTGCCATGTGGTTGCATGCAATTGCAAAGCCTTTGGGTTGCTGGTTAGTTTCGGATGCTAGCGTTACATAATCTCGCTGTTGCAAGTCAAATGGTGTCACTGCTTCTGCTCTTTCTCTAACGTTATCGTTTCCTTGACCAGTACACGAGATACTAACTAATGTTCTTGGTAGTTTACTGGATTCATAACGACAGCTACATTCCGAATAATGACTATCATAACCTACTAATGATAACTTTTAGATTTTTAAGTTGTTTTGTTATTTTTAATCAGACGACGTTTGCTCGCTAGCCACCCATAGCTTAGCTTGCTAATAGTGAGCTAACGTTACCTACAATCAGCTAGCTAAGGCATCGCCTCATATTAACGTTAGCTACAATATTATTGGGTGCATAACCCACCATTAAAATGATTACAGCCAAGAGAGATAACTATTTGACCAAAAATAAAATTGTTTGTAGCTTAATGTTTTCTAACTCCATTAGCAAACATTAGCTTCATAATAAGTTAGATTGCGCAGAAGAACTCGGTTGTTAGCCTCTTCAGGACCCTTTGTCCATAGTCATAGTGGTTAGCAGCTTCTAAGTAGGCCACAAAGCAGTTGTTTTGATCCTTCTCAGACGCTTGTTTTCCCTGTATCTTTCAAATATGTGCTTTAGTTATTAATTTTTAGTTTCGTGTTACGGCTGAACACCGTATATCAGCAAATATTGAAAGCCAAATAACACTTTCGATTATAGATTAATTATGTTGTAATGTATCAGTAACGTTAGTCCCACGAGAAGGTTACTTTGTCATCCCACTGCCTTTTAATGCATATATCAACTACAGATGCACTCATAAATAAGACAACCACGTTTTATTAATACACTTAGATCATGTTGAAATTATTTCTGATATAATAAAACGATTATTTAGCTAATGGTAATTTGACTTGTATGCACAATAATTAGAATTCCAATTGGTGATTTATTGCACAATTTTAATTTTCATTGTCTTTCTCTTTTACAGTATTCATCACGCGATGTGATACAAAATCCACAATGTGTGAGGACATTTAAGAACAATTGAGTTCGGAAGAAAAATTCTTGATTCCAGTGGAATCTTTCATATATTATTATTAGTTTTTTTTTTCTCTCTGTGTTAAAGCTTAAATACATTTACACCCACTCGTCCCATCAACATACAACCATGCCAGTGCAAGCACCACAATGGACAGAGTTCCTGCTGTGCCCCATCTGCACACAGACATTTGAGGAGACTGTTCGTAGGCCCATCAGCTTGGGCTGTGGACATACTGTCTGCAAGATGTGCCTGAACAAGTTGCACCGTAAGGCCTGTCCCTTTGACCAGACGGCCATCAGCACAGACATTGAGCACCTACCTGTCAACACAGCCCTGTTGCAGCTGGTGGGAGGCCAGGTAAGACTCCTGTTTGTGTTTGTACGCTTGCTTGGCTATTTACGTCAAAGATCCTATGCTGATTATTTATGCAGAACCTTTGCTGATGCTAACATGTGATGAAGAATAATAGCTTAATGATGTATTTGGAACAGTTACCATTCCTATCTTGACATTATAATGTTTTCTGTAATAAGTGTTTATGGATCGTATTCAACTGTTACGTAGTAGCAATTACATGATGCACATAGCGTGGAGATTTCCTTTTTATGAGTCATACAACAGTCATTGAGCACTGCCTTTAATTTTGTTGGTGTACTGAGTGCTGGCACAATCAGTAAACCTATTTTACCTAACCTAAATATATTTCTCTGAGATGGTGATTGACCAACAGAGTGAGGCATAGCTAATGGGGTTTTGGCTTTGTTGGCCAAGTTTCCAGGTATACACTCATAATGTCAGTGTAGGAGCCTGTTGTGTTTCTGATATACTCATGACTTTGATGTCTTGTCTCTTAGCTGAGTGCCTTGCATGTCTGTGCTCCTACATATTAGTAGGATACAATGTACAATAAAATGAATTTCCCCTAATTGAAATGGAAGTTGTTGTTATAGTACTGTACCATTGTTAGGGGTGTGCGATATGGAATAGAATAGTCTGGTAAGTTCAGAAAATTACTTCACTTTACTGTAATGCAGCCTTTGAAACCAGGAAAAGACAACACTTACTATATTAAGATATCCAAAATCTAATACAATATCTAGTCTCATAACACAATGTCCATATAATATCGATATATTGGCAAGCCCTAATTGTCATTCATTAAAATAATCTAATTCATCGTTTAAAATGCCCAAGTGTTGCAGGTTGTTTTGGTCAGTATCGAAGCTAATGGTCTAAAGTGAAGATTGTTATTTTGATTCTTTATTTGGTAGATAGTTTCATTAGTTTCATAGTTTCCCGGTTGTTATTTAAAGCGGTCCATTGCAAAGCTTGGAAAATGAGGCAGCTACAAAGCGCACAGGACAACCTAAGCATCAACATAGAAACATGATAATAAATGCTTCACACCAGTGTCTTGGCTCTGTTTTAAATAGTGAGTATTCCCCTTGTTTCGACTGGTATAAGGGCATTTCAACAAGCCATGACATGCAGAGAATGGAGTACAATACAGAGATTTTTTTAAAATGTTAAATCTGAATTTCCTGTTTATTATATGTCGATACTTTTACCACAGTGTAGGTAGGTCCAGGAAAAACTGCATAAGCGGAGCATACTCTAGTCGTCACTTCTCACCACGCCTCCAATAGGACAATAAGGGAGTTCTTTTAAAAAAGCTATGAAGGACAGAGGGCAGTTTACATTATTTTGCCTTTATTCTTAATCTCTGGTTTTGTTTCAGTAGGATGTGCCGTTTGTCGATGTTTGTAGCTTAAATACATTTTATACATTTTACCATACCATTTGACTAGGTCCCCTTTCTGCCAAAATATACTTGCACACTTGTACTCACAAAAAGGTATTTAGATATTAATTGCCACACTCAGTTGTGTCTAGCTTATTTAGCCAATACATTAGACAATTAAATGAAAATAGGGACTGTGTGGCTTCTACTATTGCTATGGGTTGTCTTAATTATTTCCCTCTCTGTGTCCTGCTGCAGGTTCCTAAGGCTCAGCCAGTTGCCTTGATTACCAGTCCAGAGGACTCGCAGCATTATGAGGAGGCCCGGCAGTGTGTGGAGGAGCTGGCCCTCTACCTCAAACCTCTCAGCAACACCAGAGGTACTGAACACACACACACACACACACACACAAACACAAACCCATGCTTTTTACTTTTATAGTTTTCTCTACCTTTATAATCAGTTGACACTCATATTGCCTTTAAAAGAAACGCTGGATGTTGTTTCTAACGTGGGATGTCCATTACTCAATATTCTTGACATTCAAGTGGTTTAAGATAGAGAATACTGCTGCTAGGTGACTGACAATGGACATGGCCTTGTTTCCTTTTCAAAAATGGTGTGTACGTAGAGTTTGCATGTCAGTGACATGGAAGGAACAAGAAACGGGTAGAAAACAAAAGAATATTATAACAGAATTATAAAACTGAAGTGAATTTACTATGTACGTTAGAGGTACACATTATGAGCAATTTCCTCAATCATTCATTCGGGCAAGGTAATCATTGATTATTATTATTAAATGAAAGAAGAAATGGTTAAATGATAGAAAACAAGAAAGATTGATTAATTATTGATTAACCGTCCAAGTATGTAACAAATGTATTTCTTGTTTTAAAAAATCAGATTTTTTTTAAGGTAGTTCATTAAAACAAGGAAATTGATGGTTATGTTATGTTACGTAGAAATGCTTAGAATTGCTGCAGATTCTCCCACTCCGTCTGACATTATCAAAACATTTAGCACAGTTGTTCTGTTGAACCTACTGGCATTATCAGAGAGCAAACATTAGAGACATGCAGGGTGCTTAAAACAAAGCCTGACTTATTCTTGTATTAACGAAGATATTTGTAGCCTACAAATATTATATAGCTATATGTGTGTTTTGCCTTATGCTGTTTCCTGTTGCTAAAAGTTATAAAATGTAGCCATGGTAAACTCTGATGCAGCTACATCCTCCAAAATGATCTGAAAGTTGAATTAGAAGCTCTCGAAAATAGTTTCAACAAAAACTACTCTTTTTGACCTTTTGTTAAGGTAAGATTGACTGCATTATTTTTAGCTTATAAACTGGCAACTGAGAGTGTATTCCCTTGGTTTACCATTTGTCCTGTCTAATCTCTTTCCAGGTGTGGGCCTGAGCAGCACGGCCCAGAGCATGCTGAGTCGACCCATGCAGAGGAAACTGGTAACTCTGGTCCACTGTCAGCTGGTTGAGGAGGAGGGTCGCGTTAGAGCCATGAGAGCTGCCCGCTCTCTGGGGGAGCGAACCGTCACCGAACTCATCTTGCAGCATCAGAATCCACAGCAGCTCTCCTCCAATCTGTGGGCTGCTGTGCGTGCACGAGGATGTCAGTTTCTCGGCCCAGGTAAGTTGTTTTCCATCACATTTGAAGCGAGTCAAGCACATTCCAAGACGTATATTCTCTGTAAATGTTGGCTTTTGGCAATCCGCTGTTACTCATGGTTTTTATGTTTGTGTTTTTCCTTCCCCAGCCATGCAGGAGGAAGCGCTAAAGTTGGTTCTTCTTGCTCTAGAGGATGGCTCTGCTCTGTCCAGGAAGGTGTTGGTTCTCTTTGTGGTCCAGAGACTTGAGCCACGCTTCCCGCAAGCGTCTAAGACCAGCATAGGCCATGTGGTGCAGCTCCTCTACAGGGCCTCCTGCTTCAAGGTAAGTCACTGACCGAGCTAGAAGACAATTTCAAACACCATTTGAGGCAAATTGGATATGTCAAGTGGTGCCCGCTTCCTCAATTTGAGAGCAACCCTTGCTGGGCAGGTACCTGAGGTGTTCTTTTATTCATTGTTTATCCAAAACTGTGTGGTTTGGTGGTCATGCAGATCTTCTCTGCAAAAGAAGCCAAACAGAGTAAAAAAAAGAAAAAGAAAAAAACTAACAAAAAAATTCAACTCACTCTTTCCTTCTTCCTCTGTGGCTACCTAGGTGACCAAACGTGATGAAGATTCATCTCTGATGCAGCTGAAAGAGGAGTTCCGTACTTACGAGGCTCTGCGGCGCGAGCATGACTCTCAGATAGTTCAGATTGCCATGGAGGGTGGGCTGCGCATTGCACCTGACCAGTGGTCTTCTCTGTTATATGGAGATCAATCTCACAAGTCACACATGCAGTCTATCATAGATAAGGTGTGTGAGATAAGTAAATGTTTGCCCTTGTCTGTATATTGTGTGTTTGTTTTGACATCATGGTACATAAAAGGTATAAAGGCTAGATTTAGTGACTTTTCAGACCCTCTTCATTTCTAAAACGCGACTAGTAACCATTTCAGACAGTCAGCCGACACAACCACTAATCTTTATGCAAGTGAATTGTGATGATATCACCAATATGTGTCATCTGGCAACTTTAAGCATCTTTTGGAGCTAGTGCCAGCTGCTTTTATTGGGAAAGAGTTAGCAACACAGCATTTGTTATTTGTCTGTTGTGCTATACGTTGTTGTTTCTTAGCTGCTATATCCTAGATAGGGAAGTCCCATCTGCCCTAAACTTGGCAAAGCCTTTACTCTGTTTTTTTTTTTTTCTGCTTTCGGCATAGCTGCAGACCCCGGCGTCTTTTGCTCAGAGTGTCCAGGAGCTGACGATTGCCCTGCAGAGGACCGGAGACCCAGCCAACCTTAACAGACTGCGTCCCCACCTGGAGCTATTAGCCAACATTGATCCCAGTCCTGGTAAGAAACAAGTAGACTTCAAGAATTTACATGCAGTTTCATAAGCTAGAATCCAAATGGTAACCTTTGCATCTTATTAGCCTTCTCTCACACACATTGTGTATTGTCCCAATATATCTTGTCTATAAAATGAGGTTACAACAAGCAGCTGGGATGCAAGTATCTGTTTGGATATGTCTTGGCCAGAGCCCAGCTGTTGCATTACAGTTTAACTCTCCATCAAATGATTATTTCCCTTGTTAGATTTTTTTTTTGGGTGGGGGGACTCACCCAAAAATATTTTGTGTTTTTGTCTATATGTTTTATTAGACAGATGACTACCATCAAATCAAGTATTTAGATTAAAGTCTGTTTTTTATCGTCTTCTGTTTCCCCAGATGCCCCCCCTCCCACATGGGAGCAGCTTGATAAAGGGTTGGTAGCAGTGAAAACAGTGGTGCATGGCCTGGTGGACTTCATCCAGAACCACAGCAAGAAAGGAGCTGACCCTCAACAGGTTTGTTTACCCATTGGACCGCCATATCTTATGTTGCTTGATTAATCCAGGCTACACCCATGGGAAATTATAGTCCTGTAGCCACCAAAATTTAAACAACAAATGAGGGAATACATTTTGAGAGAATGGTGTTCATCGCTTGTAGAATTACACATGACAAGCTGTTGAGGCTTGTGATGATGTTGTTGTTTTTTCTTAGATTTTGTACACATCCTTATGTCCACTCTGAGGTATTTGAATAAAAAATGTTGTGACATTGGATTTTGTCAGTATCCCCCAGCCCTAACTGTCTAATATCACCACTTTTGAGTGTCAAAGCAACACTATGCAACTCTTCTCTCCTCGGTCCCCTGAAGGTTGTCTCAGCCGCACTAGCTGTAGTTCCAGTGAGACAACCTGTGGGAGGACCGAAGAGGGAAAAGGTGCATAGTGTTCATTTAAGCTCTGTTTGTTGCAGTGCAAGGCAACGTCCTCAAATAGAGTTTTACCATAAAAAGTTGTGTTCTCTACTTCAACAATACTTGATGTCTCAACAATACTTGATGTCTTTCTATAGCCTCCTCAGCACAGCAAGTATAAGACATACATGTGTCGTGACATGAAGCAGAAGGGAGGCTGTCCTCGAGGAGCCAGTTGCACCTTTGCTCATTCTCAGGAAGAACTGGAAAAGTGAGTCTGAATAATATCAACATCTGGCATTTAGATTAGGTATTGCAGCTAAAATGAAACCATTTTAAACATTTTATACTGCATTTCATGTTTGTCAGGTATCGTAAAATGAATAAGCGCCTGGCAGCTCGCCTCCCTGGCTCAGGAGGGCTCATGCCAGATGAGGGCCTCCCTCTCGATGTAGCAGTGACCCGAAAGCCTTCACCCCTTACCAACGGTAGTGGTGGACACTCTTTGCCCCAGCTCATTGCCCGTGGCACTGACACAGTCCCATATGAACTGTTGCGTAAACCCATGAAAATGGATGGAGGGAGTCACAGTGCCCCAGGATCCCCACCTGATGGGTCAGTATAACATTTTTCTTAAAATAATCAGCAGCCAAAGAACAGGCAACCTGTGCCATGAAGTCCGCAGATTTTTCTTATGGGTACCTGCTGATTGCACTATGCAAGGTTAAATGCATCCTGAAATATAGTTTGGACCTGAAAATGTTTTAAAATTAGAACTTGGACCCTTGAGAAATATTGCATTCCTATAAATTAAGTTAAATTGAAATACTAAATTAAATTGTATTTTGAACACCCTTTTTTGTTAATGTACAGTATTAACTGTGAGGTGTGGTATCTCTTCGTAATACTGCATTTATGAAGATTGGAATGTGCAATCACATTCCAATCAATTAGCCTTTCTTTTGGTCAACTTCCACTATAGTGACTAATTTTCCTTAATGCCTGTGGCTGTCCACACCTATACCAAACAATAGTCGGTATTCAGTATAGCATATGGTATAGTATGGTAGAGGTCAGTAGTTGCTCATGGCGTGTCTGCAGAGGAAAGGGTGAATATCATTGTTCAATCTGTAGAATAACGTTTTAAAAATAGCTTAAGGACAAAAAAACTGTCTGACAATTATTCATTAAGCATCAGCAACATTGCAGTCTCTGCCGCATACCGGTAGTTGTTGTTAACTGGCATACTTGTTTTTTATTCCTGTAGCATGGACCCTGGGCTACCCAAACCTGGTATGCCTCTGCCACCTCATGCCATGGCCCACCAAAGGATGCCAGTAGACCACCTCTCTGGGGTGAAGCACATGCCTGTGGTAGCCAGAGGTTCACCAGTGTATACCCAGCCGCCGCACCCTGAGATGTGCTATGACACCCGCCCACCACCTTCTGCTTCTCAGTATGACCCCCCACAATACTCCACAGGTAGGGCTCAAGTAAACGGTATGATGCATAATGAATGGTCTTCTATGATTGTTACTAATGAAAATGGTTTTTTTTTACTTTATACTTACAGATAATTTAGGAAAGTTATTTTAATAATTCCCTGCTATTGTTTTTATTAGGGTACCCCTACCAACAGCCACAACAGTATGTCCCCCGGGATTACATGCGTAACCCTCCTCCCCCCAGTGAGTCAGGACCCCCTTACCAGGACTCCTACCCTGGCTACGGTCCACCAGATCGCCCCTACCAGGCCTCTCACTCTGGTCCACCTTTCTCTTACCCTCATCCTCCACACCATGACCGAGGTCGCCACGGGTCCTACACCGGCCCACCACCTCCACCACAGCCTTACCCATCTCAGAGGGATGGCCTGGTCAGAATGAGTCCCGCACCTCTGGATATGCCCCCCCCATCATCAGGACAGGCTAACTCCCTTTATCACCAGGAGCCCAGTGCCCGTGATAGATACCCTCCAGATGGCTATTATACACAGAATGCCCAGCCGCCACCCATGAGGGCCTATGGCAGGGTGAGTTTGTTTGGATTGTGCGGTTTGCATTCAATTATTTGTGATGCCAGCGTAGTTTTAAAACACTAAAATAAATGCTAGCCGTTCAGCTGCAATATTCTTGTTTGTGTTTTGCAGGGGCCATCATATAGTGGTTCACAGCCCAGCCTGGACTACCTGCACCGACGTCGGCAGGAGCTGTTATCCCAGCTGGAGGAAAGGAAGGTCATCTCCCCTCCACCATTTGCTGCCTCCCCCACTCTTTCTCATCCCTTTCCCAGCGACTACCCTCCAGAGGTTAGCATTATGTACATCTCTGAAACTGGACCAAATTGTACACGGGCATTAAACTGTAACATGTGATACATTTAAAGATTCAAGAACTGTAAGTACATTTAAGTTTTAATGACAGCACTCTCTCTGTTTGCAGTATGGCGAGGAGAGCTCCAAAAACATGGTGAAATGCAGAGAGCCTGACTATGCAGGGCAGTACTCTCCCTGGTCTTGTGAAACCATTGGCTCCTACATTGGTACAAAGGATGCCAAACCCAAAGACGTTATGGTTCCTGGTACCATGGACATGATGGTGAGTTCAGATGGATAACTCTGTTTTTAACCATGTCAATATTTGAGGCGGGAAAATGATTTGTTGTGCTTCCTTTAATCAATCAGCATTGATGTACAAAACCTGAAGGGGACTATAAACTTGATGACTAAGTGTTTGAAGTGCAAGCTAAGTTATTTGATTAGGTGTGTTTGAACAAGAGTAATTCACCAAAAAGAAACACAAGTAAGTGTTTGTCAAGTAAAGAAAGAAACATGTTCCCCCTAAGCCTTTTTCTCAGATCTCTCTATATCCTAACTCATATTCTCTATACCCTGGGACTGGCAGAATGCGGAGGCTAAGGGTCTGAGGGAACCATCGCTGGAGGCTCCTCGGAGGGGTGCAGAAGTCAAAGATGATGACCCTATTATCCCATTTGGCCCCCAGCCTACTGTGTCGCGCTTCGGGGCCATTTCCCGCACTTCAAAGATGGGCTACCAGACCACAGGCCCTGTGCAGGCTATGGTCTCCACGCCTCAGAACCCAAGCTCTAAACAAATGGCCATGTCAGGTAAGAAACAACATATTAATGAATAATCCTATTGATATCGCAAGTTTGATCTCCGTCTTCTCAAGTCAAAAAGCAAAGTCAAATTTAAAATACTAAAATGGATCAAAATGATTAAAACAAAAAGGATTTTGAATTAGATTGGATGTACATACATATACATTTTTACCATGTGGCTTTTTACACTAAAGTCATGTTCAAATTCAAAATAATGTAGAAAGTTGTCTCCCCAGACTCGATTTTTACGGAGGTTGCCAGGCTGAGACCACAGCATCCACAACAATGGCACTTGTCTCATATAACCAAACGTACTTCACAGCACAGGGGAGCAGCTAATGCTGGCTAGCTCTGTAGCCAGCTGACAGGCTCACTTTTTTGGCTTAGTGACAGAAGGAACCGCTAAAAACACATCAACCTCGCCGTCCTCTCCCCCTGACGGATAGACACACTTCCTAGGCTTAAAATAACAGTAGGAACTACTAAACACACGGTCCTCTCTTCTCAATTTACAGCCCTTTCTCTTGGCTTAAGAGAACTCACAGTTGTCGGCTACGGCCGCTGAACAGACTACATGTTGTAAACAGCCGAGGCCAGCTTGACTGGTCCTCCGGTAACGTTAGCAGTTAGCAAGGTTAGCATGGTGGCGTTAGCCGGGATCACTTTACTGGCTGTGTCTCAATTGTTTTTGCAAGTAACCAACTCGGATAGCCACATAATCATTTTCTGAGTGAGTGAGTTCTACAGAATCACATAAAATGCCCGTCCCTAGTAGCCGTGATAAATTAGCCTGAAGCTAATGCTTACTTGTTAAGGAGGAAATTAGCCAACTCGGCATCTTTCAAACAAATCTCCAATATTTACCTGTGTTTTTTCTCTGGTGCCATGTTATTTTTTTAGGTTGGGTAGACTCTATCTCCATTGAGCCTGTTAGTTTGTTTTCTGATTTCATGGTTGTACTACAGTACAGCTGTAGCGAGTTAGGTTTACGTTTTAAAGGTATATCTGGCAACCCTGCCTGGCAGTTAATGACAACACACAGGCCAAAACAAGGAGAAAATACTGGCATTAGCATTGTTGTCAGAAAACTAGTATTTCAACTTAGCATGTTTCCTTAATATCTGACGATGCATATTGGGATTTATTACAGTAAATATGTTACATATTGGACCTTCAACCTAGTCATATTAAAATGTACTCATTTTGTCCACACTGACTACTAGGGGTGTGACGAGACGCTTACTCCATGAGACGAGACACATCACGAGATTGGGTTCGCGAGAACAAGACCAGACGAGATTTTTTTTTTAAATTTAAAGAAATCCTCGATGAAATATATGAATGGAAAATAGTTTTTTTATTCAACTGAAAAATCACAAAATGCTAAACAATTTAGGTGCATTTTGAAATCAACTATTAATGATGAATGTTATTTAACTTTTTTTTTTTACTATTTTAATTCAAAATGTTGCCACACAAATGATTTAAAAGTGGCAGGGGGATCTTCAATAGTAAATTCACGCTCCATCACGCTGACATCACATCGCCTCACGAGACAACTTTTCACCTTGACGAGAAATCTCGTCACGTTTTAATCTCGTGAGATCTCGTAAAACGAGATCTCGTCACACCCTTACTGACTACTCCTAACTCTTAAACCAAACCTTTGTAACATGTCTATTTCACCTAACTGTGGTTTTTAATCATTACAGTTTGCTATAAAAAAAAAACTGACAACCATTTTAATACCTCAGCAGAATACACATATGGGAGCCATGGATGGGGTGGAGCTTCATACCCCTCCCACCAGACTGCCTCCTCCTCTCAGGGACATTTCAGTGAGCGGTGAGGCCTGCGGTTGTTTTCCTGTCATCTTGTTAATAATCTTATGATGATAATACTTATCACGCTTTAAGGAAAATATCAAAAATGCATGTATGAAAGTTCTTGACTTATAGAGATAATTGCAAAGCAGTTGTGTTCCTGTCTTACTGTATCTCACCCTCACAGCCTACCTATGGCAGCCACAGACAGAGAACAGTTGAAGATTGAGCTGCAACAGGTCAACCAGCAGATCAACCAACAGACCCAAATGCGAAGCATGGAGGTGTGTGTGCTCTCTTAACTACCAAGTGGACCTAGAAAGGTCTGGGAAGTACAGGAATTGATTTGATGAATTCTACAAGATTTTGAATTATTTAAGTGTATAAATTGTTTTTAAATGCCACAGGAGATGTATTTATAGCTGCTATAATTTTACATAATTGATGTGGCACTTTGTTTCGCAGCCTGGACACATAAAATAAAAAAAAAAATGTAATAAAAAAAATAAACGGTTGGTAATCATGCTGCCTAGTCATTATCAAAATTATTATTATCAGATTAGCAACACTGAATTATCAAAAACAGGTTTTCCATTTCACACTGCACTTCTTCTGAGTATTCCCAGAAATTTCCAAATTGCACAATCATCCTCTTCACTTCCTGCCTTGCCATTACAGGCTGCCAGTAACTCTTTACTGCTGCAGAGGGAGGCCAGTGCATTGGCAGGCCAGCCTGGGCAGCCCGGCCAGGGCCAGGTGTCAGTAGCTCAGCAGCAGGCCAAGTGGCCGGCAGGGGGAGCAACAACAGCTGTCTCCAGCGAACAGCTGAGCATGGAGCTCCACCAGGTGGAGAGAGAGATTGGCAAGAGGACCCGTGAGATGGCTTTGGTAAGGGGGGTGGTCTGTTGAGCAACAAAAAGGGATGCAACAGTCTAACCTTGTATGCTGAAAGAAGTTGGGATATGGGGGGGGGGGGTGGGATTATGTATTAGGGGAGGGGATTCTTCAGGACATCCCACTAGGGCCCCAACAAAATTGATACTCAGACATTTTCCTCCCCTCCCAGAATGCTCTCCTTGAGCGCGCTTTGCAGGAGAGTCTGGCAAAGCGTGACTATACCACCATACACCTTATTATGCCACTAGTGCTATATAACTGTGTAGTTGTCTGGGCCATGGCTCAAGTCCTAAAAGATAGCAACTGATTAGAATTCAGTTGGATCAATTAAGCACAATGTTTAGTCAAAAACATTTCTAGCAATTAAGTATGTTTTGTCCATCTCCAAACCAGGAAAACCAAGTAGCCCATGAGGTTCAGCAGTACAAGATGAAAACAGCAGAGAATGGACAACCAGAGCACAAAACTCAGCTGGAAGAAATCTCCCTGGCTCTTGGGTGGGTAAACACATACCTGCACATAAATATCTGTATGTTCCCTGAACCAACGTCTTTTATCAAAAGCCTCCCAGTATTACTTGTTCTCACTTGTATGTTGGTTTTCTCTGTCCTTAATTCAGCGAGGTGTCAAATGGCTCCAGCAGTCTGCAAGAAAGTGCAGTGGGCGGGTCCATGCTGTCACTGACCAATAAGACGTCTGCAATGAGCCAGTGCTCTGATCCAGGTGCCACTGGGTCAGAGATGCAGAAGAATGGCGTCGTCCATTCCTGCTCTTAGACAGTACACACTTACACACACACACACACACACATATACACACACACACACACACTCAAGATGCTCAATTGAAAAGCATGCACAGGCGCATATACACCCATTCTATTTAGAAGATGAGCAGTATCTGCCGTGATATGAATTTTCTTTCTTTTTGTTCTGTGAATGAGCTTTTTTAAATGACTTTCCTTGCCTGGAAACCAGAGCATATGATAACATTTCTTGTGTGTGTTTAATTATTTTCTTTTTTTGTACTGGGATTACAGATTAACAAGGCTCACAATAGATGTATCAGGAAGAGACAATGGTGGTGATGTTGACAGTAATACCGGTAATTTTGTTCAAAAAGGATAGGCTTATTTAATCCTTAATAAACACAAAAAACATTTTTGATCGATCCTCTCCAGATATGAATTGGTTTAGTTGTACCAGCATACATGGAGATGAAGGGTTAGATACAGAGGAGCAGATTAAAAAGCACTTTCACATGCACTCTGAGGAACGTTTCTTGCAATCTGGCGATCTATGAAGGTATTGTAGGAAGCAGCAGAAGTGTGTCACTTGGTTCTCAACCCCAGAATCGTAAAAAAACAAACAAAAAAAGTGGTTGCCCAGATGTAGATGGTCTGAGGAGGAAAATCGGTATATTATTTCACCAGTATTCAGCTGAAATGGGGATGCAAGGTGTTTCAGAAATCACTTTTGCACCACATGTACGTCCTCACCTGCCACAAGAAGTATGGTTTTATTAGTGCATTTTATGAACACATCACATGTCTGTTTCATACTTGAAAGCAGTATATTATATATTTAATTGAAGCATTCTGTTTTAAAGATTGCAACAAGTGTTTTTGATAATAAGCTTTCCACGTTTTCTATAAGGGAATCTACTATGTGCTTCTCTTGGTTGTGATGTGACCTAATGTGGTTTGGTTACAACGCCTTTCGCCTGTGCTCCTTAAGGCTGCATTCAGTCCGATTGCGTTGTGAGATTTTTCACAGCATGCTCAAATTTGTTTTGGGTGAATGCATACGATCAGGCTGAGAGGAAGGACATCTTTCTGCCTTAGGAGTCAGGCGTATGAGTATCTGTATAACAAATAAGTAAATAAGGATTTCCCTCCTCAGAGCTTCTCGTCTCGCCACTCAAAAGGCCTCCCCATTGGGATTATCTTGTCATTTGTTCTCCTAACTTCTATGAAGTTGCCTTCCCTTGTGTTCTTTTTTTGTTCAATTTTATCTTTTCATGCTTTACGTTGTTACGATTTGGGGTGTGTGGCTTACCTAGTGAAGGCTTTATAGAGCTGAGCTGAAAGCGTGTCCTCTATCATAAAATGGTTGAATTTCAAGTGAAACTCAGACTTAAGGTAACTATTGTAGCGTTTTTAGCTACACAGTACATTTGAAATCATGTTTACAGCTGAGGACATTTGTGTTGGTTACGAAGGGGTGAACAAAACAAACGCAAATAGCAGATTTGATGAGTTTTTTCATATCACATTGAGTATATTTAAGCGTCTTTATTGGCGAGTATAACAAATAACCATTCTCAATATTTTCCTTTTCACACCTTGATGTCATCATCACCACCATTACCACTGTTATTGCTCTTCCTCCATCATGTAAATTGTTTACTGCTGATGCTCAACATGGAGCTCTTTGCCTTTTGTAAACAATTGGCGTGATTGGCTAGAGTTTTACAGCTCTGCCGAGAGCGAGCGAGTCCTTGTGTTTGAACGGTTGGATAGAGGAGACGCTCTGGGTCAAGTCATTTGCGTTTAACGTTGAGCCTTCGTTTTGGTCAGACGAGGGCTACTGAGAAACTGACCGTTTGACAAATCCCTGATAACCGATGAGTCATAAATAAAGACACAAATGTTTTGTGTCTCTCATCTGGGTTGTTTGATGGGCATCTCTTTCAATTTGTCAGCGCCATGATAGTGGATGTTTGGGTTTTTCCTTTTTTTTTTTTCTTCCTACCACACTTCAAGCCTCTGGCTGCTCCTTGCTACATTTATTATTTAGGTACACAGCTCACTTATACATATGAGTATGTATACATACATTAATATACTAAAGCACTATTAATGTGCCACCTCTTATTTTACTCGCTCAGCATTTATATTAAATGATCTCTACTTAGAATCAGCAAAATGTTTTTGTTTGTTTTCGTTTGACTTGTTTTCTGTCCACTGGTTGCCAACACAGACTTTATCCTTTCCCAGACGAAGGACTTCTGTGCGCATTGTGTGTTCATTTAATCTTTTGTGTTCAAACAAAGATGTTCTTTATAGACTATGCTTCCGAAGAAAAATTTATGGAGACGTTTTGTGTGTGCTAGATTGTCTTGTAGAAAATTTACCCTACTTCTCCTCCACCCCCCCCCCCCCCCCCCCCCCCCCCCCCCCCCCCCCCCCAACAGCCCGCCCACCTCTCAAAGTGTGCTGTACTGGGTGATAGTTCTGAGGTATTAGAAAAGTGTTGGGTTCCCCCCCCCCCCCTGTGCCCAAGGGGATATTCAGGAAGTCTCTGATGATAGGTTGGCCTTAAATCCTCTGGTAATGCTCCTTTACATTGTCTGCTATGGGAGTACGAGGCAATCTCAAAATTACTAAATATTACTGAATTGGCATGAGTCCCACTATCCCTCTACTCTACTGGACTCTACTGTAGTAGATCTCCCCCTCCCTTTTGAAAATGTCATGTAAAACAGCAACATGCAATAATGCAAATCTGTTGAGATTTGAAGCAAAATGTGTTTTATTATTATTTTTTCTAAGGAAATGTTGACGTAGCTTGGTTTGTAGTTCTTTTCTCTCTCTTGTTTTCTGTTTCTGACATAGTTGAGTGAATTTACTGACCTGCAAGTCTTACAGTCTTTAATGCATCATCTGATCCGGTAAAAAAAAGTCAACAGCTAAGAGTAAGACATTTACACACTAGTTTGGTTTTTCTTTGTCAAGTATTCACAAGAAAATCAGCCCACCGGCTTAATTCTGCTGTAATGTCATTAATTGGCAACACATGGTGTTAATTTAATACCACTGTCTCTAAGTGCAAGTCAACCAAAACTATCAATGCTGATTCTACCTGATAGGTCCCTACAGGTCTGAATGAGCCTGGAATGGCTTTAGATGATAGAACTGACATACAAGGATGCATGGGATGGTTTACTATGTAGTAAATAGCAAAGATGTTCATTTCAATCTCCTGTGTGTTTTTGTTTCTGAGTGGAACTGCTGCCTCTGCCCCTCATTCACATAACCAGTTGTCCCCTCCACTCCCACCCTTGACCACTGAACTCTGTTACTGCTGTTTGGGGCTCACATTTTATTCCCTGACTTTCTGGGGAAATTCGCAAATGGCTATTTTATATGATTACTCCCTTGTAAAATATCTCTTAAATTAAGGTACAGGTTTGATTTCAGCAAGAAAAAAAGAAGTTTTTATATGTATATTATACTCCATTAAGGAATGTCTAGAATTATCTTCCTCCAATGTGGATGTAGCCATTATTACGCCATTTTATGACTTTGTAAGAGAATTCACTGTGTGAAAATTGGTTTGCATTTTTGTATAATACAATCTGCTTTTTTTTTCGTTTGATACGAGAGGGAGGTCAAACTGGAAGTTTGAAGAGAGAAAAAAAATGAACCTGTGAAATTGAGAAAACAAAGTGTAACTTATGTACAACAGTGATTCTAAGCTGAGGGGAAAAGATTAAATGATATTGCTAACTCGGGATGTTTGTGTCATTGTTTTAATTGTTAACAGAGATCAAGAAGTTGTAGCAGCTGTAGTACAGTGGTGTGAAAAAGTGTTTGCCCCCTTCCTCATTTCCTTTTCCTTTGCATGTTTGTCACACTTAAGTGTTTTGGAACATCAAACCAATTTAAACAATAGTCAAGGACAACACAAGTAAACACAAAATGCAATTTGTAAATGAAGGTGTTTATTATTAAAGGTGAAAAAAAAATCCAAACCATCATGGCCCTGTGTGGAAAAAGTGATTGCCCCCCTTGTTAAAACATACTATAACTGTGGTTGTCCACACCTGAGTTCAATTTCTCTAGCCACACCCAGGCCTGATTATTGCCACACCTGTTCACAATCAAGGCATCACTTAAATAGGAGCTGCTTGACACAGTAAGGTCCACCAGAAGATCCTTATAAGCTACACATGCCGAGACCCAAAGAAATTCAGGAACAATTGAGAAAGAAAGTGATTGAGATCTATCAGTCTGGAAAGGGTCATAAAGCCATTTCCAAAGCTTTGGGAATCCAGCGAACCACAGTGAGAGCCATTATCCACAAATGGCGAAGACATGGAACAGTGGTGAACCTTCCCGGGAGTGGCCGGCCGCCCAAAATTACCCCAAGAGCGCAGCGACGACTCATCCAAGAGGTCACAAAAGACCCCACAACAACGTCCAAAGAACTGCAGGCCTCACTTGCCTCAGTTAAGGTCAGCGTTCATGCCTCCACCATCAGGAAAAGACTGGGCAAAAATGGCCTGCATGGCAGAGTTCCAAGGAGAAAACCACTGCTGAGCAAAAAGAACATCAAAGCTTGTCTCAATTTCTCCACAATACATCTTGATGAGCCCCAAGACCTTTGGGACAACGTTCTGTGGACCGATGAGACAAAAGTGGAACTCTTTGGAAGGTGTGTGTCCAAGTATATCTGGCGTAGAAGGAACACTGCATTTCATAAAAAGAACATTATACCAACAGTAAAATATGGTGGTGGTAGTGTGATGGTCCGGGGCTGTTTTGCTGCTTCAGGACCTGGAAGACTTGCCGTGATAAAAGGAACTATGAATTCTGCTGTCTACCAAGAGATCCTGAAGGAGAATGTCCGACCATCTGTTTGTGGGAAGGCCGTTCATGCTCGAAAACCCTCTAATGTAACTGAATTAGGACAATTCTGCAAAGATGAGTGGGCCAAAATTCAACAGGAAATGAGGAAGGGGGCAAACACTTTTTCACACCAGTGTATAACATGTCTTTATATTCCCCCTGACCTCCAGCCACTTTTTGGTTTAGAGTACAGTATGTTTTGGGTCAGTGCACCTTGACAACATTGGTGTGTTAAGGGTTGTTAATGAGAGTTAGATGATAAGATCTATCCTACTTATTTTTGCACTGTAACAGCCAGACTAAGCTGTTTCTTAGCTAAGCAGCTGCTGTAGCTTCATATTTACCATACAGACATGACAGCTGTATCAATTTCCTCATCCAACTCTCAGCAAAGAATGCAAAGAAAGTGTATTTTCCAAAATGTGGAACTATTACTACTTTAAGTTAATCCTCTGAAAATGTCTTCCACCACTGACATTCAGTAATAATCATCATCTCATTATTATGAATGGCCCGGCACACAGACATCATCTGAGTCCAAATTATTATATTTTCTCTCAAAGTAAAAGTGTACATCTGCCAAATTTAAACTTAATTTAAAAATTTTATAAATAAATTTAAAGTTTGTGAAATTTCATAACATCCCAAACCAAAATTACCAGGCATTAGTGAATTATTTCTGCAGTAAATATACCTTGTGTTACTCCACGTTTGTTGGATCCCAGGACACGTCTACCATCGCGTAAGTTCTTTATGGTCTCCTTTAGTGTCTTCCTCCTCCAGCTGGAAACACCTACAAAAGTGTGTGAAGAAAAGGTATTGCAAATGTAAAACTTATCAATATATTAATTATAATAAATACAAGTTGGAAAGGAATTTAAGACAATCATTTCTTTATTGTAATGGAACACACATATGGTGGGTTGCACTTCTATTTACAGGTGTACTGATAATGTTTCAAAGAAACTTCTAAAAACATCAAAATGATACATTCCGCTACATGTATTGGCATTTGCAACCCGTTTGAAAAGTCCCATCTTGTGCAGAAGACGTGGTTTCTTGGAAGACTGAAAAAAAAAAAAAAACTTAAAACCTGCACAATCTCCTAAAAGACAGTTAGGTTAATGGAGTTGCTCGTTAAGTGACTGCCAGGCGCTTCTTTTGTCAACCCCTCCTATATGTATGATTCCACCCACCTGTTTCTCTATAGGCAACCAGTGACTGAGTGCTTTACTTATGCACACCCAGCATGTAGTCTCTGAGCAGGTGTGCTATCTGGACAACAGAGGACTGTACCCTTCAAACACAACTTCCTCCTGACGCCAGTACTCCATCAGGTGATTGGGCTGCTGGAAAGGATGGTACTCCACCTGGTGGATCAAACCAGTTTTTAAGAGGCATCAAAGGCATGTTATTGTATAGGGGCCTTACACCATGTCTTGTTTATAAGCCATGGTTTCTTGAAAGACTGAATCAACCTGACTGAAACCCCCGCCAAAAAAAGAAATCCTTCAAAATCGGTCAGTTCTCTTCAAAGAGTGTTCTGTTGCTCAGGAAGTGACGCTGCCAGGGGTTTCTCTCTCACTGCCTTAAATCTTAGCATAATTAGGTGAATGCAAGTACAAGTTTTTCTGGGTCTGTATTTGAGTCCTTGTTGAGAGTGGGCTCGATCTTTCCACCACTACATACTTGTCTACTGTGAGCTTTACACGTTTCTTTCCAATAACATCCTTCTGACTTCTTTCACGAGGCCAGATCATGGTGCAGAGTTGTTTTTATTTTATATTTATTTCCCATGTAACATTTATCAGTCGGTCCCATCCCCGTACCATCCTACTTTACCCACCAGCCATATAAAAAAAAAGACATAACATATGCTAACCTTAAATACTAAAACACATGCATGCATACCGTTCCCAACATATACTGCTATCTGCAAATTAAGCTTTTAAAAGCAGCGATTGGGTATGTTTAAAGTGACCTGCCCATATAGGAAATCCTGAAAATGAAAAAAAGATGAATGACATCCACAGTGGTAGAAAGGATTTATTTAGCTAACATCATCATTCTTCCAATGTTCAAAAAAGTTAATATGTGAATTTATTTTATCAGTTTATTTATCAGGGAAAATACATATAGGCATTGCTCTATCTGAAGTGCATCCGACACAATGTATGTTGGACTTCTAGCCGTAGGCTAATTTTCACTTAAAAACGTTTTGGTCCAGTGATATGCCAATTTGTTGATCTTTTCCAGTAGCGCTAGATGAGATGAATAAACGTCACGTTACACAGTCTCTTTCCAAGCAAGATGTGAAACACTGATGAACGAAGCAGGATTCAAAATCCAAATCCAATCTCAAGGTTAGATTTTCAGAGAACTGTTAACCTGAAGAGATCTGACGAGCAGTTAGCCTAGTTCTCATAAATCAGCCGGAGTTTAGAATGCCAACACAAAGAAAGCGGAAGGTGAACGGACATCCGGACTAAAATTAGGGACAAACTGATGCAACATATATTATTTTATATACATATATGTATATAAACATTGAAGTGAATTGAGTGACTTGGTACCATTTGGGCTGTTTTTGTTAACAATTTGTTAGATTAGAGTTGTGGCCCTTATGGGGGTAATTCTGAACAGGAAACGAGTATGTGTCGAAGAATTTCTCCAAACATAGATTTTATGGTAAAATCTTCAAGAAAAAGTTGGAGCAGTTAAGGACTTTGCGAAGTTTGCTGTGATTAGACTAAGCCTTATAGTGATGAATATATTGTAGTGTAAAAAGAAGCACTTCCACACCAGAGTACAAAGTCACATGATGGGCGTCAGTGCGTCCACAGTCTCCTGGATCACTGACTACCAGACAGACAGACCCCAGTGGTACGGGGTCCCCACAGGGGACTGTGCCGTCTCCTTTTCTGTTCACCTTATCCACCACAGACTTCCAGTACAACTCAGAGTCATGTCACCTACAGAGGTTTTCTGATGACTCTGCAGTTGTTGGGTGTCTAAGGGATGGACAGGAGGGAGAGGACAGGGCGCTGGTGGATGACTTTGTAGAGTGGTCTGGTAAGAATCACCTGCTGCTGAACGTGGATAAGACCAGAGAGATGGTGATCGCCTTCAGGAGGAAGGGAACGGCTCCGCAACCCTATTTCATCCTGGGATGTGACGTGGACATGGTGGAGGATTACAGATACCTGGGATCAACATCAACAGCAGGCTGAACTGGAAGAGCAACACTGCTGTTTACAAGAAGGGGATGAGCAGACTCTATTTCCTGAGGAAGCTTCAATGTGTGCAGCAGAATGTTGGAGATGTTCTACCAGTCTGTTGTGGCCAGCGCTCTGGCGAAACGAAAATCAAAAATGTCGTCAATATAGAGTACTGAAAAAACTAATTCAAAGACGAGCACACTCTGTGGATTTCTTGCATAATGTTACTCCACATTTGTTGGATCCCAGGACACATGTCTTCCATCATGTAATCCTCCCAAAGCGGCCATGTCCGACTCCTCCAGCTGAAACCCAAACACCTATGAGTGTGTGTGAAAGGAGAGGTAGAGGAGGAGGAAGAGGAAGAGGTGACATGAGAAAATGTATGGCTGTGTCATTACATATTGTAATAAGAGTTGGCTATACTATAGATGTACACACACTATTTTCATTAATGTATATTTTAAAAATCTGAATCAGATTCTGATATATACAGTATATATCTATGTATAGTGTATATCTATAGATATTTACACACAAACTGTATATATATATATATACTATTTTCATTAATCCAGATTTTAATACAGATTCTTTTTTTCTTTCTTTATATTGTGTGGTAGCCTTATGATGTGGTTTTTTTCTTCTTTCAATTGTTGTCATACCTGCTTGATCGGTGGCTCACAATAACTAATCCCTAACCTTTCTTAATCCATAAAATATTTTTTACAATCAAGCAAAATAGTGTGTAAAAGATTTTTTTTTTAACTCACTTGACAGTTTTCTTGAATCCTCTTCTTTTTTGTAGATTTAGGAATTGTAACAACTCCATTCTAAGGAAAAAGCAGAGAAACCATAGCAATGTGTATCAAAAAAACAACAAAAAAAAACAATGTGCTAGACCAATTCAACTTAGGGCGGACAATATCTGAACAATGTGACAACCTGAATGCTCCAGCGGATGCAGATCTGAGCAGGTGTGCGTCTGTATTTTTCTGCTATCTGGAGAACAGTCGGGTTGCTGAGGACCTGACCCTTGGCCAGAGGACTGTACCCTTCAAACACAATTCCCTGCTGGCGACAGTACTCCATCAGGTGACGGGGCTGCTGGAAAGGATGGTACTCCACCTGGTGGATCATACCATTTCAGTTCTGTTTCACATTTACTTACTTACTTACTTACATTTACTTTATATACTCCAACACTGCGATGAACAGCACACTAAAGATTCTTGTTTTGATCATCTCAGAAAGAACATGACCTACATTATCCATCCCTGAGCATATCACTAAAAAAATATATCTATTAATGAATCATTTTATTTATTTTTTGTCCAACTTTCACTCTAAAAAATAAATGCAGGTACTGTACGCAAGTTATTGAGGAGGAGAGGAGGGGAATAATCTCACCTGATTGCCTCTGTAGGCTAATCTATAGGCAAAAAAAAAAACATAATTCTAATTGAGGGTTTTTCACAGAGAAAAAAAAAACTACCTGGTTGACATGTGGCACGACAGTACAGTCTTCCTTTAACTCTTCCAGGTGATGGACGAGGAAGTTGCTCACTCCGATAGCACAGCACAGCCCTATAGTGACCAACAGGGATAAGTATGGATACACAGGATTATGCTCTATGAAATACTCACTCTGACAGTAGGCTCCTCTATCATAAAGATGCATGCTGTAGTCACTTATTGCTCACTTTCCAACAGTTTTCTGAGATGATCTTTCATGTTCTGTACCTTCTTTATACAGTTCCTCCAAAGCTCTCCAAGTCTCAGCTCTCATCTCCCTGTTGGAGCGACCATGTTGCGGTGACTCTGGCCAGTGCATCAGGTACAGATCTTAAAAGGGGGCAGATGATGATTTAATGAAAGACTATAAAAGACAGGCAGACCACAAACTGCATACAACGTAGGGGACTGAACTGACTGCCATGATATAAAAATCAATTACTGTTGGAGAAAGTTGGTACATCTCCCATGATAATGAAAACATAGAAAACACACAACCCATACCAAAATATTCCACCCCCATTTTGGAGCAAGAGTCAAGGCACGCCTTCTTTGCAGCTTTGTATCCATAGTCCCCGTGCCACAGTTTATTGGTGACCCACAGGTCACTTCGTGGGATCCCGCTTTCTGTGATAGAGTCACCCAGTTCCTTCTCGCAGCCGTAGCGCTTTGCTGTGTCAATGTGGCGCACGCCACACTCACTGAGTGCATGCACAACAGCGTCATGGGAGTACCCGCCATTATGTGATGTGCCTGGTATAGAGAGAGTCACGTCAGCTCAGTTTCACTCAAAGGTTAAGGTATGGAAATACATTTACATGTAGACCATTGTTAGCAATGATAGGCTAGATCTTTTTAATATTCCACAAATCAGAAAGTGTGAAAGTACCTTTTAAAAGTGATAGTAACCACTACATATAGTACAGTTTGAGCAAATATGGCACAAAATGTATTGTTTTATGAAAGATACAAACTGCAGCTTGTTTATCATATTAGGGTTTCTTCTCCAGAATGGCACAATTAAAAAAAAAGAATAAAAAAAAAGAAAATAAAAAAAATAAAAATATATATATATATATATATAAAAAATATAATATATATATACTGTAAAACATCATATTGCATTTATCTTGTTTTATGTATTAATGTTATCATTACACAGTAAAACTCACCTAATCCCAGTAACGGAATCTGCAGACCATTGGAAAGTGGGATTGTAGGACAACTCAGCTCTGGTGCGAAGGTCATGTTCCCTGGGCAGTGCTGAGCAACTTGAAATACAAGGAAGTGTTATTCTCTTCTCTATCTGCAAATACCCTCTATATTAAAACACTCTCTATATCAGCCCCCAAATTGGCTGTAGGGATACTTTAAGAATACCCACAACTTTACTAAGTATTTTTAAATGACTAATTGCTTCATTCAAGCACTTTACCACTTACAATACGTAGGCTACTTGAAATTTGATGCAAGCAGTAGTTTTTGGGAAGTTATTAAGGAAGTGTTTTCCTGGTTTTCCAATCGTTTTCAAAACCATGTGCGCTAGCATCTCTGGAGTGGGTGAAGATGTGCCTCCAATGGAAAATCAAAAGACATGATACTCAAGCCAAAGAGTACTCCGTAGATTTAGCACAACAAAAATGGCGTTGGTCTCCAAAGGGTACGAAATATGCTCAATTGAGTAAAAATTGATGTACAAGACTGTAACGTATAACAAACAAATATAATAAATCGCTATATTTGGTTTCTAGTAGCTAGTCGGCTATTTGCATGTTTCCCCAACAACACAGTCGTGCATTTGTTTAGCTAGCAAGCCTATGACGTTCACTCATACGACGCTAATGTTAAAATGTCAGAGCTCCTTTCCTTCAGGCTCTTAAGTTAGAGTTAGCCAACATGGCGACCATGTAACATTAAAGCAAACGGACTATGTGGAGTGCCAACAAAATGAGGTGAGTTTTTCCTTAAAGAAAGAAATAAAACGTAATTTCTACTGTGCTTAATGGAAATAAATATTTCTTAAGTGGCAGTACGGTTAACCCACGGTATGGCGTTATGTATACGTTATTTACAGCTATATTACTGGCTTAAGATGAATTGTGTTAAAAATGTAATGGTTGCATACTAACCTTAAGGCAGTTTTGGGGTAACATCAGTCTCACATTTATTTTTGCTTTGCTTACTGAATAAATTCAGTTTGTCCCATTAACCCATTTACAAATTCAGTTTGTTCAGTTGTGTCGGAAATGATTCTGACCCCATACGAAAAACTATCCTGAGACTCACCTAAAGGAAATAGACCTACCGTTGTTAGCTTGTTTAATCACTTCAGTTTCACCTGACAGGCTTTTTAGTTTCTTTATAAATAGTCAACCGGAGTGTTGTGAAAGCTTCACGTGGACATGCCAAAAGCCATTCCTCTTGTAGCATTCACTGTTGCCTTAGTGAACTCTATTGTAAATGCGTGCAGGGACTTGGAGTAAATTTAACCCTCGTGTTGTCTTCCCGTCGACCGTGCTTTTTTGTTTTTCTGGGTCAAAATGTATTTTTTTGTGTGTTCATTGACACTTTTGTTGCTTTTCGACCTTTATGTCACTTTTTTCAATGTTTTTTTCACTTTTTTCCCATGTTATAGATGTCACTCTCTGCATTTTCCCACATTTGTAAAGCAATTTTCAACGTCCAAATACTATTGAACAGAACACTTAAATTAATTTAAAGTAGTGAATTGATCATTTGTTTTATTTGTACAGAGCGTTGCAGGGAACCTCCACGTTTTTTCTTTTGACAGTTTGTTTGAAAGGAACCCAAATTTATAACCTTTTGAAAACGGGTCAAATTTAACCCTAGGACAACATGACTGTTAATGGGATGTTCTGCCTATCTTTGTGCCTCCTCTTCTGCAGGGTCCCCCGATGCTGCATGGGGCTCCGGCGAGCCTGTTTGGTTTTGCCAATCCTGCTGCTACTCCTGGTTGGTGCAGCATTGACCGCTCTGCTGCCCCCTGCTGAGGACCAAGGAGGTGTTGGTGGCCTAGGAGTGCTACGCAAAGCAACATTACACAAAAAGAACCCTACTAAGGACCACCCTAGTGACAGCATAGGGGAGGAGGAGCAGAGGTTCACCATCATCATCCAAACTTACAACCGCACAGACATTTTGCTCAAACTCCTAAACCATTACCAGGCAGTACCTCATCTTCAGCAGATTATCATAGTCTGGAACAACATTGGGGAGCAGACACCTCTGAAGTTATGGAACTCTTTGGGACCTCATCCGGTCCCTCTGGTCTTCAAGGAGCAGACTATCAATAACATGCGCAACAGACTACAACCATTCCCTGAGATTGATACTGATGGTCAGTATATCGTCTGCAAATTGTTTATGCTCTGATATGGGACTATGCTTTTATAGAACTATATATGTTTTACCTGTTTCAATATTTTTCCAATGGTGAGCATTTGATTTTTGCTTTGCTCCTCAGCGGTGCTGATGCTCGATGACGACACCCTGGTCAGTGTTCCTGACATCAGTTTTGCTTTCTCTGTCTGGAAGGTAATAAGCGTCAGGGACAATGTAGATGAGAGTGATTAACATTCTGCAACTACACAGGATTTGGGTTTAAAATAATAATTGATTATGTAAATAAAGATTCATGTGGTGCTGCACCATCAGCAGGTACAGCATAAGCTGTTTTGTCTTTGGTTATGCAGCAATTTCCAGACCAGATTGTTGGCTTCGTCCCACGCAAACATGTCTCAACACCAGGAGGAGCGTACAGTTACGGCAGTTTTGAACTGCAGGACCCAGAAACAGCCGGAGGTGACAAGTAAGTTGTGCTTTTCTTTTGTCATAATTTCTTTTTCTCAAGCTAAACATAAAATTCACATATTGGCTCCTTGTTACTTACTTTGCTCTTACTTAGAGATGGGTGTAAAAAACATCAAAAAGTTTCTTGATGCTAAATATATATACGTGCTCATCAGGGGTCTGACCTTCACACCCCTACGTTGAAAGGAGGAGCTTTGCTAATTTCTAGTGATGATTTGTTGACAAATAGTTATATTTAACGGAGTTTACTCAATTCACAAGCAGGATTGAATCGCAAATCTGGCTTCTGTATCGTGCATGCACAGTTGTCATCAGAGCATGGTTAACTTCTGAGAGCTGCTGCTCCAGACTCTGGTAGAGATGTTCCAATACAGGCATTTTAGGCAGTATCGGTATCGGGAAGTACTAGAGTTTATACACAATCCTATACTATGTATAAAAAAACCTAAAGAAAATCTACATTAAAGTAGTTAATTTATGTTCTTTTCTTTTATGACTGACTGCCAAACTGGATGATAAAAGAAGGTTCTGTGGCGTTCATTGTTTGTGTTTGGTCATGTTTCACAAAGAGTTTAACCTGAGCCAGATCGACAACAGAGATAGAAACATATCACATCCATACAGGGAGAGCAGTATACAGTTGTTAAAACATAATAAAATATGTGACACAATGGTATCGGATCAGTACTCAGCATCGGCTGATACGCAAGTTCAGGTATCAGGATCTGTAGCTGAAAGCAAAAAATGGTATGGGACCATCTCTAGACTCGGGTTGAGCGTGCACCCCTTGAGCCCCCTAAGTTTTTACAATTGTGGCATGTGACACTGTTCATATTATACGTAAAAAGCTAAGAGAGCTTGCAGAATGTAGCAAACTCATCGTGCTGGAGCTGGGTAATTTGAAGTGGTAAATCAGGGTATTTTGGAGGTGCGAGGCTGCAAATTCAGGGATGCATGCTGGGTGGTTTCTGTTGTTCAGAGCGACCATGACTGACTCAACAGCCAACTGAAATGCACTAGCTCTTTTAGATGACACTAGGCCTGGGGATCACTTGCATTTTGCCAAACACTGTTTAGGTGCTAATTGTTGTACAGTTTTTTTTCTACTTATTCTACCTTGGGATAAAAATGTCTCTAAGTATTTCAAATAAACAAATACAAGCTATTAAAGTATTTTGGTAAAAATTTAATAATTATTTTCCTGTCCAGCTAAATGCAAATTACAAAATAATCAAATGTAAATACATTTGTATTTTAAGTAAAAAAAATGTAAATGTTTCCATCCCTGGTCTCACTATGATGTGAAAGCTTTTTATTTATTTATTTATTTTTATTTTTTTATAAATGCTTGAACTCTTTCTTGATCCACTCACTGCAGGTACTCCATGGTGTTAGTTGGTGCTGCCTTCTTCCACCGCCGCTACCTGCAGCTCTTCCAAGACCAACCTCAAGCAGTGCACGCGCTGGTGGATGAAACACAGAATTGTGACGACATTGCCATGAACTTTGCTGTAGCGCTGTATTTGAGGGAACACTCCATAGGCAAGGTTAACAAACCCTCCGGGGTCTTTGTCAAACCTGTAGACCTCCGCAACCTGGAAAAGGATGCCAGGAGCGGGTACCAGGGCATGTGGCACCGTCCTGAACACCTTCTTCAGAGATCCTACTGTATGAACAGGCTGACACAGATCTACGGCTTCATGCCGCTCTGCTTCTCCAACCTGATGGTGTCCCAGTTTGGCTTCCCCACCTACGCCAACCACAAGAGTAGAGGCTGAGCTGCCACACAGCTGATTAGTTTGGATTGAAAGACAGGCTCAAGTAAATTACATCTGTCTACGCTCAGGATTAGGTTGACATTGTTTAGACACTGTTGACCCCTGCATGTGTAGGAACCCTAATTTCAAATTTCACAGACAAAATATTTTTACAGTATTGCAACAAAAGTGTTTCAGCCGTGGGCGAAATACAAAATAAACAGTTTTTTAATAAGAGTGTTTAACTCAGTGTTGTGCTCTTTGTATCTTGTGATACTGAGCTGTTTCATCATTGAATCTGCAGGACTATCATGGATTTAGGACAATCACACACATGGCCCAGTCTGAGGAAAAAAATCTATATTTGATAAGGTAATCTCTGTATCGTTACCAAAGCTGCCTTTCTTTCAGTGTGAACAACCCTCTCAGTGGACTGTAGTGGTTGTTCCTCAACCAGCAGGTGTTAGTCTTAGATCTTCTTTGACAAGTTGCCTCGTTTGTAACCATGATTTACAACTCTGTGGTGCTGTCCCGTTAACATTTGTTTTTACTACATTTAGTTAGTTTATGGATTGTCACTCTTCTGGTGAGCTTGTATACATTTGTACGTACTGTTATTAAGTATTTACTGGTCAAAAGAGTGTCTGTACCAAAAGTGTGAATTTATGAATAAAATACAGGTATTTTGTACATTCTAGGTAATTCTTATTATGCATGCATGGACAATCTTTCTATCTTTTTAGTTTATTTAAATGTGTGCACATTATAAAGACTGTATCATGTTAATAAGTTAAATAAAGCCAACACTCTTTGAACAGAATTTGTGGATGATTTCATAATTATTGGTAAACAAGAGAGGAGTAACTCTGATGTCATGTTGCCTGAGCTCATTAATATTCAACATGCATTGAGCATTACTAGCGCAACCAGTTAGGTAAAGGAACCTGATAGCCAGGCTCTCATTGGCAACTGTTAACCAATCAGAGTCAAGCAGCTTAGCTCATTGAATATTAATGAGAACTGGCACAAATCAAGCTGAGTCTTACTATACCACGCTAGAATGGCTTAAACAAGGTAACGAAGGCATTTTTTCCCCAAAAAATGTTAGAGTCCATGGTAGAACTTCAGACATTACCACAAAGTAATGAAATAGGTGTGGCTGGGCACCTTTACTTAATAATGAAACAGGCTACAATGTAAGTTATGGGGCAAATGTCCAGCTTGTATTTACCTTCACAAAAGTGCTTGTTTTGCCACTGACAGGCTCAGATTAATATTCTGGCTGACAACATTATGGAAAGATTCCCTTCAGAGATAGACCTTTAAGCCTTCTTTGAGACCCTTTTTCTTTAATAAGAAACAGCTCTAAAGTTGGTAGCGCTTAAGCCACCAGGCTCCATTAAAAAAAAATATATGTATATGCTTTTAGCGCAAACATATTTTCACATGTAAATCAGTAGGCTGTGTTTATTTCAACCAAAAATAGAGTTATGATGGTTTGAAAAGGAGAAAGACAACCCCAAACTGCTTTTCATAGTTTTTTAGTTTCTGTCAACTTAGAATAAAATGTATTTTATGATGGTAAAATTACTGTTTTTTTACATGGACTCTGGTGGGTTTAGCAAACGTGATTTCATGGATGTTATGTTTATAAAAAACAAGAAAAAAAACAAAATTTTACTCTTTAACAGAAAGTTCAATCTCCTTAGAAATCTCTTCCAATGTTGTCAGACATTAATTTGAGAACATTTGTGAAGGTAAATACAAGCTGGACAATTGTCCTATTAACTTGCATTGTAGCTTGTTTGCCGCTAACAAATCCAGTGAGCTTGCTTAATACTGGACCAATTTCAAAGATTATTTTTCCCATCAGTCACGGAGACACAAAAACATAGGAAAATAAGTTGGGGGTAAAAACGGAAGTTACCCTTTAAGTCTGTGAACAGAGGTCAAGATCCTGAGAAATACTGAATGATTGAAGATCTTTCATTTCCTGATTTTTCTTTTCAGGGCTTCCAAGCTAAATTACTGACATATTGTTTTTGACAAAAAGCATCACTCCAGTGTCTAGAATTAAGAGTTCCCACTTGTTCCTAATTATGAGGTAAATTCTTGTTTTAATGACTAGTCCCCTCTTTAATTAAAAGCAAATATAAATGCATAATTAACTCAGATTGTTTTAATAGCAACATAAGACAAGCCCACAGGACTGTATATTACACTGAAGTCAGCAAATAATTCAGTCACTGAATCATATCAGCACTCTGCTTTTACTGCCCAGGCTTATACAATTACTTTTAATAATAGTAACAGGAAAAATCAAACTTTAAAACATCTATAAATATTAAGAGGTAGGAGAGTGAGAATATGTTTTATTTTGAAGGGGTTACTTGTAGGGCAGCAAATGTTATCAGTCTACAGAGTAAACATCTGGATTGCTTGAGGTCCAACCTGTTTTTTTTTTTTTTAATTTCCAGTCTCTGCATACCATTAAATCATCTTATGGTCATAACAAACCCTGATTTAAAAACTATATTAATAAACAGTTACACCCGACTCCCTCTCGGGGGATAAAAGCGTCCTTGCGTGTTCGGGGTTAACTGTGGACGCCCAGTTCTTTCAAAAAAGATCTGAGAGACCTTGCAGAGTGTCATTGTGGACCAGGTCCACCACCACCACTGACCCCAGGCCCACCTCCTGGCCTGGATCCACCAGCACCAGGAGAACGCATGTCATGCCACAGCTTCACAAGAGGCTCCCTTTTCCTCCAAATCAGTTTGTGACCATACGCCACATACCATCTGTAGGACAAAAAACATGGAGACGGTTGAAATGTACTGACTACAGGACAGGATACTACCAGACTATATAATACACAATGAGAAGATGAACACTGCTGTAAGTAGCTGAAAAAGTTGAAGTTCCAGTATATTGTGAATAATAGAGCAACAATGCATATTTACAGAATATAGTAAATACAGCATTCATCAGCTGTTATCACATGAAAGAGATCCCATGCTAATGACAACTGAGCCATCTATTGCACATCTGCTGATGAAGACAGATGTGTTTGAAAGATCTTGAAAAAGCTAGGGATTTAAGATTTTTTTTCTTTTAAACTATAAATACAATATGTGGTGCCATCGCTTTCTCACCTGCTGTTAAGAATGAAGTCTGGATGGACCTCAGCTACAACAAGACGTTTTACCCTTTCACTGTATTTCTTACAATTTGGGCAACAATCCAATTATCTCTTATTGGCATCTGATGTGTTTTAAGGATAGATGTAAGGTTTAAGGGACATTCTGCCCCAATATAAACACATAAGTTATAAGTTGTTGTTTATGAAAGCCATAAATACACTATTCTTAAAGATAAAGCCAGCCACTCACACTCCAAAGAGGGCTCCTCCAAGGTGAGCTGCGTGGTCAAAGAGCCGCCATCCCAGTATGAGCCCTGCTGTATCCATGGCGACGAGTACTTTCAGAGCCTAAAAGCAGACCAATGCCATGAACCTGACGTTACACACAATGTGCTGCACCAAATCAAGAACTATTAAGCCACCATGCATCCAGACATGCATACAGTACTTAGACATTCGCTTACATGCACAGGACATTGTCCGTTTTGCTCATGCAGAGAGTTACATCTCTTATCTGCAGCTAAAAATAAAAAATAGGAATGTCAACACCCTATTACCAAACTATTTCAAATCATATTGCACTTCAGACTTGTGTCTCTACTAGTGCTGTCAGTTAAACACGTCATTAACGCCGTTAATGCAAACCCATATTAACGGCATCAGTTTTTCTATTGTGAGATTAACGTTCTTTTTGGCCCAGCAAACTTTTACTTTTTAATAGTTGCTAAATGTCCCATTGACAAGACCAAAGTGATCTGTGTGTTTTGTCGTTGTGAACAGAGCTACCATCGCAGCACGTCCAATCTGAAAGACCACATGATGGCCAAGCACACAGCAGTTCAAAATATTATTTTCAGTGTTTTATTGATGGGCAGTGTTACATCGTGTGAGAGATTATTGGTGAATGACTGCTCCAAGCGAGAATATTAGGTGTGAAATTGAACACTACAGTAGGCAATAGGACAGTGTTGTTTTCAATTTAAAAAACTATTTGCACAATGCAAGCCGATCCACTTTTCCATGTTGATAAGGAAAAAAAAGGGACAAAAAGAAATCAATGCACGCGCATTTACATGGACATTTACAATAGATACAAAATTTGCAATTAATTGCGAGTCAACTATGACAATGCAATCAATTGCAATCTTTTGACAGCACTAGTCTTTACAAAACAAAACAACCTGGGAATGCACACACACACAGTGCATCACTTACATTTCCTGCTGTGAAAGTGATCATGGGGAGGAAGATTATTCCTAGTTTGGCCTCTGGCACCTTTGCACAGACTGCAGCCAGTACTGCCATGACAGCTCCAGACTACAGATCAGACAGAAGACAGGTCAGAACGTTAGGACTGCTGTAGTTCTTTTAAATCAAGATGTATGAAGATTTGAGCAAAAATCGTACTGCGCCTAATGATGGATGGAGACGTCCAGTGGCAGTTTTACACATGTAGCTGACCATAGTAGAAATCACACCTGAAAATACACATTATAATATCACTCTTTCTGCCACCAAAAAAACGTAATTCATCCATTTCTGAATAGATACCATATATTTTACCAATAGGTTCCACATGTTAAATAATCCAGATGTGTTAAGCTCCAAGACTAATGAGTCTAATGAAATTCAGAGTCATTTACCTAAATAGTAAATATGTAATATGTTCAGTGTGTCTTTTTAGTTTTCTAAATGTCTGTCATTAAATTTGAAGATTAAGTTATTTATAACTTGTGTTACTTAAATTGTTGAACCTAAATAGATTATGTAAGAGATTAAAAGGGATTGGGGTTTGACAGATACATTGCTGTTGCAATACTGGATTTATAATCAATTCAGTGTTATCAGACCCCAGTTCTATCTTTATTTGACTTACCAGCAGACAGGTAGAGTGCAAGAAACTGCTCCTTCCCTAAGAGAGAGACAATTCCTGATGAGAATGTCCACAGGACATACATGTTGGCCACCATGTGGATAATGGAGTAGTGGCTGAAGCAGGACAGGGCCATGGGAAGACATCGTGTTTCTGGTGGGGGACAGTTAAAAATGGACAGAAATAGAGAACTTTATCATGGCCAGTGGATCCAGCTGCACATTTTACACAGGCAAGAAAATCATTTCCTTTACTGTCCTTGTGTAAGCCATTTGTATTATGTAATTAATTCAAAAAGAACATGCATACTTACTGGAGGCTGGGTTGGACGTGAAGTACTTAATCATGGTTCTTTGCATTGAAGGGATGCGCCAGCAACACATAACTACAGCATTTACTGCAATGATGCCTGGAAAACAGTGATAAGGAAAGCTCCTGACTATGAAGAACTATGAGGGTTCTATTCAACATGAGTAAAGGTGTGGATGCTAGCTATTCAATTTTAAGAAATACAACGACATAAGGAGTCAGTCTGCAAAATTACCGGTTACAGTCTTCTGTCCCTCTGTGAGACTGCTCCAGAAGTCATCTACCATGGACATAAGGAGAAGGAGCTGCTGCTGGAAGCCTGACAGTTTGTTCCACCAGTCATGCCAGTACACCATGTCCTGAGACCCCTGGTGACATAGGAAAGGTAACATGTGATCTTGTGAAGTGCTGTCCCGATCCCATTTACACCTATCTGAGCCCATGTGGCCTCACACACTCACTCACTCACTTAGCACCTTAATTAACCAATGAAGTCAGGGAGTCTTTTGTATTTAGTCCTCAGGGCTCACTTTGGTACGGAGCCTATTACTACATTGGTTATATACGTTGACAGCAGTGGAGGAGAAGGCCAGCAGTTACCATCATTAAATCTCACCTGTAAGAGTTTTTCTGACTCCTCTTCAGCTTTTGGAGTCGTAACTCTTGACTTCAGGGTCTCATATTGTAGAATGGCAGCCGCACCAAAGGAGCAGCCTGTAAACTGACATAGAGTAAGAACACAACCAACGGCATCATTCTATCCCAAACCAAAGTACTGCATTCCTCTCATTCTAGTAAAAGAAGGGGAGGACCTACTCCGACTGTGAACATCAGGGGTTTTAAAAGTGTTGGTCGGGGGACTTTGGGAGGAGGGGGGGAACCTGGTGTGCCAGCCTCAGAAGGTGAAGCTTTTGATTCTTGGGTGACATTTCCTTTCTTTACATCCGGCTTTTTGGCTTCCCGACGGAAACTGCACCTTTGTTGGTTGTGGGGGTACAGTCTGCCAGACAAAACGTGTAGACACAGTGTTATTACCTAATTTACAGATTGACAGCTTTGGTAAATACACAATAACATGAACATATGTAGGCCTATATGATATAAGGCAAAGGAATATAACAGACACACAGGGGAAAAGCATGTAATGTTCCTATTTTCTTGTTGTTTTGTTTAGTCTTTGAAATGTGCCTGTTTTGTCTGATTTGCAGTCTAAAACTCATTAAGTGTACAATTGATTGAGATATTAAAAAAAGAGCATCAATCTGTCATAAACTGGACTCAAATGATGTTTGGCAAGAAAACAAATGACACGATTTACCAATCGGTTAACAATTTAGTTGCTATATTATAATATTATACAACGTTAGTGTTACTATGACCAACACATTTTTCTTAAACATTTCCTTTAAGAACCATCTTTGGAAAATGTTTGGGCTAACTGTAGCTGTTCTAGATGAGTAGGGTTGGGTGACAAAACCCGGTTCCACTATGGAACCGGTTCCTACGCAACCGGTAGGAATCGGAACGCAAAATGTTGGTTAATGTCTCGACTGAAATATTTTCCCTCTGTCGCTCCGAAAACGACGTAAACATATCACACTTTCTCTGTAGTCTACCGTTAGCTAGCTACCGTAAATGTTTGGCTACTTTTAAAAGGCCATATGTTCCCTTATATTTTGGGCTCACCAAAACGGACGTAAAAGCCTTTTAGTTGGTGTAATTTCTCAGTTTTTGAAGAATCGGTTTAGAGATCTTAATAGTTTTAAAAGTACCATGTCGGCACTGGAATGGTAAAAATCCAAACGATACACAACCTTCTAGCTAGCTTGTTGAGAAACCATACTCTGTTAATATTTACAGTCTGTGTGAGAACCATGTATGCTCAGTTAAT
Organism: Etheostoma cragini; assembly: GCF_013103735.1. Classification (NCBI taxonomy): domain Eukaryota; kingdom Metazoa; phylum Chordata; class Actinopteri; order Perciformes; family Percidae; genus Etheostoma; species Etheostoma cragini. The sequence goes on from NC_048418.1 coordinate 17,245,182, forward strand.
TAGGCCCCGTGACTTAAGGTTTAACTTTTGGTCATTATCATATTGATTTATTAAGATATAGATTTAATATGGTGATGTTAAAGGCAGTAGGAAATGCTGCTTGGACAGAGATAGCTAGCTAGCTATCACGGACAGTGCTGGTCTTGTAGCGTTAGCTACGTTTTCACTGTAACAGATGAAATACACCGCTGTCTTCAGTCCCGTGAAGCGCTTTTCAATGACACTCGGAATAGTTTGCGTGAGGTAACGTGATTAACGTTAATCACGTTTGGCGAGAATTGGACAAACACACAAAAACACGTCCTGCCCGTTATTCTAGTAAAGGCAAACCCTGTCACATGAACAGCTTTACATGTGCCCACCTGGAGCTTTGTGAAGTAGTGTTGTTGGACCTGAGGAACTCTGTTTTAGTCCATTTCAATACACATCCTCTCCACGCCATGTTTGTTATGACCTCCTGCCTGAAGCCCCTCCCTCTCACACTAGAGCTAATGCTGCTTTCAGGGTCTCACGTAAAAGCTCCGACGTCTGTTTTTCACCCGCGTCCACTCAGGAGCTCTTCTTGGCATAAGAAAGTACTTTTTGAGGAGGAGTGGAGAAAGG
>NC_048418.1:17245884-17250010 GCF_013103735.1 Etheostoma cragini
TTTTTTTTTTTTTTACACTGCATTTATTTGTCACTAGCCTTTAGTCTTGCACAGGCAAACCTATCGCCACAGTGCTGTGTCAGCGTTGAAGTATTACAGCCTGTGGCAATGCAAAACTAATGATCAGTTTGTCAAATATGATGCATAGGCCTTTTTCCCAGTACAACAGTACACATTTTAACACACAGCAGAAAAAGCACAGCTGAAAATGATCAAATTAAAGATGGCTGCACTGCATTTATCTGCTTCTGTCTCAGGGTGCTGGTTATTGTGCATGCTGGCTTCTGTCCTGGCTTACTGGGATAAATTAAATAGGACAGAACCATTGTATAGATTTAACTACAAAACATTTTATAGAGCAACTAGAATTACACATTAATGCATCAGTAATACTAATCCAATAATGTAAAACAATATCACACTCTGTCAGGGATAGTTCTGCATAATGCGTACTTTTGATTCTTTAAGTAAATTTTACTTGAATAACATTTTTAATGGACTTATACTTGAAGCAGTATTCTTCTATCTCCACATTGATCCTAAGTAAAGGATCTAAATACTTCTTCCAACACTAAAAATAGATATCTAAAAGGATTAAAAAAAGAAAGGTTTTGAGCATTGAGGACATTAAGAAGACGGAAAGAGTGAGAGCACTCTAAAAGTAACCATTTTATATATATATATATATATATATATATATATATATATATATATATATATATATATATATATATATATATATATATATATTCTCTTCAGAATGTCAAATGTAAGATAAATTAAAACAGATATGTTACTTCTTTTTTCTTCTACTTCCTATTAAAACATTTGGTGCGCACACAGACATTTGTTTTCATTAAGACAAGCGTAGAAGCCTTGGACTAAACAGTATTGATGGCACCTGGTGTTGCTATTGGCATCTGGAAAAGTTCCACAAACTCCTGACAAGCTTGCCAGGGAGTCCAGGAATAGGGGAATAAGGTAGAATTTACAGGGAGAAGGCTGCACTGCAGTGTCTGCAGAGTAACTATAGGCTCTCCTCCAGTGCAATATCTGCACTCAACTACCTGGGCTACTTTAGCTATAGACAACAACGCACAGAGAAATTACTCATTATAGCTAGAAAAGAATAAAAGAAGTTTAGCAGCAGGTAATTAATCTTAACTGAAGCAGTCAATGCAGGAAAGTCTAGAGGTTCCAGGTCAAAGATACAGTGTACAAAGAAAGAAGAGCAATATGTCTTTGCCACTGTATGGCCCCAATGACACACTGCCAAGGTAGATGATATCCCATAGGTGCAAGTGTGGGGAAGGGTAGGACAGGGAGATGTAGGAGGGTAGGAAGAGGAGGAACGAAGAGAGCGAGAATGGAAGGGAGGGACCACAGTGATGGGAGTAAGCATGTAAGGGATTGAGGTGGGGAGGCCGAAATGAGGAACAGAAAGGGAGGAGGGTGGGCCAAATAGAGGGCGAGAATCATAAATATTTAAGCAGTGAGAAGTTAATTTAAGAGCCGTATGACGCTGCAGTCCTGCTATACAACAACTCAATCCTCACACAAACACATTCATCTCTCTCTGAATCTGTAGAGGTGCCTTTCTGATCAATGCAGTGTGTTTTTTCCTTCCCCCAGCGAAGGTATCCTCTTTCAGGTCCCCTCATTGATTTGCTGTGAAATGACGCCAGCCAGGATTCGCCTGTGTCGGCAACAGGGCAGCAAGGTCTCGGTCATGTGACAGGAAGCGTTTGAAACCCGGAAACAACTTGTCATTCATGTAGGACACTCAATCATCTTACTGCAGATATGTCTAGATAGAGTAAATAATAAAGCAACTCTGATGTCCAGCACCCATATTTGTTCTGTGCTTAGATCCCCAGGCAGACGCATGATGCTGAGCGTCATTTGGCCTTGAGGCTTCTATCTCAGCCCAAAGGCCCGGAAACATCTCCTACCAGCAACACAGTCTTTATCTACCATCAGAGGAAACTGTCATCATAACATCCCATCAGAATGCTGACGGTGAGCTTTGATTTGAGATGCTGATCATTGGGCCGGCTTAGACCATACCACACTGTGACGTGTTTTTTGGTTTTTCCTGCATAGATTAGGTCAGTGAGATTTGAGAGAGTAAGATTTGGTCAGTGTTTGATTGTGTGATTCTTTGGGAAGCCGTCCGCAGCTGATTTATATGAGTAAGCAGTTTGAAGTGGACACCGAGTGGGATTTCAGAATCTGTTTATTTGACCCAGAATACCACACAGGACAGCACAACAGCATCAACCTCTCACTTCTCTCAGTGTAAATGTCTGTTGTTTTGTTTTGGGGTTAAAAAAAAAAACATTAGAGAATGAGCGGGGCACTTGACTAAATATGAGAGCAGCGCACTCTTATGCACAAATTGTACCTTTGTTTACAAATCTGCCCTGGCAGTTCACACCAAGTTGATTACTCAACACCAACAACTTCCCCAAGAGCTTTTTGGCACAAACCCATTAGAATTGGAACCGCCAGCTCATTCTGAAAGCACAGTGCAGCCTTTGTATACTGTGTACTGTACACAATGTCTGTCAGAATTCTACTGCAGTATTATCAAATAACAGGCCCAATAACGTGTCAGATGCTCAGGACAAGACTATTGATCTGTGATTCATTCATTAAATATTGATGTCTCAGAAAAATATCATCTGCAGAACGCTATAAAGCAACATGGTACAGTACGTGGTCAGACGGTGTGTGAGGACAGAGCTCAGCACTGTAATCATTTCTTTATTAGATAAAGCACCATTTACCGACAAAGTCACAAAGTGCTTCACATGAGAAAAAAAATTCAAAAAGACCAATGAAAGTCATTTAAAAGATTAAAACCCAAAGAAATGTTTTTTTTGGTAATTCAATGGAAATAATCCATGAAAAAGTGTCCTAACACTCATAATACATTATACTTTAAGCCCACTCTCACTGATGTAACAGGGGCATGGGCTAAAGTATTACATATATTTACAATGAAATGGCCCTGACACACATATGATGAAAATGGCAATGGCTGTTTAATTTTGATTTAAGTTGACCAATTCCTAAAAGCCTTGAAAAAAAGCAAGTTTCATTCTTGAATCATTTCTAAATTTCTCCACATTATAAAAGTACACGTTTAACGACCAGCTTGTGTTGTTGACGAGAAGGCCTGAAAGTCTAAAATGTATTTTCAGCATTCTGGATCTGGGAGAAAATCAAACCTTGGGATGTATCATCTCGTTTTCAGAGGGGTCCCAACGTAGCATTACTGTATAACACACACTCATTACATGTGTGGTGTCTTGTTAGGCCATGCAGGCTGGGCTTACGATAAGAATGAAATTGTTCATTCAATCATATGTTCTTAATTAGTGTTTTAAATGATGGGGCAACATCCACCTAAAGAGTTGGACCATAATCATATTGAATAGAAAATCAGGGTTTGGTAAAACGGCGTTGTCAGCATAATCGTCCCAGATTGGTTTGGACACACGGACACACACACACACCTCCCTCATGCTTAACCTGAGCCCTCGGTCCACCTTACTTAGTCAAAAACTCTTGGAAACGAGCTCACGAGCTCACTAAAGAGCTCACCCTCCGTCGCTCTCGTGCGTTCCAGAGAGGGTCCCAGAAGGTGCTTATTTTGCAATTCTATCACTTGAAACAACTTGCCTCCCTCTCTGCTCGGCGGTCCCAACTGAAGAAGCGAGTGCGCACCAGCTCAGCCCAGTGCATCTTCCTCCAACCTACGACCGGCAGTATAATCAACCTCAACACCGCAAGGGGACATGGGTGATAAAAACGCCGGTAAGAAACTTCCACGTGTGTATGAATAAGTTATGAGCTCATTTTGTTGTGGTGTTTAGTTGTTTTTTGGGGGGGTTCGTAGGGCTGCTTATTTGTGTGGATTGTTTTTAGCACATACTGCGGAACACAAAAAGCATTACTTTTGTTATTATGTCTGCAGCAGGACATAATAAAGTAAGGATGGACTTCTTTGTCCTGGGTTAGAGCCAGGGTGCGCATGCATGACACCTATAGGCTACTGTATGTGCGTTAACGAGCCCCAGACCAGCACATCCAGTGCTGCAGCGCGATGCTGCCGCTGTGG
>NC_048418.1:17250020-17257878 GCF_013103735.1 Etheostoma cragini
CCCCCCCTGCCATGACTAGTTTGCCTCCTCTCGCATTTTACACCTTTCACGCAGGGTGTATAATCCAGATTTATCAGCAACATGGTTAACGGCTTTATATCTCCCTGTCGGAGCTTTCGTTTATTCTATCGGTGCGGTCAGCTGATTCAGAGAAAAACTGCTGGCGCTCCACTTTTTCTCTCCGGTGAGATGAATGTGTGTTCTCCGGGGAGCGGTGGCGGTGTGGCCTCAGCGATCAGCATGCGGGTTGTTGACAAAGCTGTTCAACTCTGCCAGTAATGGGCTGTAAAGGCTGTTATTTAGAGGATAGGGGATGCCATATGCTTCCAAGCAGCGTAAAATATGTCACTTCAAAACGTCTTGTTGTTGTGTTGGCTGTGTTTTGCAGGATAGTTTAATCATGCATGGAGTTAAAGCTCAAAACAGGCGCACCCCCCTCTAAAATTATATTTGGACAAGGGACAGAGCGCCCTTGTTTAAGTGGGGTAAACTTCTTGCTTGTGGTCGTCCTGGTGTGTTTAATCCACAGTTTACAGTAAATCAAAAATGCTGCAGTATAAAGCAAAATACAAAAGTCATGAGGTGTACAGTGTGTGAGAGTAACTGGGCAGGGGGCTTACCTACATCCTCTAGCTGTAAACCTGACTCACCCTTCCTAAATCCACTCTATGGCCTCATTCATTGATCCCACACAGGGAAAATTAAGTGTTCACTTGGGCAAGTATGAAATGCTTTACTGCCATGCATAATAATAATAATAATAAACAAAAATAATTCTATATCTGCTATTGTTGTTAATACTTCCTACTTGAACACAGTGTTTGCATCCTTGTATTGTATTTCAGGAGCAGCGGCGTGTACAGTAGCTTTGGGATTCATTCAGATTGATGTTATCTCATCTGAACTTTGTGTCTGCTCGGTCGTCTCTGGTTAATAGAACTTCTGTATGCCACATGTTCACTGTCATTAAACAATAAACACAAAATAACTCCAGGACGGTTCAATATAAAAAGCCGCTACCTCAATGCAGTACATCAGTCTGACCCCTCAGTGTGAGGTATATCTTCCTTTAGACCAACATTTTGCACTGTTTCCGCTCCCATTTTGTGACTGTTTATGATGGCAGAAAAACTTGTAAAATTGTTTACTTATTTATTTCATATTTCCTGTTTTGTTTATCCTGTATTAAGCACATAAGTTAGTGGTTTGGCGGGCTCTATACTTAAGCAGCCTAGGGGAGACCGATTAAAGGGATGAAACATTCCAGTTTTCTCTGAGTGAAATGACGATAGACAGTCCTCCTTAGGTGACTGAGTTACAGCTGATAAACGTGTTTATATTGTCAGAAGTAAACTTCATCAGCTTTTCGATTGTTTTTTCATTTAAAGGTTTGACTGCATGCTTATTCAGTAGACCATTTAGTGTTCTCCACAATCCCAGACATTCATATTGCATCTTCTTTACATGGAAAGCAACACAGGCTGTAATGGCATATGTCTATGTTGAGTCAGTTAAAACAGCTGTTTCAACTGATTCAACAGCTGTTTTAACTGAGCCCAACCTAAGTAAATGCACAGATATCTGTGTTTATCCCTTGTGTTGCCTTCCCGTTAATCCATGAACTTGTCCTTCCATGTCAAAATTAAAAATGAACTTTTTCTCGTGCTTTTCCAATGTTTCTGTCACTTTTCCATGGTTTTTGCGCTTTAAAAAAAACCTGAGCTGGTTTAATAACAGGTTTTACACTTATTCTTGGAATGCATGGTCAACAAACCTCATTTACATCAAATTATACATAACTGTTTAGTTAAAAAAGGCAGAAATTATGAATTATTTTGACTGGATGGGTAAATGTCAAAGTTTAGTCCGGATACTATTTTGAAACCATTAAAAAAAGAATTCAAATGCTTTAAGATTTAATAAAACACCCAAATAATTCAATGAAAGTAATCATTTATGTTACCTGAACAAGGTATGGAATCATCCATGTTATTTTTGGGCAATTTGGTTGAACGAAATACATATTTCTGATATAAAATAAAGGCTTAATCAATTTTTTATGGAGGTGAGACATGGAAAAGTAGTTTTAGAAAGATGAAAATATATTTGTGCCCACAGGGGGTCAAGTTTTCTCATGTTATCCTGTGGAGATTGACGGGTTGTGTTATTTGGATGTCCAGTGGTCCAACCCACGTAAAAACCTAGTGAAGTGACATTTTCCACAATAGAAACATGATATAAATGGAAAAACCTGCTATTCTAGCTTTAAAAATGTCCATATCATCCACAGTGCATGATATTTCAATAACCGCAATAACGCTTCACAATGATGGCAATGAGTTAGGACATTCATGAAAACATATACCCCAGCAACAATCATTCCAAAACAAAACCTTTTGGAAGTACCATTCATGATATATAGAAAAATATTAAAGTTTTGGGAAGTTTATATGGCTTGAACTGTATGTTTCATTCGTCCCCCCCATGCCTTTTCATTGGTCCCGTCCAGGAGGGACAGATGAAAGATTACGCACGTCCCACTTTCGCTGTTATAATTCCTGAACGGTTTTGTTCAAAGCTGAATATGCAACAGTATTTGACAGATGATACGTGTAGGTTGCTAGTGACAAAATATTAGCTTTCAGTGCAATACGACCGCTTTGTAAATTACGTTTAATTAAAAGGTGTTTCAACTGTCCCGGCTCTCCCCTACTCTTGAAATATCTGTTAGTTTGTGTTAGTGTTACTGTGGCAGTACGTTTTCACTAGTCTCCTCTGTTATTTGTCACTGTGATCAAACTAGTTCCCGGGACTATAGTTTTTCCGGATTAACTAACCGGCAAAGAAGGCAACGGCTCTGGGTCCCCGTAAAACCCATCTTAACTGTGAAGCAATTTGATTCATTCGGCTTTTGTTTGGGAATAGGAAAAGCATGCACCATTGGTGCACAATGTCAACATAAGGACCTTAAATTGGCTCCTGCTTTATTACCTGATCTCAAAGCACTGTTTAGAAGAGGTCCCCTGTGTCAAAAGCTTGTTTTAAGCTGCTACTGTGTTTACATGATGCATAAATTAACTCATCTGTGTGTCATTAAATAACCACACATAAAACCAGTGGGTAATGTTCCAGCATAGGAATACCTATCATAATACACTGTGAGAGGGAGGAATGGGTCATAGTCCCTTGTAGAGTCCCCAAGCAGGTTAATGACAGTCCCACCATGAGGTCCCATACTCAGAGTCAAGATCAAGCATATTTCCATCATTGTTTCTGTGGTCTGATGGATGTGACATTGCTCATTGACCCAGGTGTTTTTCCTGTGCACACCTCTTTCAGAAAAGAGGAGAATCTTATCATAAACATGTACACGCAGCCATTCGGTGCCTCGGATTCATCTCTCACATTGCGCGCCCCCCACCATCTTTTATATCCCCTCTTTTTCTGCTATTCACATGACTGCATTTCGTATTCCTCATATTTCGCATATATGGGATGTAAAAAAGCTTAATGTGTCTTTAATATTGTGATGCTGATACTTGTTTGTGTGTCTTGTTGCTGTTTCATACTCGGATTGCGTCCCTAACCACGAGTTTGCAAACTTGTCATTTTGTAAAGAGATTATTGGCAGCTTTACATAATGCAACCATTAACAGTTTTGCTGATTTGAGCAACGCAGACGACACATTAGCTTTGCAGAATATGAGAACGCTTTCTGGCATTTCAGCGAAGGGTAGTTAGCATCAGCGGTGACTCAGTGCTCTTGTCCAACACAGTGTATGTTTCTGTTACTCGCTTCTACCGAATCAAAGGTCGTCTTCTTTTTCTTCTGGCTGAACATTTAAACCAATACTTATATAATTTAGTGCTATAGATGCCAATACATTTTTACACAGACGCTGGATGTTTTTAAGCACTTTAACGAACCATTGTTACATGTTTTAGCTCCAACCAAGTGACATGTAGGCTACTTTACTTTGTTTGATTTGATTGCTGACCATTTTCCAATACAGTGGTGATGTTGTTTTGTTTTCTTTGAGTCACTTTGTTGAAAGTTTAAAATTAGTTGTGATAGACAAGCACATCTGCATATTATGTCAAATATAAATAGTGCAAGGCAATGTAGTTGTTTGTGGCAATTGTTTTTAAAAAGTCTTAAAAAACAGAAACAGACATGATAACAACGGGGCATTCAAGTTCAACTGCAAAGTCAGAAATTCGATGTTCCTAGTCGGACATTTCAAATGGAACTCCCCTGAAGTCGGATTTCTGACTCTGAAAGTCCGGAGAACCCCCAGACATCGCAATCCAACATGGCTGCTCTAGGCCTCTCATTAAATCAGGCCTTAACAAAGTGGGCATCCTGTCCAGCTTCTGTTGGGGACATGCTGTTGATACATTGTTAATGCTTTGGCTAATCTGGCTAATAAAAAGTGCTAATTAACAGTATATTACTGCATGGTCCAGCCATGTTGGATTTTGAGGTTGCGGAGTCGGAAATCCAACTTCTGGGGGCGTTCCAGTTGAAATTTCCGACTGGGAACTTACAACGTCCGAATTCCCTGTTCAAACGGAATGCACCAGCATATCCAAGCCTGCGACTTCCGTGGTCAACGGAACGTAGCATAATGTATGCTACTTTCAAGAAAACAATCCTTGTAGAACTCAAATTTTTGTGCCCAAATACTTTGCATAACATTACTCTTAAACATGAGATTTTAAATGAAGAAGTGGCTTTTTCCTAATGATCTGTTCTGTATTTTTTTATCTAGCGTGCCCCACTGTGGGCAGCTGGGCTGTAAACACTTACAAACAACTGAGTCATGCACCCATTCATTTTACACTTGCACTACTATGTAAACTTGCTGTGTATATATTGTGTTTAGTGTTTCTGCCTGTTTTATGGAACTTTATTAAACAGTGAAATATTAAATCTAAAATGTAGTTGTAATGGCTGCACCGTAGGAATAGGAAAATGGGAAATTGTAGATGTGCTGTGCATCGTTTTATACATATTTCCGTGTAATGATGTGTGATCTATGCTTGGGTGAACAACATGAATTTATAATTATGGAGCCATTTGTTGGGTTGAATAGTCTGAGATTTAATGTGCTTGAAATACAGTAGTTCTGCTTTCTACCACAGAAACCACCAACACGTTTAGTTAGTATTAATCAATGAATCTAAACTATAAAACTAAAAGCACAAAATGTTTTTCTTTGAAATTAAATGATATGGAAGAAAAGGACATCTAAATCTTAATTTGCAGTTATTTTTCTTCTTTTAATGTGACCCGCATACATTTCTACGTGATACCTTTCGACTGGAGTTCCATGTAAAGCTGATATAAGCATGCAAGGTGAACATTTTAACCTCCCTTCTGTTGACATACAGTATCTAGAAGGGTGAAATGAGAGCTGGCTGCTCTTTCCACAGTGTCATCACACACAGATCTGAGTTTGCTCAAATACAGACAGGACAGGACACGTCTTTTTTTGGACAAGGTAAAGTTACAACACAAGCTCAGTGAAGGAAGACGGGTCATACACCAAGTGTCACACGGGGTCTGAAGCTAAAAATGTGCAATTGGCAGAAGGGGAATTTAACATCTAAATTTAGTTTTCCGGAGGGCGGAATTTTGACTGGGGATGGGGTAATCCAACCCCCTTACTGTTGTTTTTTCAGGTTCGTTTTCTAGAATAGGAGCCAATGAAAGTGTAAATACACCCATCTGAGTCACCTTTAGTTTTTCTTATTGCACGCCAATCAATATGCTTGGCTATTTTTTTTGTTGCAGTTTAGTTCCTCCCTGTGCTGTTATTTCCTCTTTTCTCTCTCTCTCTCTCTCTGCATATAGTGGTGATTGGCTCTGCAGTGGGACAGTTAGTGGGAGCTGAATATACAGCACCATCACCATATCTGTGACTCTGGGTCTGACGCCAGCTCCCCTCCCTCACTCTCTCCCTCCCTCCCTCCCTCCTCCCCTTACACCTCTCTGACCTTAACCTTATTTGCATTGATGCTGTTGTTGTAGCATTTTGCTGACTTAAAACATCCTTTTATGTACATTGTACATTTTACACACTGCAAGGGCAAGGTAGTTAGTGCCGTATTTGTTGTCATTGTTGTGCAACGTTATTTGAGCACAAGGAATTATCAGATCTACCTTAACATACTTTAAACACAGCCATGTGTTAAATTAATGCTGAAGTAAAGGTTGTCCAAAGTGTCTTGGTTCATTAACAGCCCCCAGAAACAGCAAATCCAAACATTTGTGTTTTGTCTTTAGAGAATCTGAATACTTTAGAGACTGGTTATTATACATTGTCTCCTTCTTGGGCTCTCTTCTTCTCTCTGTTACATGGTCACATCTCAGGTTTTTTACATGCTATTTTAATCAGAGTATTTTATCTAATGGCACCCCCTAGAGTAGAAAGGTGCACATAGTTTTGCTTTCATGACAACTGAATGCAACGTGTCTCACATCCTGGGCCAATTTTGTCTTTGGGATCTTGATTAGTAAACCTAAAAGCACATATTTGTGAACTTTATACATTTGAAATCACACGCTTTCGTCTTTATGGATTATTCTAAATGTCATTATTACATTTTGAGGAACATGTTTTTTCTCTGTAACAACTATTTTCTTATTGTTGCTGTGAGATCTAACTAACATATTACTTTCACATGGTAACTAATTAGACAAAGTATCATCTATTTTATTACAGTGAAAATAAAGCCTGCTATTTTTGATGACTCTATTTTGCTGTTCTTGTACATAACTATCCTGCTGCTTAATTATTTCTTTCCTTTAATATGAAAAACCTTCATACTTTTGTTTTAACCTTACGTTTTTTTACTTGCCTGCCTCTTTAGAATTGCCTTTAGTGGCCAGCAGGTACAACAAACAGTGGAATGTTGGCTTACTTTGAAGTACTTTATCAAGTAAAGTAGCCCGATTCAAATATGTATTTCAATTTTCATCTACTTTATAATTTTCTCCTACTCAAATACAGTTCAACATACTGTCCTTTCTACTCTTTTTAAACTGATCTCCACCTTGAAAAACTACACCAATGAAATGCTACGTGTCCATACATGGATTCATTAATCTAATTAAATACTTATTACTGGCACACAGGTCAGGTTTTCTGTACCTTATATTTTTTTTACTTATAATATATTCAAGCAATATGTATAACCAATACTAAGTAACATTTTCAAAAGGCATTTCTAAAATGTGGCATTTCTACTTTTACTTAGGTAAACTATCAACAAGGGACTCACGTCACATGACTTCTTTATGTAAATCAGTGCACGTGCACCGGTATAATGGCTGCTCCTACAAGGTAGCAGTTGTTCTCTATAAAGACAAATTTAGGCTATTTTTTCGTCTTTTTTCCTGTTCATACCCTTTAGGAGAACGCACAGGTGCCGCACCGGTCGGAGACTGCTGTGTGGTTGGTGTCCACTGTGTGTACCCGGGCTTTTATAATGCAGTGCCTGAGCCATAAACTTTCCGGTATGCTCATCACATTGAGAAACCCCCTTTGTCTCTAAAACGGTGGGCTGCAGATGACGTAGGCTCTGCGTTGCACGCGTGCTCTTGATCTGGGGGTGACAAACAGAGAAAAAGATAAGAAAAACATCTGTGCAGCCAGCAGCGTCAGATCGCAGCTCTGCATTACCTCACTCGTGGCCGGCCTGCCACTTTACCCCTGCAGTTTAACTTTGGCGTGCATGCTCTCTCTTTCTCTCTCTCTCTCCTATACTCTCTCTATCCCTTTCCTTTACTCTTTCCTTTCCTGCTATTACGTCCGCTGCTGTTAAAGACGCGAAGACAGGAGGCGGGTGGGGG
>NC_048418.1:17257978-17265880 GCF_013103735.1 Etheostoma cragini
GGGGTTCTTTATAACACCGAGCTATATTTGCAGACTAGCGTGTTCCAGTGCTGCATCTGAAGCGGGCCAAAAATTTGACAATGCAGGGATCAAGTCATTAAACTTGAGGAGCCTGGAGAGACCGCTTTGTTTTTAGGGCCCCGAACGAGCAGCGCGGCTCAGCACCACGGATAGCGCCATAGCTGAAGTCGTCCAGGGGCACCGAAACTTTTCATGTCAGGATTTCTTCAGATTAGAGAATAGATTTGTATCAAACCAGAACCCCGCATTGGTTAGGTTTTGTCCAAATATACCCATCTTATCCAATCAAACAATACTTTTGAAAGTGACTTATTTTGCCACAGGTCCACTATGAAAACAGAAAGTCTTAACATGCTCATACACACAGCCACCGCTCAACATTCTCTGGCAATAAGCCTGAGAGGGCTCCCATGTCCTCTACAGTCAGGTCTCAGTAATTCACTGCATTGCTGCTGTTTACCCATAACTACACCTCCAAAAGTGATTAAAAAAACACCCTACAGAATTTGCAGAGCGAGAGTTATGCAACACCTCCCGTCCCCGCCAGTCCCTTGCAGTGCTTGGGATCCCCAGTAGTTTCACTTCGGACCAGCTATCTAATTCAGGGCAGACAATTAGAACTCCATTAAGCACATTTGATTCCTCTGAGGAAGTTGGACCAAAAGCAGCGCGCACACTGGGATCTGTACGGCTCGGATAAAAAGCTCCATCGGTCCTCCTCCCGCATCTCTGCTCACAGTTAGATGAACCGTATGACCTCAATCAAAACTTTATGAGTCAGCTTAAATGGTTTGACACAAAAAGAATGCAAAGTTAAAAAGCTCCTTTGACATGAAGCTTTGTCGGGTAAATACTTTGTTTAAAGAAAAAAAAAAAAAATTGAAAATTTCTTTAGATTTGGATTTATCCATTAAATTCATTACAAATGTAATCTTTTTCTATTTCTCTGTTTTTGACACACACAAACAACGAGTTGCCCTGTGTCTCCGCTGCTCATCCAAGACTGTTACCTGTTGTTTGAAAATAGAGCTGCAAAATAATGACAGCATGCCTTCTGGATTTAAAACAGACACTACCCTGCTCGTGGACGATTAATCAGCCCATAATAACTCAAATCTAACTCGTCTGTCTGTTATACGTCAGCAGTCACACATACATTATTCATCAGTATGTAAATCACCCATCAGACAAAGACTTAACCTTGGCTGGTAATCTGATTGCATCACTCACTACAAGATCATCTAGAGCAGGAAGTGTTTTGCTCTCCAGATTTTGGAACTGTGCCAAAATGACCTCCCAGGGATTTTAGGTAAAGGATGTTTCTGAGTAGGCGTAAGTGTCTGCACCTGCTTTCCTTTGCAGCGTCAAGTCTGCACCTGGCTTGTGTTAAAGTTAGTTGTTGGGGGGGTCTAGATTGCATAAGAACTTGTCCTTACGAATGGTACTACTTTTGTCAGTTTCTTTGTAACATCAGGTCTTATTTAAATAACTTTGGGAACAGCTGTTTTTCCTTCTGTGTGGTGAGCAGAATCAAACCCTTTTGCGTTCTTGCCAAGCACGATCAGTGTTAATGACTAACTTAAAGGTTATCTTATTGGTCTTAACCCTCTTGTTGTCCTCAGGTCAAATTTGACCCATTTTCTAAAAGTTTCCATTTCAGAAATTTGTGTTTTAATCAACCCAAATGTCCAAAAGAGTTACATGGATGGTTCCGGTTGACTCTCTTTACACGCAAAATAAATGATCATTTCACTACTTTTCTTTCAAATTGGGTGTTTTATTCAATTTTATGGCATTTGTTTTTTTAAATAAAAGAACATTATGGAATGTGACAATAATGACAGAAAAGCTTAAAAAAACGTTTGGGGGATGTGTAAAAAAAAAGAAAGGCAGAAGAAAAGTGACAAAAACATTGTAAAAAGGAAGAAAAAAACATGGGGAAAAAAATGAGGGAAAAAGTGACAAAAAGGGGGAACAACAAAAAAAGTACAGATGACAACAAAAAAGGTGAAAAACACATTGAAAGGGGAACAATGACAAAAAAAGGGGGAACGGATTGGAAATGGGGGGGGGGGGGTGGTCTCATTCAGTTTTTAAAAAAGAATTTGGAGCAAGAAAAACCAAAAGTTGCATAGTGGGCGGGAGGACAACACGAGGGTTAACCAGCAGTGGGTCTTCATCTCGCTTGTGTTGGTCTGGTTGTTTGGCTTTTTGCTCATGAGTAAGTTTTGAATGTAGTATGTATATTACGTATTTAAAAGGATCATGTTTGCAATGCAGGGAAGAATCACTTTGTTCATGTTCACCTATCCAACCGGGGCTTTGTTCAGTTTCAGCATCACACTTATCTTGCCTCTTCGCCCCTGAGACTTGGCAGGACAGACAGACATCACACGATGAAAACTAGCTCCAGCTTTTGTGAGTCAACACATCTGTGAGGTAGCTCAAGGACACATTGTAATGGTTCATTCTTTTTCCACAAGGTGGCAGCAAATATAAAGACATCTTTGTGAACAAGTTACTTATGTCAGGGACCGGGGGCTTTGGGTGATTTCTTTCAGAGCTATTTAGTTCCTATGCTACAGTGTATGCAACATAGTTTGTACATAAAATCCAATAACTAGCATGGTCCGATGCCATAAAAACAGTGTATACTCAACATATTTAACACCACATGGCTGCATCATGTTTATGATATATGCAAATGAGATATCCAGTTGGTGGCACACTGAGAATTTGTTTTTAAAATGTTGACATCACAAGGTTTCTATAGATGAACTAGCAAACCTCCACAGACTCAAATTATTCTAATTGACAATATAAATGATTTCAATATACGGTCAGCAGTGCACATCACAGCGGGAGGGTTTTTTATTGCACGTGGACATATCTCAGCTGGAACAATTGTCTCTGGTAGAGATAGGAAGCCTCGCAGAGCCTCATTAGGGAATACTTTATCTTTTTTTGACAAAGATATATGTCCCCTCTATAGTGCTCTACACCACAAAGCCTCTTCCATTTCTGAGAAAGCTCACTCCAACCCGCCAGTTTTTTTTCTTCTTCTAAGAAATGTATATCACGCTCCTACATATTCGTTAGAATGATAAATGATGTATTGGAGTTATTGATTTCTGTATACCGCAGTGACATATTCCTTTCTACCACGCACTGGCAATTCAATGAGAATGGATTACAGTTTTTGATTTAGACTCTTGCTAACTTTTCTTTTGCTGTCTTTCTCATTCCCTGGGAGAAGAGTGTAGCTGCCCTCCATCTCTCATCCTCATCACACACACACACACACACACACACACACACACACACACACACACACACACACACACACACACACACACACACACACACACACACACACACACACACACACACACACACACACACACACACACACAAACAAAAGGTACTAGTGCTTCACATGTAACACTTTCATCCATTATATTACAATCTTACGTAAGAGAGGAATGGGGGGGCAGACAGTGGTACTGAAAAGAAAATCCTCTCTCTCGATCTCTCTGAGGGATGGCAGGGTTTGGAGAGAGAATGTCAACCCGAGCCCAGAAAAAGCCTCTAAATGTTTCATGCCGTTTCATCACGGGGAAGAGAGGTTTGCTGTGCTGTTGAAGACTCGCGGGTTTATCCTCCCACAGAGTGAGTGAGTGAGTGAGTGAGTGTTTGTGTGTGTGTGTGTGTGTGTGTTCCCCAGCCCATGCACTGACAGACATTTTACCAGAGACATGCTCACAAGCACACAGACATGGTTGCAGGGCATGGATTTACAGCTGATCTAAACCATCATCATTCGCTGATTTCCAATAGAAACAGAACCCTTTAACATCATGCTGAAAGCAATATATTGGTTTACATTGATCGTTTGTGTGTGTGATCTACATATAATAGAAACACATGCAGAATAAGCTCTCATACATATATTCATGTATGCACTCCCTCACTCCTGGCTCAAAGTGATTAAAAGGGCAGTTGTCTAAGCTTTGATGTTGCAGTACGTTTCATGATGAGGACTATTGTGCTGTTGTTGACCGTGTTCCTTGTAATGTTTGCCCACGTCATTTTCGTGATCCCTAAATCATATCTATCCATGTGTCATTGTATGGTCTACAGTGTATCATTTCTGCTTTGGGTTCATACTCTGTGTGCTGAAACCTGTTGCAGGTAATCCTTTTAGCCCCTTATGCGCTTTAAGGCATGTGGCCACAGGGGTTTTAGAATAGAAAATTCTTCTCTTAAGTATAAGCTAGGAGGATAAGAATGCTGTGTGTCAGCCAAAGCTGCAAGATATCTGCACACTGCCTCCACAACTGCTCGCTGACCGAATTCAACAAGACAATGGTGTCCCACATAAAATAAAAACAATAAACAAAAAAGAAAAAGAAAAATGAAATCACGCGCACGCACCCACTTTGACCTGCATAAACACCACCCAAGCATTTACCCCTTTCACTTTTTTTTTTTTTTCCTTTTTTAAAGTGGCTTAACTTTTATATTGACGTTTTCATCATCTAGCCTATCTTGTAGCTTGTACCCCCCTTTCGAAAATTCCTAATACGAACCTCAATCACGTATGATTGCGTTAAAGAGTGTGTGTGTGGGGGGGGGAGAGAGAGAGAGAGAGAGAGAGAGAGAGAGAGAGAGACCGTCCACTCTTGCTGTCTAAGATGTAACACATTGGCAACATCCATTCGGGGCGCACTGGGAGTAATGCTCAGGCTACTCATTTGTGCGCTACAACTAATTGTCGCTTTCGGGACGACAATCCCTCCCTACATGCTTAAATTACATCGCTGCAGCATCCCTGCAGAGTAGCCTCTGCTGCTGATTCCATTTCTCCAGCTGCATTTCAAGGTGCCGTCGACAGAACCGGAGACTGGGCTTACATATCCGGGCTCCTGCACAGCCTCCTGGACGGGCAGCGAACGGTCTCATTCATCGATGTGCATGGACTGAATAATTAGGGGGTGGGGAAGTTCGGATAATTACTCCAGCCACGCTCGAGCGTCTCTTGCATGACTTTAGGTTGATACGAGTTATCAAAAGGCGTCTGAAAGCCAGAGGAGAGGCTGGTGTGCAGATGAGGATTACTAAACCGTGCTCGTCAAACGCGGCGCTGTTCACCTGGAATACCTGAAGCTTTTCAATGACACCTATCAGCTGCGTCAACTTAACACTGTTGCATGTTTCCACTGCTGAAATGTCGGCCCCTGTGGCCTAGCTCGTAGATTTATGTTTGATATCAGACCGGTGGCTGTTGATTCGAAGCCCTGAGTGTCAGAAAGTCGCGGCAGCTTAATTAGGCTACGTTACCGTCCAGTCAAGAGGATGCTGCCTGAGGCGCAATGATGCCCGGGACTCGGAGGGGTTTCTGATCAGGATGACATCTGGTTGAACACACTCGAGGACGTTAAACACAGAATCAACTCTCGCTTTTGTTTTGAGCCAAGAAGCTGCATCAAGATCCGACTTCTGCCGAACTAAACTCGGTTTTCAGACTCGGTTCGGGGAGATGGCCGCAATCGCGAGCTCCCTGATCCGGCAGAAACGCCAGGCGAGGGAGTCGAACAGTGATCGGGTCTCTACTTCGAAACGTCGCCCCAGCCCCAGCAAAGACCCCCGCTCTATTTGCGAGAGGCATTTCTTGGGGGTCTTCAGCAAGGTCCGATTCTGCAGCGGGAAAAAAAGACCCGTCAGACGGCGACCAGGTCAGTGCTGTAGATTCCCCCCCCACTGATGTGTGTTACGTGTGCGGTTTTCCACAGCCCCCCCCCCCCCCTCTTTGGAGCATTATACTGCAGTCAAGCGCTCCAATCTGAACCGAGGAGAAGATAGATTTTCTCCGCGGTGCGAAAAATCCACCTGTTCCATTAGGTCTTCTTGTTGTCTGTCGACCCCCCCCCCCCCCCCCCCCCCGCACGACACATCAGCCCCCCGTATAGCAAACCGCCGGATTGTATAGTGTATAGGAAATCTTTCTCCTGTGACGTTACCCCCTTTATTTATTATGCTACTGCTCGGATCTGAATTGATTACACTGGAACAAAAGTAATGCTACTGTTTCAGTCACAGCTGTTTTGTTCCAGCAGCTAGGTTGTATAATATATTTAAGCCTGCAATTTTGCAATTTTCACACCCCCTTCCCTTCAATCACACGTTCACACACACACACGCACACACACAACTTGGATACACTCAAGAAAGCTGCTTTAAAATGGCTTAATTCAATATTACTGCCGATCGTAGTGGGAGAGATAAGTTGCACCGCAGTGCACCAAGGCTCTTTTGAGATTAAATGTTTTAATGGTAAATGTTTATTGCAGAGAGGGAGCTTTACTGCAGTGAAGGGAGGTATAGCCTCAGTGATTAAGAGCTACTCCGGCTGTATCGATGGACATAGGCTCCATGCCTATTACCCTCACATGGTCTAGCCTTCCCTCTTTTTTACCCACTTAGCTTTTGTCCTGGTGCACAGATCTCAAGCCAACCGTCCCCGAATCCAGATAGTTGTATTTGTGATGAACAGACAGGTCCACATTCAGAGTCCTGTAGACCGACTGATAAGGAATGAGGACAGACGGACATAGTTATTTAAGGCAGAAAGGGAGAACAGAGACAAACACCCAGCTAGACAAACTAAATTTAAAGCCTTACATTGTTCAGCCTATAATCCGACAGACAAACAATCTCAGTGCAATAAGTGACACAAAATGTCTGAATAGAAACATAAGCAAGCAGACAGACAGACCGACAACAGGCCAGTCAGGGCTCCAGAAACTGTTGGTCAGGTAGGTTCCTGACAGATACATCTCAACAGATGCTGCATTTTTTTTCTAATTGATCATCCTCATCTTTCCACTGATGCCCTGCCATATATTTGCATATAAACAGCCGATACACTGGAGAATTTATGAATTCTGCCTGTTTAAAGACTGTTGTTTTTCCTTCTATTCCCCCCCTTCGTAAGATGCACCCTCGAAACCTCCACAGGTGTCCCATAAGGGCTGCAGGCTAGGTCAGTAGCTCAGCCTCCATCTGTGTGTGCTGTGTTTCTTCTCGTCTCCACCCCATCTCGCGCCCATGTCGCCTCCCCCTCGGCCAGTGAAGGACGGGAGGTGGGGAAGGGGTGGGTTGGGGAGGGATAAAGAGGGAGGGGCGGGGGGCTTCAACACCTGTCTGACAGCCGACGAACCTCTCCCTTGCTGATCTCTTCTTTTTTTTCTGTCATCCCTCCTTCTGTGTGGCTTTCTTGGGTTCTTTAAGCTTAATTTATTACCCGTTGTTTTTCCTTGTAGCTAAAGCTCTCCTCTGTCTCTTTTCTATCTTTGTCTCTGGCTCTTCTCATTTTGTTTCTGCCTCATTCTTCTTGTCAGTCTATGTCAGATCAGTCTTTAACCTCGCTACTTGTTCTGTGTCTGTACTGCTGTGTAAGTGTAGTAGAGGTTCTTACCGTAGTGTATTTTGGTGTATATGGATATGTATGTTTCCCTCTGTCAAACACTGTATCAGAACAGGTGATCCGCACCATTTCATGGTCATGATGCCATTTGTCAACATACCTAAATGTTTTTGTCCTTCTGTATTGGTATGAAGTAAATTTATTGATGTTTTAATGCCCCCCCCCCAGAGAATGATTTGCTCTATGTTGCCTCTTAAAAGACATTTTTCATGCACAAACATGTAAACTCTGGAGTTTGGCTTGAAGTCTGATTATACCCGCACACACAGCTGTAAACGTTTGCTTGGGCCCACACTGAGGATTTAATCTACGGAAGTGTGGTTATCACGTGATTTACTGTACGTAGACGTACACACACTCACACACACACACACAAACACACACACACACACACA
>NC_048418.1:17265890-17288390 GCF_013103735.1 Etheostoma cragini
CACACACACACACACACAAATGAAGGGCCTGTCCCAGGTATTGATGGCCCCAGGGGTAGGTGAGTTGGGGACTGATGGTCAGGATGATGTACAGTTGAGGTGAACCCACTCTAGTTGGGGCTTTCTTCTCCACACACTTGTTTGCTGTAAAATAAAAGAGGTCATATGAACCACTAATTAAATGCAGTGAACAGCTTTCTTGTAAAAAGTTAACATCTGCTGGTACTGTTAAAAGACAGATGTAGATATTTTTTTTCTCTCCGGATAACAAGTTTGAAAATGTGTCGTGTTGCAAACTCATTATGTACCCGACTTGAATGCACTGAATTGCATGACCTCGAGGTCTTGTTATGAGGTTGGGAGGACAGTCACACTCACTCATATTCTTGTATTGCAATCACATACATCATTTATCAGAACATGTTGTGAGCCCTGCAAAGCAAGCATTTTCAGTTTCTGAATGTGTATTTAGCCACACATGTGAAACTGAGCACCAATTCACTTGTGACAAAATGTGTAATTTGTTTCTTTTGTCGGGCTGAGAATAGACAGAATAACATCCAGCATCTGAGTTGATGTCAGATTTTAATGGAGCTTGTCTCAAAATCTCTGCCATTGTAAAAACAAAACACATTACGGTTCAGCTGTGCTGTTTCATTATTCACAGTAAACCTTAGCTAAAAATATAAACACATTAGTTACAAATATATACTTTCTATCTCTGTCTGGAGAACAAACTTTACCTCTCCAGCGTTTCTATGGCAAAAGCCACAACCCAAGTCTTGTATATGCTAATGGAGTCATCCGACTCTGACAACTGCTTTTGCACAAAATTAAAAGAGCTGCAGGACATTAGACAGACTGCAGAGTCCTCGCATGCACTTTTCCTCAGACCTGCTTTTTTCCTGGCATCGTTTGAGGCCGAGAGTCTCTCTTCCATGAGCTAATCCTCACCTGCTCCCCTGAAGTGTGAGCATCAAGCAGCACCCTGGCAAGTTCCCAGATGTCATAGCCTCAAAGTTAGAGGTGGTTTCAGGGTTATTGCACTGGTGGAAAAGAAACTCTTAGAAACATTAGATCAGTTTCCTTTAGGTTTAGAAAACTCGCTGGAATCATTTTTGGTGAACCTATTGCCTGCAAAACTCGAATATCAGTGGAATCAAGTCAAAAGTGCACAGTTGCTTCATACCAAATAAAGAAACCATCGGCATGTCAGTGTACATTACAAAAGGGACTTTAAAAGGGTTTTCAAATTATGCAAAAATCAATTTTTTTCTGTACTAGATACAGTGATATTAAGAGAAAGTAAGAGCATTCTCATTGATTTTCTGTCATGGCACTGCCATTGTAAAGGCCTTTCCATCAATTAGCCATGTTGGGGATTATGTGGTACCACAGATAACTCATTACAAACTGTCCATCATAGTTGTGTTGATATCCAACAGCTGTTAGAGTTAAATTAAGGGCTGAGGTGTTTCTAGTGCTGTAAGTTTAATTTTTTTTAGCAGGCAATCCGGAGGCTTGATTGTGCCAAATGAACAATATGTTAAAAAAAAAAGGTTAACTATAAATTGACTATTTAATATATTTAAATAGATTCACTTCATGAAGTAATTAAATTCATTTTGGATTTGAAGTATGTAAATCAATTCATTCTTTAGGACTTTAATCTGACATAAAAAGAAAGAACAGTCTCACCAGTGAATATTTTGAAATGCTTTAAGCAATTGAAGGTCTGTAATTGTTCGTCTGTTACTCTCCAACCTCCACTGCCAACTTGTCTTTAATTAATTAAACACTGTACATTTTATGTCTTTGAAACGGGTTTGTGAAACATTTTAAACTGCTTGACATGAAGAGCTGCGAGATTCACAATTCTAAGAATGCTGTTCTGACATATTCTTGGTGGGGATGGGGCTGCTGCTTGTCCGATGGTTTTTGTGTACGCGTGTGTATATGTATATGTGTGTGTGTATGTGTGTGTGTGTGTGCGTGTTTCAGAGCCGCAGCTGAAAGGCATCGTGACACGGCTGTTCAGCCAGCAGGGCTTCTACCTCCAGATGCAGCCGGATGGAACCATCGACGGCAGCAAGGATGAGAACAGCGACAACAGTGAGTGGAGCGTAATGGAAACTATAGCTTCCAGCATAAAACATTAGATCGCAATGAGTCACTTTTATAAGCACAGCTTATAAAATGTGGTTATATATTATATAACCACATTTTATAAGCTGTGCTTTTATCATTTTGAATTCTTGCATAAACAATGCTAGCCTAAAGCACTTCAATTTTTTATCAAATGCCTTGGTTTAATTGGATTACCAGCTTTCAAAAAGGAAAATATTCACCAAACAAGGGAAAAGCCCTCTTTTCTGCATCTGGTTATGTAATAGTATATGCATGAGATAAAATGTGTCAAAAACTACGCAAAGGGTTTATGAATTATTATCGAATTATCAAGTTATCGAGAATATTCAAATACAAACCATTTATACTGGGTACACTGCATGATTGTTAAATGCCAGATTGTTTAAAATGAAGCGTGTGCGATTATCACAGCAGAAATTCCTTCCTGGAAAAACCCGCTGCCTGAAACTATTGTATCCCCACAGCTTCACTTCTAGTCACAAAAATCCATCCCTATGCCACTTCTTTGCTATATTTCACCAGCAATTGACTATCCATAGTGGACTACCAGTGAATAAATAGTCTCTAGGGAATAGGCCCCTGAAGCTATCACGCCCCCTTCCGCTCTCACAGGAACAGCCAAATGGAAAACCAGCAGATTATGTAGAGAGTCTTCTTTATAAAACATATAGGCTTTTGTAACTGTTTCCTATGGGAAGCAAAGGATCAAGAAAGAGATACCTCTCAGCGGAGAATGGTCAATTGTCAAAGTGATAATGACAACACTCCCAATCTGGAGTGAATTGGAGTGAAGCCACAAAGGAAAGCAATAATGACCCTTATTCTCTCAAACATCCTGCCAATCTTAAAAAGGAAGCCAGAGCCAAAGCTGCTCGACGGTAGCAGTTATGCGGCGAAAAGAACGGCCTCTGCCCGTCACTCATCGTTTTAAAGGAGATAAATCTTCAGTACGTATGGTGTATAGAAAGGGTCTTTGGAACAAAAAGGATTACTGTGCACAAAAAACTAAAATGCTGTAATGCATTTCCTCTGTGCACCTTTAACACTTTTTTAGAGCCTCCATAGTGTTGTGAAGGTTTTGGCTGTCAAGGTGTTTGTTGTATGAGAGGGTTTCCCCACCTTTAGGTAATCTTGTTAAGCAGTGCTGCTGGCCCATGGACGGAGGAATGCAGTGAATAATTCAGCCAGAGGAAACTAAAAATACTACCTTCTCCGTATGTACCCAATAAATAATTCTCTATATGAGATGCCTCCGGTTCAGAGACGGTCCGAAGGAAGACACAAAAAAGAGAGCAGGAGATGCAGCGAGAGGAATGTGACATGTTTTGAGTAAACAAGGAGGAGACCGAAAGAATCAAGAAAAAAAGACTTGGTATTCAGGTCTTGCGCTGAACTATTGATTGCCCGGCTGGATTATCAGAATAATAGATTACCCCCACTCTTGAACCAATACCACCCTCTGACCTGCAGCATCTTCAGCAGCGGCAGATGGAATACAGTAATTTATTTTCTGGGGGAGGTTGAGTGAAACCGATGTGATTGAGGAGCATGACAGCGTCTGCATACTAGGTGCGACCTGAGCCCCAAGTGTGTTTCAATTCCATTTTTTTTATTGTTTGCTATATTTCTGTGGCGAGAGAAGGGCACAACTGAATAGCAAGTAGATTTAGCTGGAGAAATGCATTAAAAAAAATGGAATTCTGCTTTATCAATACATTTTCACTAATAGAATAGATTACTGCAGTATGTAAAACTGCTTCAGTGGTAAGAGTGACAGGCAAGCAGAGCTACAGTTAACTTACTGCAAGGGCTTTGGAACACCATTCAATTAATTAACCCCCAAATTTGAGCAGTTTTTAATTTAATTGTCATCAGTTGATTGCCTGCGGTAATTACCTCCACACACTGCAGCTCAAGAAATATACTGCTAGCTATGAGAAACCTGCCATATCTGCCTCTGATGCTCTTGGTAGATGGAAGGGATGAACCAAGAATCTTTCTTTTAGCTGAAGACCCAGTCTCTAATTTTGAGCACTTGAGAGCTTTAGCATGAAGGGGTGTCACCAAAATATAAAAGACACAAACAAAGAAGGTATACAAGAGCGTAGACTGACACACCTGTAGTGTATGTACAAGCTCCCCCATCTTTGGATTTGCACTTCTCTCTGGACATGGAGACATGCCCTTGGCACATGCAGTTTGGCTGAGTGTCTTCTCTAAAGTTTTCCAGCAGGGCTTATTTCCTGCTGCGCCAGTATTCCTCACACCAAATGCACTTCCGTTAGTCTACCTGCAGGATTCGCTTGTGGTCGGTACCTGCTCCACCGGAAGACTTGCCATTTCAAAGTATTTAACTTTATTAGGTAGTTGAAGCCATTTTTTCTGGCCCTTTGAGGATAGAAGATCCTTAGAAATCTCTTAACACTTTCAATACACTATCCCAGCTGCTCTCTTTTCTCCACGAGAGATGGAAATCAAGTTATTAAGGAAGAGGAATGGCCCTTAGTATGGTACTCAAACAGTATTTTTGGATGGAATCCATCAACCACTGGAGCTGCAAAGAGAAAGGTCGGACACGTAGAAGGTAGCTAAATGACAGCTCCTGTCAGTTGTGCAATCCTTTGGCCGGCAAACGAAACCGATGGCAGCAAATTATAATTATAGCAAAATAGTGAACTAGTGTGCCATATTTGATGCCTCTTTTACTTGCACTTTTCAAGCCAAGCTATTACAGTAAGTCTTTTGAGGGCCCTATTGCAAGTACTGTACGACTGCTGAGTAGGTTTTGATAGATGCTCTGGGGTGGAACATTCCTGGGTTTTGGTGATACGTGACAGAAATGTGGACGGTGGCTCTGAGAGACATTGCCAGTCATCGGAGCGACAAAGACAGCAGCCATGAAAGGCAAATGGATTCAAGAGCGAGGGAACAGACAGAGGTTAAGGTGACTGTTATGACAGAAAAGAGATTGAGAAGGCTGAGAAAACAAAATTTAAGTTGCTAATGGACTCACATTCTGCCAGAGTACCCCGAGCATCCAGCCCCTCAAGGGCATGCATAGCTGCCGGGATGGCCAGTGTGTATCACCTGTACCAGTGGCCTCAGGGCAGAGTTAAAACCATTGGCAGGCACGTCAATATTTATCGAGTGAAACTGAATCTGCTCGGAGGACGGACCCTTGTTGGCACGTCTCCTCTCGCCCCTGCCAGCTTTATCTGATAGTCCCCATCGCCACCCGCAGAACAATCATCCAACAACACAGTGTCCTCACACCTCCATCACACCAAAGCCTATGAAAGTCACAGGCTCAGATTCAATTAAAAGCTTACCTTCATAGATAAGAAGATCATTAAAGTCTCTTCGATGATCATATAATTATAATGTGGCGTCATCTGCATGGTGCAATTCTACATTAAAAGGCCCTGAAAATAAGTAATCAGTTTGGGATATTTCACACAAGAGATTTGTATCTGCACTTTTATCAGTGCTTGTGCCACTGCTTTAAAGTGTGTGTGTGTGTGGGGGGGGGCTCAGTTGGAAAAAGGTGATGTTACAAACTACCGAGCACCAATCAGCATTCCTGGTCTAATAAATGATTAAACCATATATACATATAAGTGTTTTTGTCTGAACTTTAACTTTCAACTATTTCTGGTTGACCAGCAGTTACATACAAGAAACTACTTTCATTGAGCATAATTATGTGCTACCTCCATGTGTAATTTCAAGCAAATTATCCAATAGGCCATGTTGTCTAAATAAACTAGGAGTTTACCTATATTTTGGAGTACATTGTTGCTATTTTGACTACATTCATATTTGCATAGTGATTAAAGTAGTTAAATTACTATTGTAGCCAGTTATGTCGTTAACTAGTGAAACTACAATTTTGGGCCACAAAAGAAAAGGAATGATAGTTTCAAAATGTAAGTTTTTAATCATTTTTGTACCGGAAACCTTTCATTTTCTGATTTAATGTTACTGCTTTCCTGTCATAATGAGGTGCGTCGGTGTCCCCATTGTCCATGTGCTGCCCTGTTCACTTGACTGCTGACAAGTAGCCAAACAATAGAGACAGAAGCTGTCTGTCTAATAGAGTAAAGTAAAAACTCAATTGTCCTATTTTGTCCTCTCTTTTGTCTCTATCTCTTTGTATCTGCCTGTCCCCCTCCCTCCCAACCTCTGTCTTTCTGTTCTGCAGCCCTGTTTAATCTTATTCCTGTGGGTCTAAGAGTGGTGGCCATCCAGGGAGTGAAGAGTGGCTTCTACATTGCCATGAATGGCGAGGGCATGCTCTACAGCTCGGTAAGATACAGCCCCTCGCACCAGACTTCTGTTCAAAGCTTGGTCCCGACAAAACACCACGGTTGGAAGGTTTTCAGCTTCACCTTATTGAAACAGAGCAGCTCATATTGATACCGGCAGCAACAACTTGGTAGACTGCAGACAAAACTGCACCCGCAAAAGTAAATGACAGCAAAACGCACTAAAGACTGAGCTGCAATAGAAACTCTAAACTGCAAACACTTATTTTTTGGATTAAAGGCATTCACATTTTGAAAGATTTTGGTAATCCTGTTAATATCCTAAATCTCTGAAATATAAAAAAAATTGCACTGTGAAGTGCTCTGTTTCATTTAATTTTTTGACATTAGCCAAAAAAACTGCATGATTATAAAAGTCCTTGAAAGGTCCACTTGATTGAGGAAAAAAAACAGTTCTCACCACACCGTAAAACTCCTTTGGGTTGTAAAAAAAAACCTAATTTCAGTACTCAGTGGGGGAGTAAATATTGTGAAGATGGATAGTTTATTTGCAGTGTAGTATATGAGAAGCAAATAGGCAAGTGTGGGTAGCTGATGCCCAGGCGGGGGTGGACCCAGTCACGGATGTCAGCTGAAGAAAACTGAAAAGCTGAAGATGTAGCTGTTGCATTAAGGATGAAGACATGATTCTAGAGCATGTTTGTGGGAAATGGGGGAGGCAGAGGTAGGTATGGAGACAGGAAGATATCCCTAGTTGGTATGGTTATGCAACCGCCAGTCTCGTGGTTCCCAATCCAGTAGAACACAAGAGGATGGGGGCTGGGCTGCATTACCCACACAGCCTCTGCTGAGGTTTGACATTGTGGTAGCTGTCTGATCGCCAGACAGCTATGATGATGAATGACTGGAATTCAAAAAATGCCCATCAAACTTTTTCCTTTTTTCAAAAAACTCATAAAATCCTTGAAGGACACAGTGAAACCAATGTCTGCTATATCGCAAGTTATATTTATTGAAAAGAGAGCCGATTTACTGCAAGAAAGATCCAGGAGAACATTTTGAAATAGACGAGATAAATGGGGTATGCATGCTGCATGTAAAAGAACTAGTCTAGTAAATTCAGAGCCATTATTTTAGCCAAGCGGGCATTCTCGCTCAGCACAACTTGAGCACAAATAAGCACTCCCAAGTTCAGAGAAGGACATACATTAAATGCGCCGGCCTTTTATGACTCACCCTGGAAGACAGATTCATTCATAACTAAAGGCTCATGAACAAGTTCACAAATCACAGCCCTACTATGAGGCTTATAATATCCCTCCACCCACCTATTTACATCTCATTAAAGTTTATTTCTGCCAAGACAGCCGCCCCCCCACTCCAAAGAGACACATACACCTTTGATGAAATCATTTAAATCAGATTAAATAATTATTGTTAATTACAAGTCATTCAGGACCTCAGTGTCAAACTGCACCAGCACGATAAACATGACTATGTTTCTTTGTTATCACAATTTTGAACAGAGGAACATATTTTTGACCTATCACAGGGATAAGGGGGATGTTTGTCAGAAGGCAAAACATGTTTTACGGTAACAGTAGAAAGGCCATTTTAATGGAAGCCATGCAGTGATTGAACTCTCTTGCCATTTGGAGGCAGTTCAGATTCTCAGATGTGTAGCATGGGAAATTAGCATGCACGAATGCGGGCGGTGGGCTGGATCACAGGTAGGCTTAGAAGCCTTGAAGAGCCACAGAGTGCTCATAAAGAGGCTGAATTAACATGCAAAGCTTGAATAGCTTGTTTCTCTCTAACTCCCATTTAGCAATACAGATTATGTTTAAGAGGCATATTTCTGTTCTTTATTCACACTTTCATAAGAGCTCTTGTGGTGCAATCACAGCTACAAAATAGGTCCTTCACTTTCATCTTCTCATACTAACTTACATATTTTCCTTTACTATTATTTGCCGGAGCCTTTACACCCCCCCCCCCCCCCCCCCCCCCCCCCCCCCCCCCCCCCCCCCCCCCCCCCCCCCTCCACTTATTAGCTCTTTAAGGCATCCATTGAACTTGTTTGCCTCTCCAACCTAAACTTTTACACTGCTTGTTTGTCGTTGTCTTGTTTTCCCAACATCTGAGAGTCGAGATGCATGGCTCTCTCTCCCTCTGCCCCCCCAGGAGATCATTACTGAGGGATACCCTCCTACCCGTCTAACACTCCCTTGTTTTTCTTCTTCTCTCCCTGCTGCTTTGCACTGCATCTTGTTAGTGAGCGAATGTGACAAGCTTTGTCTTCTGTGTGAGATGACTGAGAGGCGGTTGTGTTGCAACTTTGAGAAGCCTTAGTCTTTCATCTGGGTTTTTAGGCATCTAGCCAGTCCGTTTGCCGTCACTGTTGATCATTTAAGTTACGTAGGGGCTGGTGACTGGTTGGCTTTTCTTGCCTGGAGTGCAGAGCTCACGGTTGAGGCAGTTGCTGATTGGAAGATGATTCAGCCATGGGTTAGCAGGGTGATAATGCTTGTGTGGAGTGTTTTGCGATGAAGTGCGTGGGGGCTGAGCATCTACAATAAAGAGCTCTCTTCCATTATTTATAACACTTCTCAATATGACCTAGTTTACTGCACAGCAGTAACCACTCTTCTCTATCTGTGCTATCCATATAAGACGAATATCTGTCAATAGCTGCACACAATGCACTCACACATCTTGATCTTTTTCTGTCTTAAACAAAAATGGTTAGGAGGATTTCGAAGCGTTAAATTTAAAGTCTGTGTTTCCCATTTCCAAAGCCTTAACAGTTTAATAACTGTTTGGCATTTTTGGCTATTAGCTTGACAAAATCCAATCCAATCCACTTCATTTCTATAGCCCATTTTACAAACACAAAGTTACCAAAGTGCTGCACAGAAAACTCAAACATACAAAAACAATTAATATGCAATATACAAAAGACCTCAACAACTAATTATTATAAGAATTTGGGGGGTTAATCTTCTGTAAATCTAGTGTACATGCACATTATAAAGTTGCATGCACGTGTCGATAGTGCTAACTAATGACTAGTAATAAATAAGTGCCCTCTCGAGGTAAAGAAAGTAAAGAGGACCAGGATGTTAGACAATCGGAGCATTAGTATGTTTGTGATTTGATTTGAGCCATTAACCAATAATGTTCTTTTCCGAAGGATGTTAAAGGGACAACAGGAAAGGACATTGTTTGAAAGTGATTGACTTTCAGAGTAGGCAAAGAGAAAGAGAGCAACAAGAGAGGGACAGAAACATAGAGAACAAGTTTTCAGTTAAAATAAAGTCTAGACAATGCCTGACCTGAATCTCTCCCAGAATAACAATGAGCTCCCTGGGAGTTCCATGGCAGACCTGGGATTCTCACGGAGGCCAAATCTCTCAGATACACAAGTGGCTCAGGCCCATATTTAAATGTCATTCCCCCCCCCCCATATCTTCGGCATCTTTACCAGAATCAAAAGGACGCCTGTCGGCTGTAGCAGGGCTCCTTAATGCCGAGCCAGGGAGCTCAGATGGAGCCAGTCGTCTGATTTGGATGCAGGACGCGTTCATCCCAGTTCTGTTGCCAGCCCCATTTCATATCCATTACATCTTGCTTTCTTTTTGTTTCATTTTACACTTCCTGCACCCACACCCCTCCTTCCACAAGCTCCCAACACCTTGCTTGTATCTGTTGGAATGTACGGCATTATCTGGTAGCGCAGGTCTAGGAAACAATTAACGATTTCCCTAAAAAAGGTGTTGGCCTCTCTTTTCTCATCCTGTTTCACCTGTCCGTCTTTTTTTCGTGTTTTATGACTTGCATTAACTTCTAATTTGCATTTCTGCTCTGTGCATTCAGCACACCCGCCAATTACATCACACAGTGGTGGAAGAAGTACTCAGATTATTTAAGTAAAAGTAGTAATACCACAGTGAAGAAATACTTTGCTACAATGTAAAGTTATGCATTCAAAATATGTATAGTATAGTACTCATTACGCAGAGTGGCCCATTTCAGAATTAATGTATCATTGAATTATTATTGCTGCATTAATATATTTTATTGTTATAGCTGGTAAAGACGGAGCTACATATTTATATATAATGCCAGGAAGTTTGTCAGTTTCCCCAAGGGATTCATACAGTCTTACCTTCATACATAATTTATTTGATTGTATTTTGTACTGTTAATATGAATCTGTGAAGTAACTAAATGTCTCAAATAAGTAGAGGAGTAAAATGTACAATACAATATACCTTTTGAAATGTAGAGAAGTATAGGCCTAACTAACCTAAAAAGTGGCATAAAATGGAAATACACAAGTACCTCAACATTTTAATTAAGTACAGTACATGAGAGTAAATGTAATTAGTTACTTTCCACCACTGAGGTGCTTGTAGAGGAGGAGATTCAACTAGTAGAAGTTGTTATAAATTCAGCGTGCAGTCTTTGGTAAAATTGATGTCAAATTTTGTGTGGTAAAGCATTTACGTTCTGTCCTAACTTTATTGCAGTTGTTCACTGGGTCTCAGGTGGACCTCGGTTTGTTCATCATTAGCTCGCTAATGATAGCAAGTGTACCGTCTCACAGGACCAGTTTAAAACATCGTTTGCCTTTCTCCTTCAGTTCCCCACAGAATATAAATAAAAGTCCTTGTAAATAGTTTACAATCAATAAGCACGGCTTGTTAGCGCTGAAATGCAGCACATCTTTTTATTTATTTATTTTTTTAATTCTTGTTTCCCGCGGTGACAACTTTGGTTGATTATGTATTCCTGGCAGAGGAAGCGACAGTGCAAACCTGTTGGTGTGCATTTTAAATGTGCAACAGCATGCATGTCGCATTGAGTATGTGTGCACATGTGGCCATTTGCCAGTGTGCTTTTCCTTCCCTGTGTGGTTCTTTGCTTAACACATGTCCATTAAGGAGATCCCATTAATCACGAGAGACTCTCACCCGTTGCTTCACCTCATATTTTCGACTTAGTCATCCACAAATAAGGTGCTCTGTCAAAGACTTCAAAGTCACTTACATTCCCCTTTCATTCCCGAGCCACAGCCAGGGTGCTTTCTAAACTGCTCCTAGCCTTTTCATAGACAGTAACAGAGTGTTGTCCTTGTGGATGAACTGAAGGAGAATTCTACTGTGTGTCAGCAAAGCAAAGTGACTGATTGGGAAGGGTAGGATATTAGAGCGCACTGATGTGTTTGTGTGGGTGGGTGGTTTTTTGTATGCATGCTTGTGTGCTTGGCCTGATTTTGGCTCCAAAACGATGAAGGGACAAATCCTGCTGGTGTGTACTGTATCACTGTCTGCCCCCTACCCACTCAAACACATATGTTCCCAGATAAACACACACACACAGCCAGACAGGCACAATGTGACCCCCAGTGCCCCAATACCGACAGAGACCTCTGCTGTTTGACATTGTGTCCACGGGCGCAGATAAAGTCAGCCGCCAGCCCTATAAGGAGCTTGTCCTGCCTCCTGTGGACCAGCTATACGTTTCCATACAGCCAACTTCACCTTCCCAGATTCATTTGCACAACCTGCTATACACTGCTGTGTCTTATAAATGAGAGGTCACACACAGTGTGACTCAATTAGCCAAAGTGTAGAGCCATGCGAGCAAAGATACAGACATGCATACTCTTAACAGCATTGATTTTGATAAGGAGTTTAAAGCTGCAATGATCATTATTGTTACATGAATTGAATTCAATTTTATTTATAGTACTAATTCATAACAAGAGTTCTCGAGACACTTTACAGATAGGAGGACTAGACCACACTCCAGAATTTACAAGGACCCAACAGTTCTAGTAGTCTCCTCCAGAGCAAGCAACAGTGCAACAGTGGCGAGGAAAAACGTCCTTTTAGGCAGAAACCTCGGACAGACCCAGGCTCTTGGTAGGCGGTGTCTGACGGGCCGGTTGAAGTTAGAATGAAGAGTGGCAATAACAAAAATAGAAAAATTGTAGTTTGTAGCAGTTCTTTGTAGTAGTTCATGGCATAGCAGGGCACTGTGGGCATTGGTCAAATTATGTATAATGGGAATTGCTTTCAGGGAAAAACCCACAGAATTGCCACCTGATTTCCATTTCACTTGACTCCACTTAGCTTATTAGCATCTTTCAACAAATTTTTATAGTTTTAGCCCAAAACTGTGTTAATTCACTCTCAAAGTTCTCTTCAACCCCGTTTCCAGTTGTAAAAAGGCAGCTGTTTAACAAAAAAGCTCTGACAGACCAACTGTACACTACCTGGCCAGCACTGAACAAAGTTAGCGGCCACCTGGAGCTTTGCCATAACTAACTAATAACTTAACTCTATAAAGTGGTAATATGTCAATATTTTGTCTACAGCCCCCACGTGGCCTCAGAAATCTATGTGTTAAACATATCACACATAATCCAACTCAATCCATTTTCATAGGTACCTTTACCACAAAAGAAAGTAATAACTGAAAATGTTTTTCTTTCTATGAAAAGCAGCACATGCTAAATTCCCCCTCTCACACACACGCCCACACACACGCCCACACACACGCCCACACACACGCCCACACACACACACACACACACACACACACACACACACACACACACACACACACACACACACACACACACACACACACACACACACACACACACACACACACACACACACACACACACACACACGCCACCTTATCTTTTTTTAATTCTTTTTTTTTTTTTAACACCTCTGACTTGCCCGCCCTTCAAACTGACTGCTGTTAGTTTTTTATTTAGCCTCTTGCCACGAGGAAGCATTCAGATGAGTAATGATGACCTTACACCATCCTGTCAGCACACCTTAATTAGCTCACCCGCTTTAATAAGTTTTAGAACTGGGTGATATGGAAAAGAATCTAATATATTGTTGACCAAATAACTCAATATTAATATTTTGGCAATATTGTAGGGTTGACAATTGGGGCTTAAAAGATATTTACACAATGAGATTTTAGATAATTAATCATTGTTTATATAATAACTAAATGGGTAAAAGCAAATAAAAGAAAAGAGGGAATAGCCTGCAATGTTAAAAAAAGAAGGTACATCACTGCAATCCAGCCATTAAAACCAGAGACAGATAACTATGACATTGACTAATGATATTAACTATGACACAATAGCCAAAATCTAAGATGACATTCAGTCTCATATTACGATATCAATATATTGCCCAACCCTAATAAGTATAGATTTAGCTTGAAAAAGTAAAGACACCGATTTTCCTGCATGTTTAAAAAGTTCAGTAGCACCATTAGCTTCATAAAAATCACGTTTTGTTTTTTTACTTTTTGAATTTCTCCTTTAGTTGCTGCGTTGATCATTTAAAAAAATATATATTTATTGAAGGAATCGTTTAAACATTGGTTATACAGGGTAACAAGTAAATGGTAAAGTGTCTTCCCTCAGGGTTTTCTGAACGTTTACCGCTACCCCAACCCCCATCCAGCAGAAGATAAAACAAAAAACATTTAGAATAAAATAAATGAATAAATAACTAAGAATAATAATAAGAATAAAAACGCCAGCAGAGAAAAAAAAGGAAATAGTGACAGTCAACAAACAGAGAAAAAGGAAAGAGAGAAGCTACATACTCATGTGCAAGGGGTGTCGCCCTGGCCTTTATTTGACTCATACACCTCCGACCACTTTTTCAACAGAGGATGCCCTATTTTGTGGAAAGTTCTTTAAGTCAGACAGCTTATAGCGGAGTCTTTGCATGTGTAGTACATTCCCTAACTCTTTAAGCCACTGCTAAACAGGGGGGGGGGGGGGGGGGGGGGGGGGGGGGGGGGGGGGGGGGGGGGGGGGCTGTCTCAGATTTCCACTGTTGCAAAATGATGAGCCTGGCCAACAAAGTGCATAGGGACATTTCTTGCCCTTTATAGTTTGTACAGCTGGGATTAGACACCAATGAACCAAAGATGGCAGATGGGTCAAAGGCAATAGTTTTGTGAAAGGCCTTTGATAGGTAGTCAAATATGATAAACCAGAAAAGACTAAATTTAGGAAAAAAACAAAACCGATGAGTGAGGGTGGGGTTCACATTTAATCACATTTGGGAGAGACGCTAGTGAGAGTCTCGATATAATGCAGAATCTGGAGGAACCTGAAAATGTGTCTGGATGGTAAGTCATGTGGCTGTTGGAGATGTTGAAACAACGTTAGGTTACCTTCAAGGTATAGGTCCTGTATGACAAGAATATGTTTGGCTTTCCAGGTGGAAAAGGCTGGATCTATCAAAGCAGGGGAGAAAGCATGACTGTGACAGATTGGACTGTCTATGTATATAAAAGGCCAGTTGAGAAAGGATTGAATTTGTTTCCAAATTTTGAAGGAGCGGAGAATAATTGGATTTTTCTATAAAAGATATATTTTTGCTGGGTTTATAAGGAGTGCTGGGGGAGGTGGTACCACATGATCTGAAGCCAAGAGGGTACATCTATCTGAAGTGGGCCGTCGGCGAATACTTACGCCACTGAAGTATTGCGTTCAGATTAGCAGCCCAGCAATAAAACTTAAAGTTTGGTAAACCCAAGCCTGCCTTTGTTCTACACTACACTAGGCAGGTGGTTTTTGGATATTCTGGTACTGTTCCATATAAAGACGAGGATATGATAGAGTCCAAATTTTTGAAGTAATAGCTGGGAATAAAGACAAGGATACTCTAGAAAATGTATAAGAATCTAGGAAGGACCACAATTTTTATGGCGTTGATGTGACAGACCATAGAGATGGGAAATGTATTCCAAAATCGGATTTTCAGTTCAGTTGTTGTATTTTTGATTGCCAGTTAGTGTTGAGACGTTTTCCATACTCTAGTGTCACAAAGATGCCCAACGTTTTGAATGTGTCTCTTACTATTTGAATGAAGCAGTGCACAGGGAACTAAGGTCGATCAACTTGGATATGGGCATTAGCTCGCTCCTTCCCCAATTGATCTTGTAGCCAGAAAAACTGCCAAAAGGTGTAGATAAGCTGCAATAACGCTGGAATGGATGTTTTTGGGGTGTGACAGAAATAGTGTGATGTTGTCCGCAAAAAGGGATATCTTGTTCTCTATAGCATGAAGTTTAATTGTGGTTAATCTCCTGGCTCAATCTAATTTGACTAGCTAGAGATTTAATGGCTAGGTTGACTAGACAAGGAGAACACGAGCATCCCTGGCGGGCACCCCTGTGAGGACGGACGTGTTGGTAGATGTCACTGTTAGTAAGTATTGAGGCTTGAGGGTGTGCATAAATTATTTCTATCCAATTAATGAAGTCTGTACCAAAATATTTCAAGGAAGTCAGCATGTACGTCTAATGCAATTACCACAGACTCCTCCTTGTGTTTCTGGTATATAATGTTAAAAAGATGATGTTGGTTGAAGTATATACGTCTACCCGGGACAAAGCTGTACTGGTCGGGGTGTGTCAAATTGGCTATGTATTTATAGAGTCTGTTGGCCAACACTTTGCTGAGTATTTTAGTTTCCATCTGGAGGAGAGATATTGGACGATAGCATGACATTTCCAAAGGATCCTTGTCGTTTAAGGATCAGGGCAAGGTTAGCACTAAACAGTGAAGGAGGAAGCCCCAATGTTTCCTTGGAATGAGTGAACATGCGCAGTAGCAATGGGGCAAAATTAGATGAATATCTCTTATAGAGTTCAATGGTGAACCAATCAGGGCCGGGGGCTTTATTATTAAGAAATGTTTGGATTTCCAAGGTTAAGCAGCATCTATCGCTTTAGCCGCTGCTAATTTGGTAAGTTGGCTGTTCTTCAGAAAATGTTTCATTTTCTGGGAATCAGCAGATTTTATTTTAAATTGGTACATGTCCTTATAGAATGAAGCAAATGCTTTGTTTATCTTATCTGGTTGTGTTGTGATTTGACCTCGAGGGTCTTTTATTTTATGAATGACGCATGTAACCTGTATGTGTCGCAGCTGTCTTGCAAGGAGTCTATGGGGTTTGTCACCCAGGTCAAAGTAACTTTGTTGTGTTTTAGCAAGCAACAAGCCAACTCTTTTGGAAAAGGATGGCGTTATATATTTATATTTTATGTTGGTAATTGTTTCAAGGGTGGCATCAGTGGGGTTATGTTTATTGGAATCTTCTTGAAGAGAAAGCTCATGTTCTATATTTTTAAGTCTACTGCCTTCCGTTCTCCTTTTACTGGAAACATAGGCTATGGGATGTCCCCTGATGACCGCCTTTAGCGCATCCCATAGGCTAGAGTCATTGACATCGCCCGTATCATTGTCTGTGATAAAGTGAGAAACCTGTTCTTATAGGAAGTTAGTGAACTTCTCATCAGACAATAGCATGGGGTCAAGGCGCCACTGTTTACATCCTGGGCTGGGGCACAGCTATGACCGTCTGAAAAGCTTAATCTACAGGTCAGGTTGTGGACGGCGATATGAGGACACAAACCTTTGAGCCTCCTGCGGGGAGAAAAGACGTTTCTTGCTTTTGTTTTTAAGTGTGACAAACAGCTTAGCAGGGAAGTGTAGAGCAGGTTTGAGACAGAGGTTGTAGAGCTCTTTCATGACGTCTCAATAGTCAGACCGCTGGTTTAACACATCAGTGATGTAATCCTCGAAGATGTGAACTGGGTCGCCACAATACCGGTGTCTACCCCTCATCTTGCGGGATTCGCGTGTCACCAGGTCTTGAGTTTGGAACCTGTGGAAGCCGATGACCACCGAGCAGGGTTTCTTGCCCGGACCTCGCTTGTAAGTAAGGGCCCAATGGGCAGGATCTAACTCTGGTGTTGACGTAAGAACTTGTTCACCAAAAACTTCCAACAAGAGACCGGCGAATAAGTCTGTGGGAGAGGAGCCCTCGACAGACTCAGGCAGGCCGAGGGTACTAATGTTATGCCTTCTGCTCCGTCCCTCCAGTTCCAGAACCTTTGCCTGTAGCTTGGCCTCCCCTTTGGCTAGCACTGAACAGCTTGACTTTAAGGCCCCAATTCTCTCACTGACTGCAGTGGCATTGGACTCGAGGAGTAGAACTTATCTTTCCTGGTCTTCAACTTTAGACTGAATTGTATCCAGTTTCGACTCAAGGGTTGAAAACGCAGATTTGAAGTCGGACGAAAGGGCTTCTCTGTGCTCCGAGCGGCTAGCAGTCGTGTCGACTTCAGCGGCAGTTTCATCCTTTTTAGTGTCTCTGTTGGGTCTTGTGGCCTTCTTCTCGTTGGGATCGATCGTCAGGGGGTTAACGATTGTTGGTGTTTATTCGTAAGGTTGTAAAAAGGGAGCCAAGTCCTCGGAATTTATATAGTAGATGGGAGCATGAAGTAAGCTTGGTTACTCCATGCTCATGCAGACCGGAACTCTGCTGCTTTGATAATTAAGCAGAGATAGATAACAATCTTCCACTGTTCACCACTATTGTAATATGAATCATTACTTAGATTCCAAAGATATGTGTGTGTGTGCGTTTCTGTGTTTCTGTGTATACACAGAATGTTTACTGACCTTGGCAATGTCCACATGCTAGTGATGAGGGCCAATATTGGCAGAGTGAAACTGACGCAGACTTCATGAAATTATCCGTCTGTGCCTGCTGGTTATGTCTGCATGTGATATTTATGTGCATACAAAAATGTATTTGTTGTGTGCTTGCACTGAATCATATGTACAGTACATACTGTTTGCATTCTTAGATGCAGGAGCCCACATGCACATACTGTGTCTACATCCTTCAGTCTCTTATCTTGCAGGAGATGTTCACACCAGAGTGCAAGTTCAAGGAGTCCGTTTTCGAGAACTACTACGTGATCTACTCGTCCACTGTGTACCGGCAACAGGAGTCGGGCCGGGCCTGGTTCCTTGGCCTCACCAAGGAGGGACAAGTCATGAAGGGCAACCGGGTCAAAAAGACTAAACCCTCGTCACACTTTGTGCCCAGGCCCATCGAAGGTATGAGAAAGCTTGTTGTTTGGAACAGCATTGAAATGACCTTTTTAATGTTTGGTTTGTTCCTTTGTGTAGTTATAAATGTACATCACATTTACTTTAATTACTTTGGAAAACATTCCAAAAATGTCAGATTCCCCACCCCTTACATATCAACGTGGTATGAAAACTGCTTCCAATGATTTTAAAAACCATATGCATTCTAAGGCCCAGGACATTTGGAATATGTCTTATGTTAAGCATTGTTTTTATCAAACCAACCCCAACAATTAAGAAAATACGTGATAAAATACTTGGGTGAAGAAAATAATGGTTTAACTCTTGAATTTAAAAACCTTTTTCATAAAAAAAAAAAAAAAAAATGACGACCTAGTTTAAAATATATTTTAAGAAAGAGAGTTTGCTAAACGAATCATCTCGCAATGACACTTTTGTCCATTTACTGTGACGGATTACCTATCGGAAGCAGGTTTTAATGCCTTGTTAAGTTCCAGTATTTAAAATTAGTAGAACAGTAGTTGCTCTAAAGTTAGCAAAGAAAAAACTATTTATGCTTTTGGGTTGGCAGGGATTTTAACTATAAATAATTGATGGTCAGACTCAAAAAGAGAGTATTTATGAATATCACCTCTAACATGTTTCTAGTGAGAGCAGTGTTTGATACAGATCATGAAAACTTGTCAGGCAATTTGATGAAAAAGTGCTTACACAGTCCTGATTCTCTGCCTGGTAGAATTGTCCCTCCAGCCTCACACCTGACCTTGTCTCTGTCTGCACATCCATCTCTTCAATCTGCTATCCATTGTCCCCTTTCTGAGCTCCTCCACTCTTTTCCCTGTCCTCTCCTCTCCCTCCTTCTCCTTTCCTCTGTTTACATCTCCACTACAGTTTGTATGTACAGGGAGCCGTCAATGCATGAGATAGAGGACAAGCACCGCTCCAGGAAGAGCTCAGGGACCCCCACCATGAACGGAGGGAAAGCTGTCAATCAGGACTCCACATAGCAGCGGGGGGAGGGGCTTCCAACATGGGGAGTGGTCTCATCCTGACTCAAGGGGAGAGGCCATAGGAAAACTCATCGCCCCCACCCTAAATTACGCACCACCATCCCCTCTGAAAAAAAGGCGGCGTTGTGGCGATGAGGAGCCATTACTCTACACCCAAGACAACGAAAACAAAACTGAACTCTTGCCTGTGAAAATCTTTTAGATGAATTAATATGAAACCAGAGGAGAGATGGATGAAAAAAAAAAAAACATTTTCAATCAGGACTTGACCAACATTTTATGCAAAAGAGAAAAAGCTGTGATTAACAAAAGAATGGTGGTCTCTCTTCACGCAAAGACAAATAACTATCATTTTCAATTTATGCTGTGAAAAACAAGCTTTAATACATCTTTTCTAAATGCTACTGCACTCCCATATGCTTTGTGTTATTGTTGTCAGTAATAACTATAACATCATCATCATTACTAATCTGTTGAATCTTATCACAGTTCATATCACGGTCACTGGCTCTCTTTTGTTTTTAGGACTAGTTATTGGTTTTCCAATTTCTCGCTCATAGTTATCCTCATAGATCCTCAAGCACTGTCCCACTACCTGTTCTGTTGTGAAGGTAAGACTGAATGTATTTGATAGTTCTCCGTGTTGTACTACAGAAGAAACAGAGTGCTTAGGGTGGGATGTAATTTACTCAGGTGTGTACTGTAAGTGTGAATAAAAAGACAGATAGGGCTGTTTCAAGTACTCCAACATGAAGTCCCCTATATTGTTCTGCAATGACGGGACAAGACTGATTCAAGCAATATAACAGAAAACCATCTAGTACGTCTCTAAACAATAGCGATGCCAAGCTGACAACGCATCCCTGTGGTTGGTGCGTTTGTCACTAGAGAAGACTGACAATGAACGTTGTACAAGTAGGTAAAAGTTGGTGTCAAAGTAAAAGTGTTCCGATATCCATTTAACATAGTATTTAACATTTGCAAAGAATATTAGCTTATTAAGTGAAAAGATGTCCAAACTTGTCACAAATGGCAAAGAATAGTATTCTCTCCAAACCAACCAGCATCAGCACTATGAGCCATGGCCAAAAGAAATGGCCACTTCACATATACACCTCAAGAAACACAGACCCCTCTCTCTGCATTTAGCAAGGCAAAAGATATAACCATATAACAGTATTCATGCCTTTAAACTATATGGACAAAATACTTCTGCCGTTCTTTTCTGAGCAGGAGAAGAATGACAGATGTTTGGGCAGGGCCAGCAGAGGACATGTGTCGACTAGTTTTAAAGATTATTTCTGTTACTTCTATTGTGAAAACATTATAGATTTCTCAACACTGGTGGACAAGGTGCCTGACTGACTGTTTAATAACCTGCTGACCTGACTTGTCGATGTTTTCAATATATGGACACAATCATTAAGACTTTCTCATCACAATGGAAGCAGAATGTCTCATTGAGGAACCAGTTCGCCTGGATTTAGCTAGGTCTGGGGAGGATGACCCTTCATCCCGGTGAGAGTATCTCACCAAACTCATACAGTCTCCATTCAACCTGGTCTTGTGACCCATGAAATGAGCCATTTGCTGCATTGTGGAGGAAATCTTCTCTTTCATAAATCAACATGCTGACAGGGCTGTTTAAACAAGGTGAATTGACTGGTACACCGCATACACCGTGTAGGCTAAATAGCTCATTCCCAATCTCCAATTAGTTTGACTAACTCAGGAAGTCCTACAATTGTTCCGCGAATGGGGCCAGACATAAAATACTGGCCACTCGTTGTCCAGCACCCGTTGCACAAAGCTTGGCCACCGCTGTGGTGTTTAAGGAGATCGGGATGAAGTCGATGGTGTTGTTTTTTTAATAAAAAAAATTAAAGAAAGTTAGTGTACAGCTATTCCTAGCCAGGTAAGGAAGGTTGCAAAGGGGATTACAGGAGCCGAGATGAAGCATGAACATAGCATGAATAAGAGACGATGTAAGCTTGGTTCAATTTTGAGGCGAGAGATTGTCTTAAATTTGGGGAGAATATGTCCAAAACCTTTTTATGCAACGTTTTGATCAGTATTTCTCCTGTATCTGGTTGGAAATCATATGTTAAATTGATGGTATTTACAGTAAATAGCACACATTCGGTTGCAGTGAGCAAACTGCAGTGTTGTATTATCATGGATCTGGTGTAGTAATTGGGCCGGAGTTAATGGTGTAAGTTACCCGTGAGAGCTGAGGGTAGATTAGTTCATTTTCCACAGCACCTACAGCGTAACGGTGATACATACAGTATATCAGACGTGACACTTAAAGTCAAAAGGAAAGACCAGCATATAGAAGTATCTTTTTATAGAGGTTTATATTGGTGCAAATGGAATACATGTCGACTTAAAGCAATGCATGAAATCGGATGTACTCTGTGTCAACCGTTGACGGCAGAATGAGAGGATTTGAGAAAGGGATGAATAAATAAAGCAGGTAAAAATAACTGATGTGAGAAAAGAAAAGCACTTTTCGGGGGGGGGGGGGGGGGGGGGGGGGGGGGGGGGGTTATTGATGTAAAGGGTGAGCAAAGACGTTGGTTGTATGTGATATTAAGTATTATTTATTATGTTTATGTTTGCAGATGATTTCACTGCACTGGAACATGCTCATATATGCATTATGAATTGTGAGATAAAAAAATATGCATTGATAATACAAATCTGAATGAAGTTAGTGATTGTTTAAGAATAAAAACTATGTTATCAAAAACCTTTCACCTATACGCAGTGATTGATTCAATGTGTTGTTGGTCACTTTACAAGTGAAGCAGACAAAGTAAATCCATCAACTTGGGTTTTTTATGCGGTTCAAATTCAGAGAATAATCTGCTTCATCTATTAATTCGAAGGGGGTGATTTATCTTCTCACTAGCCCCTAATTCCAATGTGTCATTTTGGGATGGCGCGCCTTTGCCCTTAATTCTCCCGTTGTCATGGAAACAGACCCTCTGTGCCGTCTGCAAGGAGAATGAGGAGGAAGTGGAGAAAGATGATGGCTCCCCTGCTTTCAGGATTTGGCTTGTCTTCTTTTGCGTAACAGCAAAGTTAGAGTGTGGGGGTGGGG
>NC_048418.1:17288400-17290774 GCF_013103735.1 Etheostoma cragini
GGGGGGGGGGTGTTAGGTTTCCTTTTATCCATTTCTGCTGAGGAGAGTGTAAATGTATAGGTACTCACTATAAGAGAGAAAGAAGTCTCTCTCTCTTTCTTCTATGTGCGAAAAAAACGAGGAGGGACAGAGCAAGATCCGTTTTAGTCGAGGACCGAGGAGTTGAGGAGATATCAAATTAGGATGAGATTCAGCGCATCTCACAATCACAATTTTAACATACTGATGTTGGCATATGGTCACCCCGTTCACCACCAGTGCAGTGTCTAAAATTAAATGGGGCAAACGTGACACACACTCACACAAACAACACTGTTACATATAAATGCACGGTTAAGTGATTACTGTATGCATTGTAATTTGAGCTTGTTTTGTAAAGAAAAAAGCAATGCACGAACTACAATTTTTTAAATGTGCCCCCAAATTCTTTGTAAATACCCCACTATCTAAAATAGTAAATGGTGGGGCAAAAGTTGTCGCCCAGATATATTTTTTTAATATTTCCACTGCACCAATGTGTTAACATAAGATTTTTACTTGCTTCTTCCTGAAGGAGACAGTTGAAGAAAACGCTTGCATTTTTATCACAATCAATACGCCGTCTTGTTCACTGCTTCCACCTCTGTGATTAGCTTTCACTAAGGGCAGAAACAAGTCAATGTCAGCCATTTAGACACCGATGGCAATTTGCAGTCCAAACAGATACACATAATGGAGGGCAAGGGCGGCCGACAGCTTGAAGGCTTCTCCACTTTCCTCTGCTCTTCTCTCACATCCACCCGTCCTCCTGTGTGGAAGAGGCAACCTTGGCCTCAAGTTGATGACTGTATTCAAATCTTAGATTTAGTCAAATGTTCATATAATAACCATAATATAATTACTGTGAAATATAACTGTACTCATTTATTATTGTTATTAACATTTTAATTAAATATGGCACTTAGAGTAGTGAATCAACCACAAAAATAATTTTAGCCTAAGTTTTTCAGCTCTTTTCTCTTCACATCACACGGACCGTGGTGACGGTGGAAAGTATAATGTTGTCATAATTTGCGAACTTCTCAATTCATTGTTGATTTCCAATACGTGGTATCAAAAATGCAGACCAAAAATGACTCCAGGCGCAAGTAGATGGACCTACAACAATCAATCACAGCAACGAAAAGACGCAGCTCGGAGCGACACCCGCAAGTCGGGGCTGTATTGTATCCATTTTGAATGAGAAAAATAATGGTGGTCAGGTTACAAACTCTCTTAAATACCAACTACACAGCAGCCTAGTAGTAGAAATAGGCAATTCATTTTCATCAGCACTGCATAGTTTGACAGATTGATCTGAGTTTTGTGAGCCTGGTAAGTTACACTAGAAGGACAATGCCAGTTTTGTTCAGTAACCACATTCAAGCATGATGCTCGTCTGTCAGTCAGTATCTTAAACCGGCCCCACATGAAATAAATGATTGCGATTGGTCCGCCCAGAGCCTGGTCGGCTGTATTTCTGTCTGAACGGGAGAGTGGCCAGATGTATCTGCCAGAGCAAATGAAACATGAGCTGGGCAGATTTGTCTCCTTCCCAGGTTAAGGGCCTACAATATGCAAAAATTGTAATAATGAAGTCTAATAAGTCAACTGATC
The DNA here is from genome assembly GCF_013103735.1 of Etheostoma cragini. Lineage (NCBI taxonomy): Eukaryota > Metazoa > Chordata > Actinopteri > Perciformes > Percidae > Etheostoma > Etheostoma cragini. The sequence goes on from NC_048418.1 coordinate 17,290,036, forward strand.
CAATGTGTTTGATAACCGTTGTTTGAACATTTCTACTGCTTTCATGTTTTAACATTGACATATAAAAGAAAAGGTCAGCAGGGTGGCAATATCTTTCAGTCCAAAACACTTTTAGATCTAAAGGTTCAACAATTTGGTCCATGATGTGATCTCAACCAGTGAAAAGTCTGTAGCTAGCGGCTGTGAGGCTGCACCTTGCTTTATATTAAAGGGCTGCAGTTGCTATAGCCCATCTTAGCTTAGCATCTTAGCAGGCTAACATGTAATCATTAGCAGCGAATTTTTGCAAGTTTTACTCAAGAAAGTGAAATTACTGATGAAAAAGAATACTTTGACAAAAGTAAAACGTAGGCCAGTTATATACTATAAATATACCTATTCAATTAAAACCGATAGGCTCAAAAATCAGGTGCATTATCATGTCAAGGTAACGCTACACGTCAAACAAGGCCTCAAAACATCAGTAAACTGGTTTTCTACAGATGTTAAGACATTTGCTGCCTGCATACAACTTGTTTTCAATTCATTTAATGACCTAGACAACCACCTTTCTAATAATTAACCAGAAAAAGGGACATGCACTATTATGTGTCTATATTGCCAATAAATCTGATTTGGATTCTTGTATACTTTTAGTAATTTTTTATATTGTATATTAAAGTTTTTAACCTGTTGAAATTCACTGGAAAATATATGATTTTCTCGCCTAAATTTTTACCCCCTAAAACATGCTGCAGTT
>NC_048418.1:17290874-17292092 GCF_013103735.1 Etheostoma cragini
GACTCTTTATTTTTTGTCATGTAGTATGAAAAAGGTAATCATTTCTTAAAAATATGAAATAAAAAGTTACAATAACATGACTGATACATGATGTTTTCCATGTAGAGTATATGATTGATTAATTATTTATATTTTAGACATGTGTTACAACTGTCCCTGACCAGTGTTACAACTGTCCCTGTACACTGGGACGGTTGTAACAGTGGAGAGACTGTATTAAAATCTATTTTGCAACATGTACATTTTTCCTAAAACCAATTAAATAAATGGTTTCAGCAGTTGACAGATTGAGGTTTATAATATAACAAATTGGTTATTCCAGTGTAAATGGTTTTTGAGGTATTGCTAAAAATTGCAAAAAGTGTTACAACTGTCCCTGGTCTCCCTACTATTGGATGCAGTGCCCTGAAATCTGGTACAGAAATTCACCATACCCTCAGGAGGACTTACAATAACTTTGGTGATCCCTTAAACTTTCTTCTAGCACCCATGTTAATGTGTCCAATACTTTGGTATGTTACTGGAAAAACTAATGAAACTGAGCAGAACTTCATATCCAGTTAGGTAGCTGATAAAAGATACATGTTGAATGTTTACTTTGACTGGTTATAGTGTCAGGATGGGCAATGCAATAACGTCAATATGGATTATTGTTAAATAGGCCTTGCATCTTGGCACGCAAGTAGGCCTACAAATGAAGAAAAATCATCTACGTTAGATGCGGTGAGCATGCGCAGTTCAGTGACCTAAATCAACACACCTGCAGGGCAGGGGCATCCTGGGTCTAGCTACTCCTAAGCTAATATTGTTGTTCTTCTAATGCTGGCATCTACATTTGCGTAGGAAATTCCTTGGAATGTAGGAGCGAACTTCTTCTAACTTCTTAATCCCAATTTCCTAATGTGACTGCAGAGGTTAGCCTAATTCAACTCAAAACTAGTTTTGCTTTCGACGAGCCCATGTTTCGAGCAGAGAAGTAGGAGCAAATTGCGGAGGAGACTCACAGAACGACGTGCTGTCAGGTGAGTAACGTTACACCCGACTTATTTTAAAGAGAAGGTATAAAAACTGTGCTGCATGGCTCTCTTTTTGCTTTAATGTGGGTTTTGTGGGCTGTAACGTTAGCTGCTGTTGAGTTTATTCCCAGTAAGCACACATACGTCGGCACGACGTCTGCAAATGATCGCTTCATCTGCAACTGATCGCGGGTCATTTTGA
>NC_048418.1:17292192-17319602 GCF_013103735.1 Etheostoma cragini
TCTTTTGTTGATAACTCCTTCAGGAAGTTTCAAATGTAGAACCCTTGCTGGGAGAATGGAGGGAAACGAGCTGAGCACGAACACAGTGAGTGTCATCACTCTAGAGTGTTTCTGATTGGAGGAATTCAAGGTGTTACAACCGTCCCCTGTTACAACTGTCCCTGGTCTCCCAGTCCAGATATGTCACACAACCACAAATGAGATGTTTTGGTCAGACATACATTGCTCACAAGAACAATTAGAATCTATGACAACTATTCACTGAGCATCTTCATTCTCTCCCAGACCCCAGAGAACAAACTATTTCTGCTACTTCCTCTAGTGTCACCCTCAGGGCAGAATCTCAGGATTGTATAGAAGATTTCTCACATCTCAGTGACAGATACAATAGCTGTGTCATCAATGTGTTCATCCAGCAGGTCGCCTGTGAATACTGTGAAAACGGTGTGCGCATGAAATAAATTGATTCAAATGCTTTGATATTTCAAATTGTTCTTCCAACACTCAAAACAGATTTTAACCTACTCCAAATTAGTGAATGGATACCAAGTGGTGCATTTTTTCTAAATTCTCATCCTGAGGCAACACACAATTTTACTATCTCTCCTCTTTTCTCTTACACCGTCTGTGTTTATATGCAACAGAAGACTGAATGTTTTTTATTGCACTTTAAAGGTCACAGCCGGCACGGTTTACTACATCTACTGCAATAAAAAAAATCCCTTCGCTGGGGCTATGTCAAATGCATCTCTGTGTGGTAAGTGTCATTACTTACATTTTCCATGTTACCAGTATCGTAAATCTTCTGTAATGCCATATCACAGGTATAGCTAATGGAGAACTTATAGCGTTCAGCTGGGTCAACAACACAGACATCTATTCATGGCTTGTAGTTTTTTACACAGATACCTACATGGCATTATTTGTCTTTTGCAGACTTGTGAGCACACAGAGTAAAAAATATTCTTGATCTTTTATCCCACACGAGCTCTCATCCTTCTCTGTCTACCCCTTTTTGTCCTGTTGTTTTGACATGGGCCTGTGTTCCACCGGGACTCCACTCGTTTCTCTTTTCTCATCCTCGCAGGGAGAGAATAAGGGAACTCCTACTTAGAAGTGGGGCGTTCAGTTCTACTCGTTAAAAATAATTAGTCTCTGTTCAATTAAGGCTCAGTGATGCTCCTTTGATCTAGCTGGCTCGGTGTTTCTTATCTGCATCTTTTACATCCAAATCAACTTCTCAGAGCTGGCAAAAGTAATGAATAATTGGTTTTAATGTGTTAACTTACAGAAGAAGTAAGCTTTGGAATGAGTGTAAATGTTTGAATGAAATGAGTTCCGATTGTTAAAGAGACTTAATTCAAAAACCTGTAAGCTTCTGCCTGAGACAATACAAATCACTTTACTTTCTCTCTGCCGCTCTTTCCCTGGGACTTGGTGTTTTTGGCCTCTCCTGTTTGCAGATGAACACTGCCAGGAATACATACTTAAGAGACATAAGACACACGCACACACACACTGTAAACCTACCCAGCCGCCTGCCCACACACCCGCTCCCACACTTTGTAATTGTTAGTCTCACACTCTAACACTTTATTGAAGAAGCGCTGCCGTATGAGCATGTTAATGTCCTGGCAGCACCTCCTGTCACAGGGGGAAGCTGTTCTTTTGAATCCCAATCGCCCAGGGACAGAAAGGATACTTAGCCTAGCTTTGACTGCAGTTATCCTCCAACACTGCTACTTTAATAATTTTCTCCATGATCCCGTTGCTCATCCTCTCTGCACCTCTCCTCCCCTCCCTTCCTCTACTTTCCCACGTTCCTAATCTATGTTCCCTCTCCACCTCTCTATCCAATTTGTTACATTCCTACTCAATCTAGCCTCCTTTGTCTGCACCCTACGTTGTGCTTTTGCTTTCTCTCTGTCTTTTTTTCTTGCTTGATGATATAGAGTTCATGTAAATTTCACCAAATCCACCTCACAGTTCTACGTGCTGCTAAATGCATGCGTCATCAATGTGTCAATCTGAGCTGTTACATGACATGTTTTATGCACACACAAGCATGTGTCAGGAAGTATGCAAATGTGATATATGCGTTAAACACCTACACAGATGCATGCACAAATGCCAGACACACACACACACACACACACAACTCTTTGCAGATTGCATGCCAAAGCTACAGTACACTCAAGTAGGGAAACAGGAAATAGGGATTTGCTTAAATCATTGGCATAACGATTGAAGGAACATCAAAGATACGAAAGATGAATGGGTGTCTGTGAAGCTGTGGGTTTATTGCTATGCTGGTCTTCCACGAAGATCACTTTGAAACATGAAAGACACTGCAGACATTTATGACATCTGGATTAAACAAAGAGAAGAACAGCCTCCTCTGCTGGAAAGAAAAGAATGTGGCAGAGAGCTAACTAAAGAGGGCCTATGTAGAAATACTTTGATGCGAGATGAATGAATGAATGAATGCTTGAATGAAAGAATGAATGAATGCGAATGGTTTTTTATATATTTGTAACATGACAGACGGTTGGTCGTCTGGGAAGCCTGTAGAGTTGTTCAGCTCTCTGCAGGGCTCATTTAACTTGAGTAGGGTTATGGAGCAGTTTTTCATTATTTACCAATCATTAAATATTCAGTTGCCACTTCATTTTGTACACCAGTCAGCTGTACTGTAAATACTGTAGACAAGCAGGATCAAGAAGGTCAAGTATTGTTCAACTAACTGCAAGTATGAGAGGTGTATAAAATGACTTTACTGATAGATGGGAATGTTGCACCCCAGAAACAGCCAATCAATGCTTGATATTCTCCACACTAAATGTTGTAAAGTTAACTGATAATGGTGGAATAAGACATGAATGTCAAGACCTTTATGCAAAGTGAGAAGGTAGAATGTTAAGAAGCCAATCCAAGTAATATGCAGAATCATCTTTTTAATTGTTTTGGTGAAGTCATGCCTCAAAGAACGTAAGCTTTAGTGGCCAGGTATATTTAAAGAAATAAAAAAATCTGTTTGTGTAGTACATAAACATCCACAAACATAGTTTACAACAGTGTTCCACTATTTTTATATTCACATTTAATTTGAAGGCAAAAGCTAATTAAAGCTGCTGTAACATTTTTTGAAAATTACAAAGTAATATAACATCCAACCAGCATGGAACATTTACTGTATATAAGCATGGAAAGCCCAAATCACTTTTTTTTCTTTCTTTTTTAATCTTAAGATATAATGCAGTTGCATGATTGTTTGGGACCCTAGAGCAGCAATAAATTAGGTATGCCAAGAGAAAACTGTATTAAGACATAAAAAGAGATGAGAGTGAAATATCCATTTCATGGTTCGTCTGGCACTTAAGTGAGAACTAAGTTAGCAGGGAGCCCAGGCTTTCCAGAAGAAGATTCTGCAGCCGAATATGCGAGTGGTCTTGCCCAGCGCACGCCGATTCTTCTCCTGTTCCTCAGTGTCTGTGGGTTCTTGTAGGATATTTCCATTTTCAAATTTAGAGAGTTTATAAAGCAAGTCTATTAAGTTCTTAGGTGATTCCTATGGAGTAAAAATATGGACATGATATAAATATTAAAGCATTATAAACAGTAACCGGGTCATACATGTCAACAAATAGGTAACATTACTGTAAATCAGTTTATCTTATGCTACAGAACTTTTGCATTTGTTGCTCATATTCAGAAATGGACATGCAAGTCTGTGGTAGTACTTTAATCTCTGATCTGCGATTTCATTGAGGTGCAGCTTTGAGGATAATCAACTGACAGTAATCAGACAGGTAGCTCTGACAGCATCCAGAAGGACTCACAGATCAACCTAATCATCATCATAGTCACTAATCATCCTAAAGCCTGCAGTGTGATCAAAGCTGGTCCCTGGGGCTTGGTTTCAACCGCTGGGAGAAGGGATGGGATTTTTAGGAACATTTGGAGGAGGGCATTAGGAAAAATAAAGACATCTCACCTGTTTGTCCAGTGTTTCTTCAAGCCATGGCAATGAGTCTTGCTTGAGGTAGAGATCCTGCGCAGTCTCTGTATTTTCCGCAACACACGATGCAAAACACAAAAGTGCCACTATGCAAAAGATGTGGGCCATCCTGACTTGGGATGTGTTGCTTGTGTGCTTTTTGTTGAGAGAATTCTTCTTGGTAAGTCACGGCAACATCCAGCGCTGATGTCGCTGTCACAGTGAGATGTCTGTTTTTAAAGAGCTGCCTACAGTATAGGCCCAAAAAGGGAGGAGGAGTGGGCAGGTTATTTGCGTAAGGACAACTATCCTCAATTTTGTGTTCGGTCCCATTAATGCACTGAACCATATACCCTGTAATTTACAGCAGGCATAAATAGTGAGGAAAAAAGGTCTAAATAACAAGTCTTTTGCCATCTTTTTACACACTGTAATCTGGTTGTATAAGTGGAGATCATCCTGATGCTGTCATTGGCATAACTTGCAGATGTGAAAGGTCCCCTCTGCATTCTTGTTTAAAGCAAATCCCTGTAGGTGAGGCCCAATGTGCACTCATGTAAGATTAAACAAAACATTAATGACACTAACATGGGGGAAACAATGACTTCATTACCCTGTTGTGCTGTAAAAGTTCAATCAATGGGCAGCACAGTGATAATGGGATATCAAGACGTCATAAAGGTCAACTTGTCCTTTGTTACACTCTTGTGAGTTGGTTCAGTTGACCCCTTTAATGAGATTTCTGCTCCGTTTACCTTAAATTATGTTGCATCTAAATTAAGGTGCATTTGTCAAAGGCTTTAATGATTTTCCTAATGACACATGCTGTAAATATACAACGGCGTTACATGGACCGAAGATTTAGCAATCTTTGTTTTTTTAATACCGTTTCATTGTTAAACAGGCAAGAGGTATTCAGTTAGTGCTTTTTATTCTGATAAATGTAAAGGCAGAGTGGGTCAAAAGACTTTTTAAAATTGGATATTCAGCTTAAAGCTGAATAAATAGGCCCCAAATCTCTTTTCAATAACTGTCAATATGCAATGTTCATCTCAAATGATTAGCGCAAGACAACAAGCATAAACTGTATTTGCATCATGGCCGGAGCAACAAAACTTTTATAATTCAGTCCAGGTTAAGTAAAAAAAAAAAAAAAGATTTACAACTGGGTACATCTGCCAAGGTGCAGCTCAATTCCCCATAGAATTAGGCTTAAATGTGGACGGACAATATCCTCTAACAACTGTAAGTAATGGGTTTTAACAGCTGATCCTTAAGGATTTTACCTACATACAGAAAGCAGGTACAAAAATTAGGAGACACCTAGTACCTATCGTGTGTGTATTGAGTGTGGTCAATGTCTTTGTAGTTTTCCTTGTTAATACATTTATCACAATGTGAACATATTGATTTGCCAATAGTTATTCTAAATTGAGATCTGACCTGAACTGGGAAAAAATCCTCTGTGATAATGTGTTAAATTTCATGTACGTTTCTTTCCAAAATGTAGTATTACCCTTCAACATTTAAAGTTGACCTGCAAAAACATGAACAGATGTTTATCTAGTCCATGTAAGGCACACATTTGGAAAAAAAACTAAAAGGACATTTCTTTCACATGGAGGACAACCTTGAGGCGCATCAACCTTTCAACAAATCACTTTTCTAACCCAATTATAGAGGTGTAGAAGCCTAATATAGCTGCCTGAACAATTATAAAATGCACTGTCGGAAGCAGAATAATCCTGTTAAGAAGGCTACCAAGAGCACTTTATAGCAAGATTGTTTCTATCCATGCTGACAACAACTGTCTGCACCAGGCCATGTAAGACTTGTTTAATTTAACTTGGCATTCAAGGAGTGGCTGCTTGTTACATCAGGGCTTTTTCAGATGTTTTAGAACTTTTAATGAGAATTGAGATTGTGCTCCAAAAATGTCAAAAATTAATTAGATAAATCAGCGTGATGCTTCATCACAGGTTTTTAATTCCCATAAGAGGGTTCCGCTCCTCTTCAGATGTTACTTGTGTTAGCAGCCTCCCTTACATAAGCACATGAGGCCGCTTGTTGTTTCTGACTCTGAGCAATCGATATGTTGGAAAATGCGCGTGCCAGATAGCAACAGCATTCTGAACACAGTTTTGTTTAAGGGCATTGCTGTACCTTTTTTGCATCTAGCTATATATGGGGAGTTTGTATCTATTGATCAAAGTGACAGGTATGGATGAGTGAACTGGAATGACTGCTCCTTAGGGACACATTGCTCTACTGAGGTAATAGTGCAGGCTAATACAATGTTGAAATCACAAGAGGAATGAGGCTATTCTGGATGGTAACATTTACAGTATTATTTTTAATGACAGCTTCTTTCAAACCTCTGGTTACGTATTAAATCAACAGGCAGATTAACATACCACTAAAAATAATCATTATTTCTCTTCATTTGGGATTTATTTAAATACCTTTCCCTCCAATTGACAAACCAAAACAACAACATATGGAATGCAACATAAATCATTTGACAATACAGCCTATCAAGATCTTAATTAGCAGTTATAGCTACGAAGCCAAAGAGACCACCTCCTGAAAGTTCATTTAGAAACGTAGTGTAGAAAGTTGCAGGCTGTATGAGTCATGAGGTTTATTTTTTTCCATGCACCATTTAACATTCTGAAATCTGTAGAGGGCACAAATGACTCAATAATTGGGTGTGAAAAAATCAAAAACGTACCAATTCAAAAGGGAAACTCACTTTTACAAGATACAGCCCCTCCGAATCTCATAGAAACATGTGTGTCATCTGTTCATATGTTTTCCATCATTTACTGACATCAGCCCTGTATACAGTAGATAGGTTCATTATATCTTAGTAGATCTCTGAACATTACTTTTTATCCGAGACACCTTTAGTCACATGGACACGGCAATGCAGGCCAAGGGCTGTTGTGCTTTTATCAATGAAGTTTACACAGTCACATTCTTGGCTTGTCTAGTGTCACAGATGGCTTGTTTTCAATGTTCCACTGACATTTAAAGGCAAGTGTTCGCAAGAATTTAACCCTCACTCTTCACAAAGTTCTTTGTTGATTTTTTGGGACATTTTTGCTGTTTTTTGAAGTTTTTGAAGCATTCGCCAACATTTGTTGTCATTTTTTTATGTTTTCTAACTTTTAAGTTCTAAGTTCTTTCTGACTTTTTACAATAACTTTGTCGATTCTTTCTGCCTTTTTTTGGACGTTTTTGTTGTTTATTCCCAACATTTCTGTCCCTTTTTTCAGTGTTCTTATGTCTTTTTTTCTTAAATGCCATGGAATTATATAAAACACCCAAATTCAATGAAAATAGTGAACTAATCAGTTATTTAACTTGTGGGGAGTGTCGTATGGAACCATCTACAATTTTTCGTTTTTACAGTTTGGTTGAAGGAAACCCAAATGTCTGATTTAGAAACTTTTTGAAAATGTATTAAATTTAAACCCGATGACAACAGGAGGGTTAAAGAAAATTTACAGAAAATCTTGGTGGAAAAAAAACAACTGTACAAGAAAGGACTATTTCAAAAACTGAATTGGGCAAAGTGCTGCTATCAGTACCTTTATCACTGCTAATGTTAGCTGTTGTTGAGGCCCAAGTGCATCACAACTATACACAGGTGGCACACAACAGCCGCTATAAGCTTTAATGACTTTAATGAAGTTTATCGTTAAATTTAATATACACTATTATCAGCAATTATATAACACCTGTCATTAATTGGCAATTTGCTTTATTTATTCAAGACTCATAAACACAGATTTGTAACTTCAAAGCACCAGTTTGACAAACACACACCACAAACAACCAAGACTGTTTTATTTCACATTTTCATACTTTAAATGACATTGAAAAAGTAAAATTGGATGTTAAAGATTGTCCCCACATTTGTCATCTGTATCAGGTTGCCATAGTTTCCTGCAGACACGACAACGGCTGATGACACTTTGTATCGAAGGTCCCTTCACTGTCTGAGGAACAGGTTTACTACAGGAGAGAATACATACACATACACACACACACACACACACACACACACACACACACACACACACACACACACACACACATATGAACCTTAAATTTAGCATAATTGGAGCACTTTACCTAACCCTGTGAAATGGGATTTAACTGTGAAAGGGAGGCACCTCCCATGGCATGCATCCACGACTGTTTACACAGAAGGGAGAAGTTTACCTGAACATGCGGTTGGGGTCTAGAGAGGCCAGCCAGTAGCTATAGGAATCAGGGTAGTAGTTACACGTTCCCCTGCCGTGACACTCGATGAAAGGCACTTGGCGGAAACTTTCCAGACAGGAGCCAGGAGAAACCAAGGGCTGGGAGGAGCCTTCTGCTCCAGCACCCGTTTGCTAAAAAGGATGAAGGTCAAAGGAAGAAAATGAGATGGATTGTAGCATATGAGAAGATTCAGGAGAAAAATACACTGACTTCACTGACTTCTTTACCATGACAAATGAGTGTCCGGTCCATAGTGACTCCCAACCTCGGGGACACACAGGAATCAGAGTTGTCTGGCTGTGGACGGCTATGACATTGGAGGTAGTTTCACACACTGAGCACCTAAACCACACATGCATACAGACACCCATATTAAAATTGCCTCAACTAGTAACTAGTAACCCTAACTAATTGTACATTTCAATTAACAGAAAAAGTAAAATATTTTGTATGTGTTTATAAAAATACATGCGTCTGTAGCTATGTTTCCTTCCACAGGTTTTTATCCAAAATAAATGATATCGAATGAAAATTGCCCTATGGAAACAGTAACGTTCAATGGAATGGAGACAAACTCATTATGCACAAGTTTTTATTCACTTTAAAGCCGTTGGATGGACACACTCAGTTTTTTTTTTTCCAAACTCCAGATCATTTGAATGACAAGTTGTTGAAACTTAGCTTCTGTATGTGTGTGCATGTTGCCGTCCCACCTGCTGATGTAGGAAGCCAGCCTTTCCCCTGTGATGGAAACCATGTTTGCAGGCATAGGAGAGTCAGTGGACAACCAGTAGGAGTAGTCATTACGAGAAGCATAGCGGCAGTTACTTTCTGTGTCACAGAACAGGAAGGGCATGGTGGAGAAATGAGGGAGACAGCTTCCCATGGTACCTGAGAGACAGAGTCAGAAGTGTCAGAAAAAAAGACTCACACAAAGGCACAGTTTTCGTTAAGATGCAGACTCTGCACAGTTGGTTCTTTCATGAAAGTTTTCATGCTCTTACCAAGGTCCTGACCGTGAGCTCTCTCATTTCCGTTGATGAAGAGGAAGGAGTAACCAGAGTAGATGAGGTTGCTGCCATGAGGACAGTCAGGAACGCGGGTGCTCTGACTGTGTCTAGCTATTAGGAAACTGTCAATAAAACCTGGACAACCTCCGCCTGGCAACCCTTGAGGACCTTTGTTGCCTGGGTCTCCAATTCTGCCTACTGGACCTGCAGAGGAAACACATCATTAAAAAATGGGAGGTAGGGAGGTGAACTACAGTCTTTTTCACTGCTAACTCTCAGTCTCAGGAGTGTGTTTTTAATATGCAATTATATGCCACTAGGGACTTCATCTGGGGGGTGCGACACAAGGTTCAGGTTTTCCACTAAATCCCTCACTGGCTTCCCACTCACATGCACAAGTGCATAACCCAGCCAGAGGTACTACTGCTGAGAGTTAAACATGGGTTCTTTAAAGGACCCATTTATTTACCACCCATTCGCCTCATGATGTGGTCACACACATAAGCATAGCATCTGGTCTGCACCAGTGATGGAGTACTCGAGTCCTGGACTCCAGTCGCTATTCTCTGGACTCGTGACTCGACTGCTGACTTGGACTTGGACTTGGATAAAATCTGACTTGAGCATTCATGAAATAGGACTCAGAAGTTGGATGAAGTACTTGTATGTGTAAAAAGCAGTCCTGGAAGTGGACTTGAGTCAGACTTGAGTCTCTCCTTTGGTGACTCAGACTTAGACTTGAACACTGGGGACTCGATACTTGACTTGGTTTCGACAGTTGTTGACTCGACTACAACACTTGTCTGTACACACAAACGACCCACAGACACGTCCGTACCTGGCAGTCCTGCTCTTCCTTTGTCTCCTTTGCGGCCAGTGAATCCGGGCAGGCCATCCGGGCCGGCAACACCACGCTGTCCTTTGACGCCTGGCTGACCTAGGACAGAAAGATTTATTGTCACGTAGAGCAAAGAAAACCAGCTTGGTGAAGAAAAAGATAAATCGTCCATTTAGCAAAAAGACATTACAATACATATGACATTAAGTATTAACGTATTTGTTGATGGAATAGTACAGGGTCTACTTTTTTTCAATCTTTGGTTGCCTGGTCCACCTTGTGTAATAATGCTTGTATAACCTCAACCCTGTGATGCACAATCAAATCACAGACATCTTTTTTACAGGAGAACCTGAGCTAGGAGACATCAGGAGGCCAAATCACACTCATTTACACATTTTAACACAGTGACCTGCAGCTCTGCCTGCAATACACACACACTATTGCAATACATTCCTGCTTGTATCAGGTTAGGGTTATCTATTGGCTGAGCAAGCTGCGTTTCTCCTGACAAAGCTTCTGGATGGCCTAAAAAAAAAGAAAGTCTCTGCACTGTATTTTTCTGGAGATATTTAATATGAGATCCAGGCTCAGAGGGAAATGAGGTGCACTATCCTTGGCAAAATAGCAGCACATCTTATAATCAATGCACGGACTGAGCTGAGATCAAATGCTGCACCTGGTTGGCCTACTGGTCCTGATGGTCCAGTGCTCCCTGGAGCTCCTCGGTTGCCAGGGGGACCAGGTGAGCCAGGAGGTCCTGGTTCATATATCACCTGGGCCATTGTTGCATGACCTTTGGAGCCTGTAATGAAAGAGTAGGAGCATTTAGAAAGCTTCCCAAAATATATGATACCTGTGGACCATGGGTGATCTTGTCTAGCATTAGTTAATGCCAGTCGTGTGCTGGGCAGGTTATCTAACAGTGATGGGTAGACTATTGCATTTTTGCAGATTGTCTGATGAAGAAGTGGATTTAGTCTGGAAGATAATAACAGGGCAGGGTTATTCCTGGTTATTTTGAACAGTAGTAAAACAGACTTTTGCCGTACCTGGTCGTCCGGGAAAACCTTTCATCCCAGGTGGACCCGGTGGACCTGGGTCGTATCCGGGTTCTCCCTTGCCACCTTAAACACACAGGTCATAACTACATATGAAGGGAATTAGCATTTCATCATACCCTATTGGATTTAATCCCATTTTATTTAATCAGATTTCAAAGAAGAACGTGACGTGACTCGTCATACATTGATTGTATAGTCTGTCCATGTCTTTCTCTGTCCCATTTGTATTCCTCAGGAAACATAAATCAATTGTAGAGTAGTACTTTTCTGTAGTGACAGCGCTGCCATTGTCTGGGGAAGAAGTCAGCAAGACACCCTAATCTATGGGCAAAAGTTGAAATGATTGATTACCAGGGGGTCCATGGACTCCAGGAGGACCAGGATCACCTCTTGGTCCTTGACCTCCGGGTCTACCTCTTGGACCCTGGGGAGGCAAATTAAACAAAAGAAAGGTCAAAGGTTAGACTTTGAGTAGTGTAGCCAGAGTTTGAAGACTCAGCTTTAGTTGCAGTGTAACCACAAAAAATGCTTAACAGTAATCCCATCTTGGTTGTTTTGTTGAAAGTAAAGACAGACTGTTTAAAAAGATTATGTCATTTTAAATGAGAGCTGTGTTCAGTTTCAACATCTAAAAAAAAACCTTTGCTTGAATTGAAAATCACATCTCCTTGGTTAAATACAAATCTGAATGTAGAACATTGAACTTGAATCTTAATTCTCCTTTGTATAGAGGTTTTTTCAGGCATTTGTCAAGTATTCCTCGAAAAAATTTAAATAAGGCTTGCTTACAGGTGGTCCTTGTGGGCCCGGATCTCCACTGGGTCCACTATAGCCTCTGCCTCCTGTAAGACCTGGGTCCCCTCTGTCTCCTTTTAACCCAGGCACTGGGGGACCTGGACGGCCAGGTGGGCCAGGATAGCCTACATATAAAGAGTCATTTTAGTTTATTGAGTCCTGAGCTTGTGGTCTGATTTAGTGTCACTTTCAGAAAAGGAATGTAAGCAGTACATCCTCACCTGGGCTGCCAGGAAAGCCAGGACGACCTTGGTCTCCTTTTAATCCAGGAAGACAAGCCCCGTCGGTTCCTGGTAGTCCATTTGGACCACAGGCCCCAGGTGAACCTGGAAATCCTCTGTCACCTATTGGTCCAGGACTCCCAGTGTCAGGCAAGCCAGGGGGACCGGGGTTCCCGGGGGGACCTACAGTACACAAATATAAATGTGCACTGATGTCAACGATGCGTTATTATGGATCCCACGCAATTCTAGGCAAGTCCCTACAAAGCAGCCCGATTGGTTGGCGTGAGATATTGACCTAGGTACACCATTTTGGAAAAAGATTTTAGATATTAGATACATTCATCATTGTTTATTTGGTCAAATGTGATGAGCTATACATGGATAGTTGGCATTTCCTCTTCAAGTTATAGAAGGTATTTATGGAGCAGTCATGAAAGAATATACATGATATGTAAAACCAAACTGTGCATCCTTAATATTACACACAATATTAAACACATTAACAAACAAAGGGTCTAAGTGAGACAATATAATAAGAAAAGACTTGATGTGATATGTTGAACCCATCCTTTATTATTCAAGACTTCTAGCATGTGGGGAAAAATATCATTATTTATTAAAGACTTGTTCACACTGGTCTGGAAAAACAGTCAATAGACGGCAGAGTTATGGTCTGGGTTTTGTTCTTAAACAGACACTGACCTGCCTGCTGTACTTTACAGTGTAAAAGCACAAAACATCCTAAGGTAAGGCAGTTGTTTTTGGTAAAATACAAATTGCAGAAAATTCTCCAAATGTGCCAAATACAAAAATTAAAATGTCTTTTTAAAATGAAGAATACTGATACAAGTAGGATGTTAATAAAAATCTTGAAAAGAATTATGTTATTTACCTGAGACTCACCTTGTTGACCTGTTTCACCACGACCACCAGGCGTCCCTACTACGATGTCTACAAAGAGGAGATGGAAGGAGAAGTGAGTTTTGGTGGAAACGTATTACTTTGAAAGTTCCAATAGCTATGAAAGAGGCCATTTTTCTACAGGCCAGCGGTTTGGACATGAAGAAATACAAAGTATAATACTTCAAGGTTTAAAATATATATATATATATAGAATGTGCAGGAGCTTGTACAGCCCTACAGGACCTTTACCCCTACTAGTGTCCCCTTTCTGCCCTGGAGAGCCAGGAATCCCATCCCGGCCCTGATTGCCTTTAGGACCTGGATAACCGCTGACACCCGGATGGCCTGGGTCACCTGGGGCAAACAGATGCAAAAAAAGACTGGGGTCAAATTTCAAAGAAAAACAAATAAAATAGTCACAGTCTAAATACAATACAGATTCAAGTTCCTTGCCTTTCAAAAGTGACTAAAGTAAAAGTAACACAGTAGGCACACTTTCAGAGATTGTTGTTCATTGTTTTAGTCAAATGTAAAGTTGTCTTTTTAAGAATTGTGTTTAAAGCACTTCAAAGGCCTTTACCTGGCCGTCCGTTGGGTCCTTGCTGTCCTTTGCTTCCTGGAGGCCCGTCTGAACCTTGAAGCCCTTCATAGCCTGGTAAACCTGGAAAAGCAGGAGAGGGGTGAGAGGTACACAGAGTGTCAGCAAAACATACAACAATTATAAATTGCCTCTTTTTTGTGATCAGTGGTAGTTACCATTTTGTCCAACAGACCCCGGGTTTCCTTTTGCTCCACGGCTTCCTGGTAAACCCGGAACTCCAATAGAACCAGCTTCACCTTTTTGACCCTTCCTCGCATTAGTGCTGGGTGATCCTGGTTCACCCTAAGCACAGAAGGAACAATAAAGAGGAAAAGAAAGAATTCATCTGTTATGGTTGTGTATGTTTCTGTTTTGGGATATTGTGTGTGTTAGTCTACCCGTGTTGTCCTCTGTATTCCTGTCCCATATAATTCCTGTTTGGACGTTTTTATGATTCTGCCTGTTCCTGTTTTGGGATTCTGCCTGGTCATATTATTGGGATTCTGTCTGTTCCTGTTTTGTGATTCTGCCTGTTCTCAATTTTGGGAATCTGCCTATTCCTGTTTTTGGGATTCTGCTTGTTCCTATTTTGGGGGTTCTGCCTGTTCCTTTTTTTGTGATTCTGCCTGTTTCTGTTTTTTGTGATTCTGACTGTTCCTATTTTTGTGATTCTGACTGTTCCTGTTTTTTGGATTCTGGCTGTTCCTATTTTTGTGATTCTGCCTGTTCCTGTTTTTTGGATTCTGCCTGTTCTTATTTTTGGGATTCTGACTGTCCCTGTTTTTTGGATTCTGCCTGTTCTTATTTTTGGGATTCTGACTGTTCCTGTTTTTGGGATTCTGACTGTTCCTATTTTTGGGATTCTGCTTCTTCCTTTTTGGGGATTCTGCCTATCCTGCTTGTATTTTGCCTGCTGTTTTCAGGACACCTTAAGTGTCTTGTTAATCGACCTTCAAACTCGACACTGCCTGCTGTCTCTGCATTTGGGTCCACCATATTTTCTGAACCACGTGAAAAAATCATTGTTTATAATTAACAACATTGTAACATTAACATTGTTTTGAATCAACACACATTTTAGTATTTCACTATTCTGTACTCTGCTCTACTGCATCAGTTACAAATCCTCTTTACATCTGTCATCTCTGCACCTTTTGTCCTACTGGTCCAGGCAGTCCATATCCATAGTAGTTTGGATCTCCCTTAACTCCTTTGTTACCAGTTGGACCTGATGCACCATTGCAACCTGGCCTTCCAGAGATTCCTTGATCTCCCTTTGTTCCCGTTGGGCCTGTGAGGGTTTAACCAAACATTTATTTGAAGTAAAATACATTAAAATAGTCCTTTATATCTCCAGCTGCAGTACAGGGTACAGCAGCATTGTATTACTCAAGATCAGTCTCGGTCTCAAGACCACTTTCTGAAGGTCTCGGTCTCCTCTCGGAATCCACCACATTTTTACTCAGTCTTGTCTTGGTCTCGGATGAAGATGACTCGGTATTATACTTAATTTCATGATCGGTCAAGACCACAACTACAGGGTTATCAATTAATTGCCTCTGTATTGTCTAATTTATGTGTTAACATCATTACTGTGATTGGATGGACGGAAGGACATTTCCCTTCATTTGTGCCCTTTGTTTACACGCAAAAGGAGAATTCTCCTCTGAAAACAAGTCTTTCTAAAAACTCCGGCCAGATTTTGGAAATCTTCATTTGCCCGTTTGCATGTAAACGAGACAAACATTTGTGGAGGTTTAGGCAACCGAGGAAGTGAGGAAGAGAAGAGAGAGGAAGTGTTGCGTTGCTGTTATTTTCGGAATTTTGATTGGCTAATGTGGGCTTGAGCTTCTCGTTACACTACCACCTACATGTTTGACATACTCTTGACAACAATGAAGGCATATGTACACGGCTACTTTTAAAAATCACACTTTTATGTAAAGTGACAGGTGTGCACGTCATTTTTGAAACCGGAGTGGTTAAAATGTCGGTTTATGAAAATAGCCGCCCACGTGTAAACGTAGTCTAAGTAAGAAAAAATAAAGAAAGGTAAGATTAGTGTAAGTGATGCTAGCAAATATAGCTAGCTAAAATTATTAATCTGCCTCTGTACCAAATCATTCTAGAAATTTCTCCATCCCTCACTCAAAGTGATTAAGCGACTATTACCTAAACATATTAGTTAGTTGTGTATATACTATATGTTTTAGTTGTTTGGTCTAGTCTTGGTCCTGTCTCGGTCTCGACACACTCTAGTCTTGCTAATGACTTGGTCTTGGTTTAGGTGGTCTTGACTAAAAACCGGGGTACAGTCCAATCATTCAACAAAAAAGAGCTTATTGCATATCATACTTTACTACTATCTACCACACTACTTCATATCTATATTGTGACCCTTTAATGGTTATAAAAGTCAAAATGTGAGTTTCTATTTAATTCGTCCTTAAACTAAACTTTGGGACTTACCTGGAGGCCCCCTGACTCCTGGGTCCCCTGGAGCTCCAGCAGGTCCTCGACTTCCTTCTGTGAGTCTACTTACACCTGGATCACCTTGGGGACCTGGACAAAGAAAGGCACACAGCATAAATGCAGTTTCAAAAACAATAAGACTGACACATTTGCTTTTTTCAAATATGGAGCTAATTTTAAACCTGGTTGTCCGGGACTCCCTGGTGCTCCATCTACACCTCTCTGCCCTTTTGGCCCAACACTTCCAGTATCTCCACGGGCACCAGACAAACCAGGGTAACCTGAGAATGTACAGCTAGCGTTAGCAAGCCTTGCAAAGACTGTATTTATGACTTCATATGCAGTCTCACAACATGATGAAATGTCCCGTAATGCCAAAATCTAAAGTCGAGTTGAAGATCTCTTAAAACGTTTGAGTTATGTTTTGTAAAACAACTGAATGACAAAAAAGAATGCTTTGCAAAGTTTACCTGGATTGCCAGGCTCCCCTGGGGGGCCGACTAAGTCGAATAGTTGTGTTGAGGGGCCTGGAGGACCTCTGAAACCTGGTTCACCCTTCATGCCTGGTGGACCCTGAGGACCTCTGGCCCCATCTGGGCCAGGGGCACCTGTAAACAGTCAAGGGGACATTACAGTAGCTCTAGTTTAACTGGGAACTTCCCACACACCTCCTCTCAAAACGATGCAGAAAACAGCACTACAATGATTCACTAACCATTGTTTCAGATCGAACGCCAGGCTTTGTAAATTTATAAATGTACCTTTACATGTTACTGTAAACATGTAGTTGATGTACTGTGCAGTGATCACCTTGTGTGTGTGTGTGTGTGTGTGTGTGTGTGTTTGTCTCTGTGTGTCACCTATTTGGCCTGGTGGTCCTATAATTCCAGGCAACCCGTCAGTTATGTATCCTGGTAACCCGTCTAGTCCAGGGTCTCCTCTCAGTCCTGAAGAAATGCAAGTGAAACAGGTCAAAACACGCTACATACTTTACATACAATATTCTACAATATAATGGACATTTTCCTAAATGTATTCTAACTCAGTTGAAAAGTTGGAGAGCTGGAGAGGTGCTAGTTCACCTCCTGGGCACTGACGAGGTGCTCTTGAGCAAGGCACCGAACCCCCAACTGTTTGGGGAGCCTTTTCATGGGCAGCCCCCCCACTCTGACATCTCTCCATTAGTGCATGTAAAGGTACTGAGCATGTGTGTGTAAATCAGGCCTGTGTGTAATGTGTGTAATTACAACAAAGTGTAAATTGTAATTTCCCCTTTTGGGACTAATAAAGGAAACAATATTATTATTAATGCTATTGTTATTATTATTATTATTATTATTATTATTTTTATAAATTAAACATGAAATTAAGGATTCAGAGAGACATTGTCAAACCTGGTTGACCGGGCAGTCCGTTTTGTCCCTTGATCCCTTTTGGTCCAATTAGGCCAGGGAGACCTGGCACTGATGGGCCGGGGACACCAGGTTCACCGGGGAATCCAGGGCGACCAAACCCTGGCAAACCTGGGGTCCCCTTCTCTCCGGGGGAGCTGTTAGGTCCTGGAAGAGTGGAGAGACAGAACAAAAAAAGAGATACGGAACAAAATAAAATGCAGGTAAGGGGACAGTGAAAAAGTCTTTATTTCCTATTGCAAAAAACTGTGTAAATGTCAGTCAGACAGTGCTGAATTATGGGGAAAATAGTCCACATCATCCTCTGTTAACTTTCACCTTCTGAATTCATTTTCCCTCTGGAGTTGAAAGTTACACTTACATCACTTTAATACACACTGACCTGGATGTCCTGGATAACCATCTGGTCCTGGTTCTCCCCTAGGTCCAGGTAAACTACCTTCACATAAATCCTTATTACCAGGTGGTCCCGGAAACCCTACAGAACCTTTATTTCCTGCATACCATAGAATAAAGCAGTAAATATGTGTTTGTATGAATATGAATGCATGAATGCACACAAGTACAGTATGTGTGTTTGAACCATACATTAGCATCTTCTTGTGTATTTCTGTCTGTCTGCACTAAAGTGTTATTATATTATATATTATATTTGATTTATGAGTACTGTACCCTTTTCTCCTGGATAACCAGGATTGCCATTTAGTCCTGGGTTCCCAGGTAGGCCAGGGATCCCAGGATCTCCTACAGGACCTTGTTCTCCATCTTCTCCTGGAGACCCTGGGAGTCCAGGGAAGCCAGGGTATCCAGGGCCACTATCACCCTAATGATCACAAATAAACAGCATATAACTGACTTTCATTACTGTTCATATTCACACATTTCATTGTTTTAGTTCAGTGCAAGATGTCTATCCTGACTTTTCACTTGACAGTAAAACACAGAGGACCCTATTCAAACACATGGCGCAGGTGCGTTTAGAGCTTGTACAAATTCACTTTTGCTAGTTTAACGGTGGAAAAAAGGGTCTGTGAGTCAGGCACATGGTTCAAAAGGGTTGTACTTAGTGTCTTTATTAATTCGTAGGTGTGTTTTGGGCGTAAAACTTTACTCTCATATATTGGCCAATAAAGTACTACAATACTAAAATACTCTCTGACCTTTTGTCCCTCAGGACCAGGAACGCCTTGTGAACCTGACCGACCAGGAAAGCCCCTAACTGAAAGGCCTGGGACACCTGGCTGCCCCTTGTCACCTGAACAACACATACACACACACACACACACGCACACACAGACACACAAACACACACACACACAAATGTATGATACACTGATTACATATTCTTTTTCTGAAAACTCCCAAAGTAACTTCACTGTATTACTAGTAATCCACCTTCTACTTTAAGAATCTTGAATCTGTTATCTTTCTGGCTTTTTCTTCTTCTTTTAGCTTGCGCTCAATAACACATGGGATACCTTTCTGTCCTGGGACACCCGGCCATCCAGGACGTGACACCTCCCCCTTTTCGCCTTTCTGTCCTCGAACACCTGTTACTCCTGGGGTACCCAGTGCTCCGTGATTACCTGGATGTTTGTTTGTAAGAATGAGAAACGCTTTCATCATCTATTGAATGGTAACATAAATACCATCCATCCATTAATCATTGCATCACAGAGCCATGCTAACCTGGGTGTCCAGGTGAACCAGGAAGACCTGGAAATCCAGGTGGTCCAGGATGTCCTTTGGTGTGGATGTGGCTTGGTTCGCCTTTCTGGCCTACCAATGAAGGAGTGAGAGAACAAAGGACACACAATACCTGTCAGTCTTTTTTATCTATTGACTTGAGTTTTTATGTACAAATGTCTGTCAAATTGTTTATTGTTCATTGTGTTTATTGACCTGGAATTCCAGACGGCCCTGGCAGGCCAGGTACCCCAACATCGCCCATTCTTCCTGGAATTCCAGGAGGCCCATATCCCACTGGCCCAGGGTAGCCAGGTAGTCCCGGTCTTCCTGAAGGCCCGGGTGGACCTGGGAAACCACGGTCTCCTTCTTCCCCAGCGAAGGGATACTAGAGAGAAGATGGAAAACTTATTCCAAATGACAAAATCTCTTGGATGGGCTCTTGAACACAAGAATTTAACAAGGTTGAAACATAAACACGGGACACCCTGTCTTTAAATAACTTCTCACCGAATCCCCTGGAGGCCCTTGATTGCCTTTACGACCTGGTTGTCCAGGAAACCCAGGGAGGGCTTCTGCACCAGGCCTGCCAGGCGGTCCAGGATCACCTTTCTCTCCTTTTATCCCAGGACTGTTGTTGGAATATGATTCTCCTATTTGTCCTGGAGGCCCTTGAAATCCCATTTCACCAATAGGACCCTTCAGAGAAGAACTGTTATTTACAAGTGTTAAAAAAAACAAAAAAAAATACAACAAACTACTTTTTCAACAATGCTTTCTTACTGGTCTTCCAGGTAAGCCACTAGGTCCTGGAAAACCTGGATCACCTGTTGCACCTGGTCCCTGATTGTATCCTGAGCGACCAAAAGATAGAGAATGTCTATTCAAGTTTAAAACATTTCATACTCTCCAGTACTACCAGTTAAATGTCAAAATGCATTTTAATGTAAAAGAAGGATGGATTTGGTATAATCTGTGTGTTTTCATGCAGTGAATGGTTTTACCTGGAATGCCAGGTAGACCACGGGGACCTGGTGGTCCTGGGGGTGCTGATCCAATACACTCATAACAGGACTCCCCCCTCTCCCCTGAGCAAAGAATAACCATGGGAATATTTTTTGTGAGTCACATCTATGTTACATAATATTAACGTTTTCTCTTTCCTCTACAGTCCATAACAGGGCTGCATTACAGTAACTGTTATGTATCAACAACTGTACACGCCCACTAGCTCATTTTTTTGTAGAGATGGGTGGGAACAAGAAGGTCAGAGGAAAGGTCAAACCAATTTGAAAAAAATGACAGTAATTGGGACAATTAATACAAATTTAAAAAAAATAGTTTCCCACCTTTCATTCCATACACCCCATCATATCCGGTAGGTCCAGGCGCACCCTTCATTCCCTTCCTTCCTTGGAGACCTTTGATAGTCCTGCTAGCTATAAGCAATACCAACAACACTTAACTAGTCTACAGTTACGGTTTCCTTGAATTGCCCAATTTATAATAAAACAAAGTTTTTTCTTCTTCATCATTGTTGCATTCTTGTTGGTCCTTGAGAAACCAAAATGATCAACTCATGACCAGCTGATCAATAATGTGCCTACTGTACACCCAACTACAACATTTGGAATTTGGATCCAACCTCAAACACTTTTCACCATGTAGTCTCTGATAAGTGTTGGCTCATTTGATAAACACTACAACTGGCATTTGTTTCCAATACATAGAACAAATGTCTGTGTTGTTTACCGTGAAAACAACTGCAGAAATTCTATCTTTACATAACAGAAAAGAAAACAAAAAGGTTAGAAAAAATGTCCAACCATCATGTGTAGAAAAACTGTGACACTGTGGAAGCCTATTGAAAAGAAGATTTCAAAAAATTATGTAACTGAAAACAGTACTCTCACCTATGCAACAAGTTGAGTTATTGAGTTCATCAAGATATTTGAAATATTAACCGGTATTACTGAAAGTGGAAGTAATACCAGCAGTAGTAGCATCACTTGTAGTAGAAGTAATACTAGTGGTAAGAGTTTAGATTACTAAACAACTTTTTCAGAAGGAAGCCATTTACACATACTTCTGTCTTCAGGATGTCCAGGTGGGCCAGGATCTCCGGGAGGCCCTTCATCACCATAATCCCCATCTAGACCTGGGGGTCCTTGAAAAATACCCCCAGGCTCCCCAGGGTCACCTTTGGGGCCTGGATAACCTTTGGGACCAGGTGGGCCAGGCACATAAATCCCAGATGAATGACCTGTGTAATGTAAGTGAGAGACTGTAATTAGGGAAACCAAATGTCATCCATACTTATACTGTACCTTTAATGTAAATACTGTACACAGGGATGGGATAGATAGATAGATAGATAGATAGATAGATAGATAGATAGATAGATAGATAGATAGATAGATAGATCTACCTGGAGGTCCATCCGGTCCAGGAAATCCGTCAATACCTGGGGAATGAATAGTTACTACTAGTTAATAGTCTGCTGACAGCAAATATTGGTTTATAGAGTTAAAACCACCTATACCACAGCAGAAGAATGGTCGATCATCTCACTATGTCTTAATCTGCTAATTACGCAGATTTATGTGCATCTACCTTGATGCCCAGGGAGTCCAGGGAAGCCTGGGAAACCAGGATCTCCGGGGTATCCTTTGAGTGATTCAGTCAAAATCCAAAATATCTGTAGACATACAGTAACCGCAGTGGTGGAATCATGGTGGAACAACAAGAATAGCCGGATTGACTTATGCTGTAGAACACACTTTTACTCAATCAATAATAATTCTCATAACATTGAAAAAAGCACCTTTTCAAGTTCAAGCAAGTTCAAGAGTATTTGGTAGAAAATTATAATAATAAACTCACATCTCCAGCTGGACCAGGGGGCCCCCTATCTCCCTTTTCACCCTATAAAATAAAGCATATCAAAAGGATGAGACAAAGCATATCAACCAACAAAATGATTGGGTATTGATGGGTTGAGACTAACAGATCACTTACCGTCGCTCCTGGTGTTCCTGTAAATCCTGGATCCCCTAGGACGCCAGGTCTTCCCTGAAGAAAACTATATTGTATTCAAAAGCCACACACATAATAACATAAACACTATGTACACTACATGCACATTAATGGCATTGTAGAGCAGTTACCCTTAATGCTCGTCCAGGATCACCATCCTTCCCTGGCTTTCCCTGTAGGATAATTAAGGACAGTGAGGGACTGGCAGGTTATGCTTTCTATGAAGCTGCAGCTGACATGTCCATGTTTTCCTCAAGTTGAATGAAAAAAGAATAATTTGTAGCTATATCTGGCTATCCACATGGCACACACGTCAGGATCAGATAGAATATTCTAAGTTATGTTGGGATAATTTGATGAATTAATTCATAAAGGAATATCTGAAACATTCAGATCTAATGAAGTGAGATTGACCACACCTATGGACCACGTTGGCCCCTTTAGGACCGCTCTACACGTCTTCTTTCTCTTCTGTTCTTTCTATTTCCTTCTTGGTGAATCACATTGAGTTTACAGTAATGCTGCATTACTGCCCTCTGCTGATCATCTTTTTTCTTGAGCTATTCCCAATGTGTTACTTCAATGCAAATTTAAGGGGGTCAACATCTAACATCTCTGTTTGCAGGAAGAAAGATGTGGTGCAACAGTCTAATAACACAGCAAATGTCTGTTTTTTGACACCACTAAATGACAATAAGAAAGGGAGGCATGTTGTATCTTACTTCTGGACCTTCCGGTCCTTGGTCTCCCTTTGCTCCTTTGGTGTAATGGCCATCACCAGGGTCTCCCTGAGAACAGATTGAAATAGGGACAGGAATTGGAGAGATACAAGACAGAACACATGTCTGTGAGGATCTTTAGAGATCTAAAAAATGCATTTATTAGGCATTTCTTTTAAAATGGGTAAAGTGAATACTTACTGGTGCACCAATGCAGCCCTTTTCTCCTACATCTCCTCTGTTTCCCTTTTCACCCTGAATAAGACATACATCTTAGGTAATGATTCATTGGCTGCAATGTCAAAAGTTGCCTGTCAGTCTCTCTGCCAAACATTTTGGTCCCAAAAAGACCCAAGAAATTGAATCTCGCCAATTTGCCATAAAATTTGCTGTGGAAATTCCTAGTCCTTCGAAGAGCAAACCTAATATTTCCTCTAATGTCACCATCAGGCCATCTACACAAGAGTTACTAAACTATAATAAATAGGTGACAATCAAATGTATGTACATGTTGCTGAGAGGATTTCCAATTTGGACTTTCCAAATAGACACAGCATGAGCTTTTTCTCTAACACCACTTTCAGGTCACCATGTCGATCGGTACCTTTTCTCCCCTTTGTTTCTTTCATTAACTTTTAAGTGAAATAAGCACTTTCATCCGGCCAGTATAAGAATCATGGCTAATTGGAGGTTTTTCTTCCTGGTCAAACAGCCCCTGCTAAATGTGGAAACTGTTCAAGCTTGGGAAGTGTGACACCACTGTACTTAAAAAAAGAAAACACGACTCTGTGGAGTTTGAAATTGCTAGAGTGAATTTCACCTCAGTCTGTTACTGTACCTTTAATGGGAGACTCCCGGTGAAAAACTCATTGATCTGACCTGGTGGCCCGGGGGGCCCTCGTGGTCCTGGTCGTCCCTACATCAAGCAAATTGAGATTATCCTAAAACATAACTGAGACATATTGTTTTCAGATATTGTTATGGTCGGTCACAGAAATGGTGAAATGTTGTGCTATTAATGCAACACCCTCTCATTTTTCATAAACTGTAACCTTATTATTCAGGCTGTTCTCATGAACCATTCGTATATATCCCTTTGGAAAGTAATGCACAATAATTTTCACGTAATACACATATTAACTGCTAATGTATAAAACAAGGAAGCGCCACATAGGGAGGTGGTCAGGGTGGACGGTTGGGTCATAAAACACAGGACTTTCAAGTATGGGAGCGGAGTTTGTGTCCCATTACAAACACAAGACTTTTCAGGGAACAAGTGTCCGTGTCCCGTAGGTAGCCTGCTACAAACCACAGTCTTTTTTTCTAGTGTTAACAACTCGTTTGGGTGCCCAAAGTTACCGGACATTGCTGCACGATGCTAACTTTTGTGGGCAAAACTGAACTGCAGCAGCCTGTGAAACGACTGGCACCTTGCGGTGACCCGTACCCAGCTCACAGTTACGGCTAAATAGAACTGTAAAGGCCGCTAATACTTTACTGTCATGTAATCGGTTGTCACGTGACCAGTTGGCAGTCGCCTATTTTGTAGGATATCATATGAATTGTTGCATGACCTTTTGTACAATATCATTCAAAACCCGTTCATGAGAATGCACTGAATCAATATACTGTGACAGTGTATTGAAAAAAAGAAATTACCTGTGGTCCACGAGGTCCAGGGATACCGCCTATGCCTTCTTGACCCTGTAGGATTTGAAAGCAATTGTAACTTGTTTATATAACCTAGCCTTTCTAAAAACCTCTCGTGTTTCTTGTGTCTCTCGTGTGGCTGTGGTCAGATTCCCACGTTAAGCGTCCTCATTGCTGCCAACTCCCCCCGATGGGTAAGACTGCCCTTTCTTCTAATCCACTAAATCCTATCACTGTCAAAAAGGAGCTTCACAGCAAACCAGTAGACCGTATCAAATGTAGTTCACACTACATTCCAAAATACTGCCCTATCAAGGAACAAGCACTGTGGCCAAACAGTAGTATTCACCACAGCAAAAGCTAAATATTTTGCATTTTTCCAGGTAGTGTGAACACGGCCAACTATGATAATTGAAGAACCAGGCCAAAACAAAAACCTTGCAGCTGTGTTTTTTCTCTGGGCCACTGAGACAGTGAGTTAATACTCAACTCGTTTTAACAGGTATACCCGCACATTCAAAGTTTTCATCCATACTTATGAGCATCACCTTAGATCCTGCTGCCCCAGCACGGCCAGGAAAACCCTGTTCATAAAGAATGCAGTTTATTACAGTATATTAATTATCTTTTCCAGAGTGCTAAATTATGGGGTTTCTGCAATGCAAATGAAAAAACCGGACTCACGCTTGAGCCCCTTGGTCCAGGGTACCCTGGTAGTCCTACCTCTCCGGGAATACCTGGACATTCCTAATAATACAGAAACTCTTCCTCTTAATATAAGTACTGTGCAACTACAAATATTGCAACAGAACTCTATTATTATTAACGCAATCTAAATATTTACCATCTCTCCGTCCCTCCCACGTGGCCCAGCAGGCACTTGCGATGCATCCACTGATACCAAAGGTTCACCCTGTCAAATATAAAAAGCAAGTTTATTTAACATTTACTGAAACTAGTGTTATAGTTACAGTTATGTAGTAATACTTCACTGCTGTATACTGTAACTGTAGTTCACAGTTGGGTTCTGCAGGCTTCATCACTCATCTTTATGTATCTGTGCACTTGACATGCATGTTTTTGATATAAATGAATGTCCATTACATTCAAACCATTGCCAAATGAGTTGCTACAAAGCTATTTATGATAATCAGCTCCACACAAATCTCTCTGTATTTGTCAGTATGGCTATGTACAGAAACTGGTGTCATCCTGCAACTTTCTTCATGATGTTAATTACTTCTTCTGAAGTGTCCATCATGTTTTAGTTTTGGCTACTAGCAACTGCATGGAGGAGGGGTGGGGGCTTTGCCCGATTAAAGAAGCCTTGTATCACAGACACTTTGCTCTATAGCTTTTTTGACCTCCCGGGTCAAAAACAAAAAAATAGTGACATTTTTGTCCCTTTTTCAGACTTTTTTTTTTTAACACACCCTTACTACCACTTGTGTTTATGTAGGTTTTGGTATTAATGGTCAATAAACCTCATTTATGTAGAATTGTATCCAATATTTGAGTTAAAGAAGCAGAAATTGTGAATTATTTTGACCAATAGTTAAGATCAGAGGAACAAACAAATGAGTTTAATCAGGAATGAAAGTGATCAATTGCAAAGAGCGTTGTATGGAATCCAATCCATTTTTTGTGGTAATTTGGTTAAAAAGAAAACCATATTTCAGATACTGACATTTTTCAAAGGGGTCAATTTTGACCAGAGGATAACAGGAGGTTTAAAAGGGCCAAGCTAGTTAAAAGTATCTACAGCCATGAATACACAGCAATAGAAGTGAAGTAGTCACAAGTGGAATCTCACACAGAAATCTCTCACACTCACAAGTACATATAATGAGCTTGACAGAGATCCAAGCATGCTGCCAGTGAATATGACTCTGTCACAGTCAGGAAGTGGAGGAGTGTCCTCTTTTGACACCCTGAGCTTAACAAGTTTTTGGCACCATCACACAAAATGTCCATGTATGGATAGACAATATATTTTGATACTTACTTAATTTAAAAAAAAGATTATTCTAGACAGGACAGCCGATGTCAGAGAATAGGGAGAGAGGGGGAATGACATGCATCAAAGGGTTGCAGGTCAGAATCAAACCGGTGGCCGCTGCAGCAAGGGCCGAGACTCTGTACATGGGTCGCACGCTCAACCAGGTGAGCTACCCAGGCCTGATTGTTACTTTATTAATTCCACCTGGGGGTGGTACCATTACAGCAACTTAGCAAAAACACAGACAAAGATAATGTGCAAAAAATATACAATACCAATCAATATATTTATCGACAACAGAATGTTCTATAGAAATAGAGGAAACAGAAAAAAGGAGGATTATGCCTGTACATACGTACATGTGTCATGATGTGGTGGATGTAGTAGTGCAACATGAAATTCAATTTGCATTGTAAAGTTATACTGCAGTCATGATTAATAATGCTCACAAAAAAACGTGTGCAGTAAGTCTAAAAGGCTCAATTGAATTCAATTCAATCAAACAGTGCTTTCATAAAAGAGCAGGACCATACCCTGTTATGTTATTTACAGAAACTCAACAAACAAACAAGGTATACTCTAGTGACTGAATGAAAGTAAAGATTTGAGAATGAACGCATTTGTCATTACAAATGAAATTGGTAGGATGGACTTGATAGAAGGAACACAACAAAGAAACATCTTTGAACAAGTTTGTGGTCTCACATGGACGAGGTACAAAATGAGCTCTGGGAGCTCGGGGGGGGGGGGGGG
>NC_048418.1:17319612-17327029 GCF_013103735.1 Etheostoma cragini
AGGGTTTTTCATGGTGCATCAGGGTCCAGCTGATAAACTTTTCGAAAGGCAGTAATTGCGAAGCAATTCTGCAGTTTCAGCCTTACTGGACACAAGAAGTACTGAACAACTGAAGGTGGGTGGCACAGCATTCATTTTATTACCTTAGGTCCAGGCCGGCCAGTTGGACCCTGTAGAGGAAAGACAGGGCTGAAGCAAATTTCAAACAATAAACGTATTCCTTGATGGTTCATTTTAAGGACAGCACTAAACAACAAAAGACTAAAGTTAAACAATCAAAAACCCTGTATCTAATTACAACATAAATAACTTACTGCAGGTCCATCAAGGCCCGGGGCCCCGGGAATACCAGGCGGTCCATCCTCTCCCTAAAAGTATGCAAAGACAAGTTCAGGTTTGTTTGAGAATAGAACAAGTGTGATTGAAAAGCTCTCAACTTAAAACACCATTGTGCAAGCATCTAAAAAAATTTCTAAAAGTATTATATGAAAGACACGCTACTATAACACTTTTAATATGTCATATGTCCTTACATCCGTTCCATTGCAGCCTGGTGCCCCTGGGGGTCCTGGAGGGCCTTGTAAACCTGGGACTCCCTGTAAGAGAATATCAGCAGCAGTTAGAAAAGTAACAGGCATCTGTTAACATATCCAGGAACACACACTTATACAATACAAACATTTAGAGGATGAACAGAGTGACAGATGTACTGTATAAGATAGCTCACCGGTAAACCGTGAGACCCGGCAAATCCTTCTTTGCCTTCAGGTCCCTGCAATGACAGGGACAAAACTAGCATACTTTTTAAAAAGCACAGGAGCTACAAAGTGAAACCTGTAATTGGTAATAACTGTATTATACACAAGTAATTTCAAACATAACTCAATGTTCACTTACTGACACAACAAATAAACAAGGACAAGTGTTATTACCTGATTGCCTTTTGGCCCCACAGGTCCATCAGGCCCAGTGTTGCCCTGTTAAAGACAGGGTATAATAAAGAAATATATACCTAATTTTTTGATGGGGAGCCATGGTAAAAATTCATAATCACATTTAATAACATATAGAGAAACACAAATCTGATTTTGGTTTGGAATGTTCCCAATGCATAATTAAAAGATATTCTAAGTATTTTGAGCATTATTCACTTCTTTAAACACATGACTATTATTCTAATACAACTGTATGTCAGGAGACAAACAAAAGGACATGTAACAATCACAACTTGCACAGTACTACTGCAAATACACATATGTGAGATGTTGTGAGACAATAACAACGGCAACACTTTGTGGTAAAAACTTAGTTAACCCTTGTTTGTTGTTACGGTCTGTGGGACCCGTTTTTAATGTTTGTTAAGATAAAAATGATGCTGTTTATTATTTCTTCTAAATCTAACTCACGGGCTTGGCTCATTTTCTGTAAAAAACATACAAAATAACGTATTTTCAATCATTGCATGCAGTACTGCACCAACACATTACATATGAGGTGCTCGGGTCTACTGGACCCGAGTGTATTTAAATGTAGGTGCTATGAAACCATGTTGTGCTGAACAAGTTCTAAGCAAATAAGTACCAGTAAATATCAAAAGTCTTGTTTACATGTTTTTACCTTTTTTATATTTGAATTTCCTTGTTTTCTCGCGAAAAACAAAAATGATCATATGATCATAAATGTGATCTTGCAGGGGTAAATGGCCAATATGAACCATAAATAATGGATCATTGGTAATTGAGCTAAAGTAAACATCTGTTAAGTATTTTTACATACATTTTTATGTTTGTATTGATTTAAAAGCCTAAAAATATGGTGACCCGGGAACACTGGCTGTATAACAAAATTGTGACAACACACAAGGGTTAATCTGTGTTGGTTGGTCAGTTCAGTATTAATGAATGAAGGGAAATTGGGGTAGAAAAGGAGAAAGTGTAATTTATCAGTCCATACACAATTTCAGTCATCTTTGCCCTCCGTGACAACAGTTTTGGATTTGGAGATACTGTTTACAGACTAGAAGAGAGAAGGAAATT
Source organism: Etheostoma cragini (assembly GCF_013103735.1). Classification (NCBI taxonomy): domain Eukaryota; kingdom Metazoa; phylum Chordata; class Actinopteri; order Perciformes; family Percidae; genus Etheostoma; species Etheostoma cragini. The sequence continues at coordinate 17,321,649 of NC_048418.1, forward strand.
CTACCTTTGGTCCCGAAGGCCCAGGATAACCATCGGCTCCTGGACGGCCCTTTGGCCCTGGGGGACCTTCAACGCCTGGAAAACCTTTGTCTCCCTGTGAGTGTGAGTGTATAGTATGTGTGTGTGTGTGAGAGAAAGAAAGAAAGAGAGGGAGCGATGGAGAAAAAAGAACAAGAAAGCAGACCAACCACAAATGACCATAAGCAACAATAGAGATTATATTTCAAATGTTACACATTTGTATTTGTAAATGAGTGTAAGTTAGGATGCAGTTGTTGAAGAATTCCGTTTGCTGGATGTTTGTTGAAATGCTACTATGGCTTTAAAATTGATTCTTAATAAGTAACACATCTGCTGCTGAATAAAACAATATTGCCTTCCAGCAATGATAGCCAATGCCTGTGAAAATTTACTGTAAAGTGTATTCACACATGGAACTAAAGACTTTGAGTTACAGATGCTAAACCATAATGTTTTTGCGCTTTTCAGCAATCTAGATTACATCCGCAACCATTATTATTGAAGTTTTGTATTATTATTTTAATAATCCCTTAATACGTATTAAAAGACGTATCAATCACTTTGTTATGCTTTTGACAGTGATACTGATGTTTAACAAAGGGAATTAAAAAAGCTTAATCACAGTTGAAGTGTAATTATTAAATCAAAGAAACATTTCATGTAGCATTAATGAATGCGTATATGTGTGTGTGTGGTATAGCTGGAGACACAATAATAGTAGGAGTGGAAATCACCAGACGCCTCCGGATATGATATCATCACGATACTTATGCCACAATATGATAATATTGTGATTTTAAACATGTTGCAATATTCTGCAATATATTGCAATTTATAAACTTTTTTCAAACAATTTTTTTCCCAATTTGATGTCCCCGAAAGGAAACTTTGTCAACATCTGTTTTATCTAAAAAGACAACATTCCCTTTTTAATTTTATTTTTATCTCACTTCAATTTTGTTGCTGCAAAATGGGATTGTGTATCGATACAGAATTGCCACTGAAAATATACCCCTAAAAAATACACATTCATTCAATTTCTCCATGCATTTTACCGTCTTTAGAGTCCCAGGATGCTTTGGAGACCATTGCTGAGGCTGAACTGCTGACTAAAGAGCTGTCATGTGTTCTCTCTGCAGGTTGATTTAAACTGACACAGCTGGTCTCTCTTGAAAGAGCAAAATAGTTATGAAGGTTAAGACCCTCTTTATAAGCTATTCATTCAAAATTCAAGATTCCCTTTACTTTCATTTTCATGTGTACTTCCGTACATTCAACAAATGAAATATTGTCCCCCAGCTCAGTATAAAACAAGGAAATAATGACGCTTTTTCAACTAAGATCAGATTGGTGTAGCACTGTGCAACTGCACCGTAAGCATTTTGATTGTGAAAAATGTTAAATAAATAATAGAGGTGGTAGTAATAACAAATGCAAAAGGCCTTTTGCACAGAACACTTTTTGTCACAGTAGAAAAAGAAAGTGTAAAAAAATTCAGTCCCATCAAATGTGAGTTTTTACATTTTATACATTTCATCTTTCAAAACAAAATATGCTGGCATAATGTTTTATGCTACAGCACATGTACATGACCCGTTGAACCATGGGTGCAAATGCAGTAATCGTGATGAGAAAAGTGAAACTAAGGAAGTGGTTTCATAACTGCATGAGGCAAAATTCATTCATACTCATCCAAGACATTGATGAATTTGTGATACATGATCTACTCACCCTGCTGCCTTTCACTCCATTGCACAGACACTGAAAAGAAAATGTAACATTGTTCAATATGTATTGTGTAAATGGAAAACAATGCCTAATTCATTTGATATTAAATCTATTTAGAAAGCGGAGGTTCTTGGTCATGCCCCGCTTTGGAACCATATCATGCTTTCCTATACCACTGTAAACCAATTTCAATTCTATCAAACATTACCAAATTGCAAAAACTGGTAACATAACGAGTCAAGTTGAACATGTACTAGCCTGATTAAGTCCTTTCATCGGACTCTTGACAGCATCGCTAGCGTGAAAGTCTCAACACAGTGGCCTTTATTTTGGAAGGATGCAAACATTACTGATTGTCACCCGCGAAAAGATTCAGTGAAGCAAACGGGTTAAAAAGGTGGAGCTATAGTAATACAATGCAGTAAAATGGGCAGTGAGTTGTCTTTAGGTTAAATATTAGGTTGGGTCAGCTACCGGCTATAAACTACTGATATAATTAACCATTATCTGTTAATATGAAGTAATTTACGATACAGTAGATTTCCATCTGAACTTAGCATCGTGGAGATCCAGCAACAAACCAGAGGACACTGCATCTTCACACACAACGGGAACACTGGGTCTGATACCATTTATACCTTTATATTGACATTAATAGTGATCTTTTACTGTAATCAATTACATTTTCTTGAGCATGAAATGATAATTAAGGATAAATATGAGTTTTGTCTTTGTTATCTTTGGTATCTTCTCTGTTTCTCCGACAATGCTTTCCTAGCTTTCTGCTTCTTTTTGCTGACTCAGCCATGACAATAGTGTGAAAAACTCCATCGCTACCTCGTTCTTATAGCTAGCCGGTTACTGTATGTATGCAACACTATGAAGAAATTTGTTACATCGCAAGACCTGATATTATGCAATACTTCCTAATCCTGAGTCTGGCGATTTGACGGCCCAATTTTGCAAGGGTGGTTTTCTGCTCACGGGCACTAGGAAGCGAGAACGCAACCACTCAACCCCCCAAAAAAGTCATATAACCATTCCAATGACCCCGAAACTGTTCAGTTAAGGTTAAATTAAACAAAAAAAACTGCATAATTGCCCTTTAAAGGGTTATAGAATGATTATATAGGGTATTTAACACTGTTCCTTAAAAGAGAATTCTGGTCTATTCCAACACGTAGCTCTGTTATTTTTACATTTGGAGAGCTGTCAGTAGAGAGAAAAACAAAAACAATCGGTGCTGCCAACACCGTGTTATCCTCCTGCTAGCGTTAGCACCCGACCGGCTGAAACAGGGCAAGTTTTAAACATTTTTTTTCTCTAAATATATTCAAAATGTGATTACCCATAATAGTTATATAGTTCCCGTACGAACGAGTTAAACCAATATGACATCCTGTTCTATGTTAAATGCGTGTCATCCGTTATTAGTACTTATTTAGACAAGTGAGGAATGATCGGAATGCAGACCGAGTGCAGTCTGACCCAGACTCCTAGACTTAAAGACATGATGTCAAGTCCATCATTTCAATGTTCATGTGATGAGATGCGTTCATGTGATGAGATGCGTATCTCAGGTTAAGAATTTTTGTTTACCCAGATAAAGGAGATGCAGTGATAGACGACTGCAGGCCAACGTAGTCACAGTCGTGACGTCATCAGTGTTTGCCTTTTGAATGCCCGAAAACGTTTACGCTCGTCAATAAAGCAGCTGGTTAAACTCATGTCAGACTAACGGGTTCTTACTTAATAATTAATGTTCATGGTAATTACAGGTGCTCCGTCAGTTTAGTCGTTTCAATCGAGTGATATATAAAAGTGGTTTCTAGGAAACAACTAAGTAATACATGTATACATGTCACTGCTAAGGCCTGTTTTGTTTTTATTCTGACATATCCTGTCCCTTTTTAACGATCTCCCATGAAAAGGCCCACCAACACAGCCAAGTGAAGTTAATTGTGTACACAATAAAGTAAATGTGTAGACAGACGGCAACAAAACCCTGCATCTCTTCAGGATTCAAGATGTTTGATGTTAAGCACGGACACAAGTTACAAACAGACTACGGCCTTGTATATCTAAGTTAAGCTGTGACGAAAAACTGGCGCTGACCTACACAACAGGAAACACAAATGGAACATTCTGTTACAGAATGATGCTGCATAAACAGGTGATTTAGCAGATTTTTGTGTGGAACCTGAGAGAGTTCCAGCATAAGGGTAAAAGTTATACTAAACAGCATTACTTATATTTGGCTCAGCAACTGACCCAATGCAGTCTAACAGGACAGGCTTATAAATAAATCTGTGTCCCTATAGTGTTACAGTTTAAAAAAAAATAAAAAATAGCCAATACAACGTTTCATTTCAATTCAGTCTACAATGTTAGGTCAGTTAAGAAAAATGAATCTTACATTTTTGGCCCAAGTGCCCATCAGTATCACAGCAAACAGGATCTGAAAAAAATCTAACACTGGCCTTCCCATAGCTCCTTTATTTCTCCAGTTACATCAACATCTCAGGAGTTACCGCATACATCCCAGAGTTGATGAAGGTCTTTTTTAGTGTCCACCTCAGCAACTGCCCTGCACATAACACCCATCGACTGCTGTAATATGGGCGACGTTAGTTCATGGCTTCAGTTAAATTTGTCTGGGTTGCCCGGATAGACCAGAGAAGTTGTTTAACTTAATCTTGAAGAGGGAGGCGCTCTGAGCTTATAATGCAGTCAACCCCACACATCGTCCTTCTCCTCTTCTTATCCCCAACACTTCCAAACAGTGGCAGTCACTCTGTTTGGATTTCACTGATACTGAGGCAGGAGATTAGTTTGAATCTTCTCCAATATTATCCTACTTAGGATGCACTGAAGCAATCATAAAGAATAAATTGAGCTTCTGAATTTGGGTAAGTTGTGAATGGTGTTTTATGTGCATGATGGACTGCTACCTAGACTACACAGGGTGTAAACTTAATGCTTGAAGTATATTACCTGGGTTGAAGGGCAGCACCAACTGTTCCTTTATCAGCAGCACATTAAGATATTTTTCTAATCATAAATGCATGTACTACACACTACCTCACAGGAAGTTATTCTTTTATGTCACATGTGTCTTTGGTGTTTACTGTTTCCTTATATCCACTACAGGGGGCAGCACTGAGGCCAACACTCACCTGCTAGGCAGTATGATAAGATAAGAGATGGGCTCCACAGTTACTGTTCTAACTCTGTGCCCCCTCAGGTGAGTCCCACTGCAACAATATCAATTAATGATGAATTATTAGCAATATGAAATTCCTTTTTTTTGTGTCTCTAGCAGCATCGATATCTGATATGTAATGATACCTTTTTGGGACCGAGCTGTAATGTGCAATCACCACAATAGAAAATGTAGATCAATGTATCTTTTCGACGTTCGAAATTGGATTTTGTGTTAAAAAATAATAATGTAGGAACATTTTGCAAACAAATATATAAGATCTGGCATTAAACATAAGGAGCCATTTCCCAATCCTTTCAAATACAAACACACTTGTAATTGTTTACTCAGATAGTCTACACATATGCATCATACTTGCATTCCAATGTGTAGACTGTATCTCCACTACCCTGACGCATGCGCACCCCCC
>NC_048418.1:17327098-17335325 GCF_013103735.1 Etheostoma cragini
ACACACACACACACACACACAGTGGTGTACCTGCAGTGTGATGACAGTTGGATAGGACCATTCTTGTTCCTTTCCTTCAACACATTATAAGCTAATATGTAATGTGTAAAAGCAAGTTGACTTTTTAAGATTAAGTTTTCATTTTTCATTAAAGGTTTATTTAAATTAAATAAGATTTGCAATTTTAGTTACTGTATGAACATTGTTGCTTTCACTACACACTAACATGTCACTTTTTGTCATAAATTTTATGCGACAGTCATAAATGGTTGTGTAAAAACATTCAGTGTCTTAAATGAGACCGCAGTTAATCTATTATCACTGTTACATTCACAGGTGGATCCTTGTCCTGGTCATCGTTGTGCAGCAGCTCAAAGCAGTAAGACTTTTCTTTTATTACATACGCATTAAGAGTTAAACCTGATATCACTACTATAGCAACCTATACATCTAGAAAAATACTCTAAATAATTGTAAATAATTTTGAATTCCTGTTGCAAAAATATAGTAGAATACAAATAACCTACTTGACAATATGACCAATTACTGAGAATAACCATTACAAATGTCAATCCCTCCCTCCAGACATCTGAAACCTTGTAAGACACAACAGACATTTACGGTATTCAAAAACAATTAAAGCTTTTTTGTTATGTATTTTGTTGTAAATAATCTGCAGTAAATTATTAGTGGACTAGTGCCTCAATTAAACAGGTTTTTAAAGTAATGTACACTGGGTGAAACACATGCACCTGCAAAGCTGAAAAAAACTTTCAGATGAACACATTTTTTTTTTTTATTTAGTTTTTGTTGAGACTAGTCGGTGAGGATGTTGCATCGGACATTGATGTCCATCAAGTACAGTTTTATTACAACTTCAGTTTTGTAAACACTGCTGGAATGTAGTTTACGTCAGTCAAAAACAACAAACCATCAACACAACGCCAAGACAGTCCTGAACCTGATGGTCTCACTGTGTTATATATCAAACTGTGTACATATAACCTTTATGTCTATGTGCTTCTGTGTTGTACACATCTGGATTCTCCCAAACCCAATGTGAATACCATAAGCAGATGGCTAAGTCTTTCAAAGAAAAAATCTTTAAAGGGTCCAATGACATGGTGCTCTTTGGATGCATTTATACAGACCTTAGTGGTCCTCTAATACTGGATCCGAAGTCTCTTTTCCAAAATTCAGCCCCTTATGACCTCATAAGAATCAAGATTCCAGATCGGCCCATCAGAGCTTTCATTTTCTCAAAGGCAGAGCAGGATACCCAGGGCTCAGTTTACACCGATCACCATTTCTAGCCACTGTGGGACCAGAGGCAGGCTGGGGGAATGCATATTAATGTTAAAAACCTCCTCATAAAGTTAAATTGTAATGCCATGGGACCTTAATCACTTGATCCACCTGGAAACGTGCATATATTGCTCCCTAGGTGTGGAGCACAGCATCCAAACTATCCCTTTAATATTAAGTAGAAATTTAGACCTGCCGGTGTTTTTTTCTTGCTATGTGTTCCCAAATGTGTTCCCAATTTGACTTTTGGAAGTCATGGCCAACTCTCACTTTTTGTGACGGATGCGAGAGATGCCCATACATGTTTGGACCAAAAACAAAAGTGGAATAGCAGATGTGCAATAGAACTTAATTTCATCAGCATGTAAACTCCTCCAAATATTTAGTAAGCTCTGAGAAAACATTACTAAATATTTGTGACACAGGCACTGTAAAACTCCCCGTACATAAACACACACGGTGGGAATGCTTAGCATCTGAAGGTGTGGTGTGGAATCACAAAGTAGCTTTTAAGCAAGATGTCAGTGCATTATGAGAGTGGTGAAGCTGTGTTGGCTTTCTTTCTCACCAAGGTCGGAGCACTCATTATTTACCTAAGTCTGGGAGAATATTGATTTGTTTAAAGGTTTCTAATCAGGACTGTCCAGTCTACACAGGGAAATGTGTTCATTCCCAAAGCTGTTAAACGTCAGATATGCCCAAACCCCAACCTCATCTGATGTTCCTGGTGTCCTCTGACCCATTACTGTCTTCTGCTCAGCCTCAGCCAGTCTACATATCTCTCTTAAATACAGTAAGGATCAGTCTCCGTGCATTTATGGCCTATGGCTTCCCTCTGTTTGCTGTTTCAGGGGAGGAATGAGAGCCCATGTCAAGGCAGAGACTGCTCTGTATGTCAGTGCCTTCCTGCTAAAGGTGCACGGGTAGGAACTTTATTATTCTCATGTTGTTATTTATTGGCAAGTTATCCTTAATTGCTTTCCCAATAATAAGCTTGTTATTTTAAGTTGCAGTATTTCCCTCATTAGAATCAATCAAGATTTAGGACAAAGTGTGTCTAAATCTTACAAGTGTCACAAACAACAACAGTTAGAAGTTAAACAGTTTCATACACATGCCTTTTCTGTTTGTAGGGAGCTCCAGGGAAGCCAGGCCAGCAAGGCCCCCGGGGACCAATGGGACCATGGGGACGTGAAGGGTCACCTGGAGAGAAAGGCATGAGGGGAGCAGAAGGATCACATGGTCCAGAGGGGCCCAAAGGAGACCGTGTTAGTGTGCATGTTCATGTGCATGTTACGTGTTGTGTTTGAAATAGAAACTGTCAGAAAGCAAAGCAGCTACTGAGTGCAACAACAGCTAATCATCACGATAAGCCGAGATTGTTAAACAAATTCAAAATGTATATATGTACAGTATATGTGATTATGCATTGCCAGTGAATAAGAAAAAATTTGGGGTCAGATTGGGACAAAATAATGCAATTTAACCCTGCAATGAATGACTAGTGCTATTGTTCTTTAAATTTCAGGGAAAGATTGGTGTTGCTGGTTTTTCTGGCAATGATGGCTCACCAGTGAGTAAACCCACTGTTGTTGTAAATTTAATCTACAAATCAGAAAAAAAGACACTTACAATAAGTATCTGGTAGAGGTAAGTAGCCCTCTGAGGGGATTGCACTAACTTTCCAAACCCTGTACAGTTCAACATGGAGTTGATTAGAGCTGAAGTTTTTTACATAAAGAATGAATTCTTCTTAATAACACAGCCACTTTTTTTTTAAATTGTAAGTATGTCATGCGGTATTTCCAACAGTTTAACTGCCCAATGTGGCCACCATACAGTTCAGCTACAAAATTGGAGACTACACAGTAAATGGTGCAGTGATGTTACTGGTTGTTACTGGTATGCCCTCTAGTGGTCTAGTGGTGTATTGTAGATAGACGGGGCCTAAATTCCAGGTGGAATATGTACTGACAGTCTCCCCTTACACCTCCTCCCCAGACTTGAAGTTCACGGAGATTGTCAGACCTGAGAACATACTGTAGCATCCAACAATGTTGCTCTACGCTAGTCTAACATAGCCAGACATTACTACACCGCACGGTGGAGCAGTTATTGTAAGATGCTGGCTAAATCCTAAAACGGCTCTACGGACTGACAGACACTTCACTGCCTTAAAATTTTGGCAAGTACTGCTATAAATACAACTACCTCGCCGTCCTCTCTACCGGTCTGACAGACACACATTCTGGGCTTAAAATTATGACAATTAGAGAGTGAAATAAATCACCAGTAGTAAGCAGTAGTGCAATGCATTGGTCGCAGTCCGTTGTTACATACAAAGAAGAAGAAGTATGTGTTCTTTATAATTTAATGTGAGTAACACGCACGCATTTAATTCAATACGAAATTAATGAAAAAGTCTGTCCCTAGTTGCTGTTATAAATTAGCCTGATGCTTGCAGCTTAAGGTTAGCTAGCTATTTGGGCTCTAAATTATCTCCATGTTTTAAATACAACTCCATAATTGTTTTATTCATAGACCGTTAATAGCAACCGTTTAACGAAGTAAATCAAGTGAGAAGTGGGTCATTTCTCCATAGACGTCTATAGAAACCAACCTCCTTTTGCAACCCCGCGGGTTGCCTTCTGCCGGAATTCTGATAGAATGCAGGTTCAAATTACTTCCGCAGTTGCAGCACTTTGCCAAACCGGATGCTCTGTCCATCAATATGTATACAGTCTATGGTTTTATTACGTCTGTAACTGCCGTAGACTGTTAATATACAGTATATGCTGCCCGATGTGAGTCGAGGGCTGATTTGAGTAGCCAAAGATGCTAACGAGAGACTTCTGTAAGGTCAATACAGTAAAAATTGACCTACTTAACCAAGTCTGTTCACTGCGGGCTACAAGTTAGCATCAAATTCAACAAGGTTGTCAGTTAAATGTTTTTTTTGAGCTAACGTTAGCAACCAAACAACCATGGATAGCTAAAATGTTTTTGAAATGACTGCTAGCTTAGCTACAAGTTAGCAGTCAAACACAACAAAGGTTGTCACTTATGTTTTTTTGAGCTAACGTTAGCAATCAAACTATCATATATAGCATACGTTTCTGAAATGATTCCCATCTTCTGTTATTGGTTGTAATTGGTGTAATGGTGTTATTTTATGGATTTCACAAATTTCAACCTTGCTGCTCATCAGATCTCTTGCAGGGTAAATTGAGACAGCTAGACTATCCATCCAATGTGAGTTTTCTCTCGTACGAGTATTTTGCAGCGGCTCTGTGCGGAGTTTAGTACCACCCAAGACGTTTCTGATTGGTTTATAGAAAAGCCAACAAACCTGAGCAAGTTTTTCTCTCATCAGCAATTCTATGTGGAGTAGCCAGACCCTCTTTCAGGGCGCTTTGGAGGAGGGTCTGGCAAATGACTACAGGTCAGGCAAATGTTTAGAAACACTTAAGTTTTTTTCAGGTTAGGTAAAGTCTAGTCTTGCTTAGGTAATAATTCTCTGTTGATCCCTGTCACATTGCTTCCATGGCTCTACTGCAGCTGTAGCACGCTTGGTTTGCGGTTCTACAGGAGACGTAATATCTGGCAACCCGGGCCTACCTGTCAAAATGGGCAGTTATACCAACACAGGTCACAACAGACATCCGTCACGGAACAGGAATTTCAAAGGAAAAACTACTGGCATTGACATAGTAATCAGAAAAAATAGTATTTCAACTTAGCATGTGTCCCTAACATTGGATGACACGTTGTGGACTTTTTTTTTAAATAATACAGTAAATATACAGTGTTACAAATTGCACCTTTTAGTTTTTGTGTTCTAATAAAGTTGTTTATCCACTGTACTTATAAGATAGCAGGCCTAAACTATTCATTGTGTAAAGCATGTTTTCTTTATTATTTTCAACTAGAGTTAGACAGGTCATAACTGTGGCTGTGCTGTCATCTCCACCATAACTATATTGTCCAGGGCCACCCTGGAGCAGGCGGTGAGCCTGGTTTGCCAGGAGTGGATGGCTGTAATGGGACAAGGGGTCAACCAGGTGTATTAGGCATTGATGGTTTGGATGGACTCCATGGGCCACAGGTAAGTAGAACTCCTGTTCTGATTTGTTTGACACAATTGTGGCTTTTATGAAGTTATCCCCACTAACACAGAATGTTTAGAGAACGTTAGGGAACGTTAGGGAACGTTAGTTTTTGGTTCTCTAAAGGTTTGTTCGAACCAAACCAAAAGCTAACGTTTATGGAACGTTCCCTCCTGGTTATAACGTTCTCTAAACGTTAAGAGAACCAACCAACTGTAACGTTCCCTTGCGATTGCGCCGTACCTTCACACAACGTGCCCGTTAGGTTATTTTTGGTTGTTCTGAGTTAGAAGTAGCAGGGTTTGCTGTCACTTGATTTAAATTCACTCAAAAATCTTTACTTTGTTGCATATGCAGCCAAGTAAAGCACGTTGGATTTGTAGTCAAAAGGCAAAAATGTGAAAGATCCCCAGTAGTTGCATTTGTTTTCGACAATTCTGCAGCACACAATTAAAGCCTATTGCCAGATTCAGTGGCAGTGCATGTAATAGTGTAACATTCAATTCACAGACATAAGTAGGGTTGTGGTGGTCTGGGTCGGGGTGGACATGGAGACCAGACGCCTAAATGTGTGTCCTGTCTCCTGCCAGTGCCCAGCAGTTAGCTTTAAAAACTGTTTTAACTTTAAGCATCTTATCCTAAAAGGTTGAAGTTGCCTTAAACACAGAAGATGCAATCTGCAGATATTGTAGGAATAATCATTTGAATAAACATTAGTAGGCTACTGAATGTTCACAAACATGCTCATTAAAGATGATTCAAGGTTTTGTAGAAATTATGTATGAATATAAAATACTGTATTTGTTTTTTTTGTTACTGTGTTTTTTTATAAGGGATTACGTGGACCTAAAGGAATTAAAGGAGAACCTTTGTATGTTGCTACATATCCAGGGCTTCCAGTAAGTTCCCCTAGTCTGGAGAGGCTCAGTAAAGGATGGACTGGGCTTTATGGAGCTAGAATTGTTTCCTTATTACTTTACTTTACTTTACTATTATGTGAGAGAAAAAAAGATCTAAGAGAAAAAAAAGGTTTCATACCAATAACAAAAGAAATTTAAAGAAAAAGTATTTTGAAAAAGATTTTCTTTTTGCTATCAGTGTAACAACTTTTTCTCTCAAACATTATTTTCTAGCTCCATAGGGCTTTACCAGTGTCAGAACCCACTTCATAATTACTGGCAATTCCCAGTGTTTGTAAATATTCTCATCTTCATTTTGTCTTGCAGGGGGAGCGGGGTCGACCTGTAAGTTTTCTTTTCATATTAGTAGTAATAGTAATATTCAGCTAATAGATGAACCAGGGATTGCATGCTTTAAATATGACACTGTGCTAGGAGTTAAGCCGACACAACTTCATGGTTTATTCTTTAATATTGTGTAATTAGTATTATTTTTGAACTCAGGGAAGAAAAGGCGACATTGGGCCTAAAGGCCACACTGGCCCTCCTGGCCCTCTTGGAATTGAGGTGAAAAAGTCTTCACTTTTTGTACATATTTTGTCTTTTATATAAGTTATAATTAAGACCATTATATCATTGTACATGCACAGTATGCAGCAATATGTTAGACCTCTATATTCATGATCTGATTACAAGAAGAAATGCTGTGCCTTATATTGAATGCCATAATGTGTGTGTGATTACATTTAGGGCTTGAAAGGACAAAAAGGTGTGAGAGGACTACCAGTGAGTTACCTGTACACACACACACACACACAAACACACACACACACTCACACACACACACACACAAACGTATTAAACTTTTGGTTGTTGTGTAGGGCGACCCTGGAGGATCACTGCCAGGAGCTAAAGGTGACGATGTAAGAAATTATTTTGGCCTTTGACAGCTGAGTGCTTCATTTGTTCAAGTGTGTGTGTGTGTGTGTGTGTGTGTGTGTGTGTGTGTGTGTGTGTGTGTGTGTGTGTGTGTGTGTGTGTGTGTGTAACCCCAGCAAATGTCTTCACCACTTTGATTCCATATTCCAGGGTGAGCAAGGCCCACCTGGCCCACAAGGACAAGAAGAAGTCATAGAATTACCTCCAGAAATTCTTCCCCCCAAAGGTTATAAGGTGACGGAAAAGATCTCATTTGTATTTTATACAATGTTAATTTCTTTCTTTTTTTAACTGCAGTGATTTTTATTAAAACAAAATTTATTTTCTGCTTCTCAGGGAGAGCAGGGGCTTCCTGGACCATGTGGACCAAAGGGCATACGTGTGAGTTTCATCCCATATGTCAGCATCCAGGTACGCAAGAGAAAGAGAAAGGTATTTTATTTGCATTTTCTTCCTTATCAGGGTGGTAGAGGAGATGTCTTTATCCAAGCAATTAAAGGAGAACAAGGAATCCCTGGTTTTCCTGGAGTTAGGGTAGGTGATTTACAAATCAGACTGCAATAAGCTTTTAGACAGACGCATACAACATTCACAGCATTGTTTTCATCTCTAGGGTTTTCCAGGGTTTCCTGGTAGAGATGGACCACCAGGACCTGAGGTATACCTTTAACAGGAGGCCTACGCCTTCCCTTATGTTACTTTACAAAGGCAATTTCTTTAGGTTAAATACATTCACATATTTTCAGGGTTTGCCGGGAGAGAGAGGATTTCCAGGTCTCATTGGAAAAACGGGACCAAAGGTGAGCTTTATATATACATCGAAGAGTTGTGCATCACAATTTGAACCTAATTAGAAAGCTTGTGTCAGGTGCAAACAAAAGACAATTTGATGGCAAAATTGACCATTATATTGTAAGCGTAAAGGGCTAATCTGAAGTAAAACATAAAGGACTTGTTTGTTATTGAGGACATGTCTCG